>NC_071532.1:31533411-31848723 GCF_026979565.1 Vidua chalybeata
CCTAATTTCTCAGCAAAGCCTGGGTTTTTTAACACTTTGCTTACCCTTCTTAGTAATATCAAGGGACATTGGTCTCCATTTTGTTTTCCCCTTACACTGCAGGCACTAAGATGGATAATTTCTAACTTAAAAATGATTGAGCCGGATTAGATTTCCAGACCTACCTTTCAGCTACTCTGTGGTTCTGTTTGCAGTAGGAAGGGGCTCTTAACTCAGTCCTTCCCTGCGGAGGGACTTTGGAGTGATCTTGCAGTGTCACCAGCATCCCCTATAGCCCTGGAGTGCAGTGGGAAGGCGACTGTTATTGTTATTCCAGACTGGCAAACTTCAATTTCAGTCTGGTTTCACCAACTTTCTGTCTATGCAAAATCCTTCTTAATGTTTCCTGGTGAAGATCTCCCACCTCTGGGTTTGGGAAAGAAAGGAAAAGGTTTGGGCCAGATCCATGCATTGACTGTGAGGGAAGTACCCTGGAAAGGCAGCAAGACTTACCCCTTGAAGCCACAGCAGCACCAGCAGGACATCTTGCCCTCTGTGGTTCTCAGCCTGGCAGACAGGTTAGGCAGCCCGGCAGAACAAAGGCTGGGAACAGCTGTGAGTGGAAGAGGAAGAAAGCCACCTGCAGGAGGAAAAGAACGGGAACAGCTGACGGAGCATCCGCAAAAGGCACTGGGGTCTAATTAGAGATGTTATTTCTATTGTTCTCGTTCCCTGTGGGAATAACTAGAAACCACACACAACCCAAGACAGCAGACACAAGTGTTTTTAATGTCTCTTCTCTCTCTTTCTCTGTAGGATTTATTCAGGAGACTTGACCAGGCTCGATTCACTGAGCCACTGGAGAACAGTTGCTTCCATTATGGAACTAACTCGGTGCATCTCAGGAAGGTTGTGTCCTACTGGAAAAACCAGTTCAATTGGAAGAAACAAGTTGAAGTCCTCAACAAGTACCCACAATTCAAAACAAAGATTCAAGGTGTGCTGCTTTTCCCCTTAAAATATAAATTTGTCTGCAAAGGAACTTGGTAGGAAGAAAGCTCTGGTTGTGTCACAGGGCCTTCCCTCCCTGGCTGGATCGTTGGCATCACTGCTGAAGGAGCAGGGAACTCCTTGGTTGTAACTGAAGCCTTTAGGACAAGGAATGACAAATGGAATTCCCTGTGCATGAGCAGGCTGTCAGCTGGTGTTAACAGGAGCCAAGCACGAGTGTTTGGAAGCAGAAGTGGATCTTAAGATGTACACATGTTCTCTGCCTTGCATGCAGTCATGCAAAAATTCCCACAGATGTCTCCTCATGCTCCGTGGAGCTGCCCAGCTGCTGCTGTCACGGTGAAGCCATCAGCCTGGCAGCCTTCCTCAGCTGGCCAGGCTGGCCCTGCCTGGCAGGGCAGGTGTGCTCTGCTGCACCTCTTGAGGCATCCCCAGGCCTAGGAGTGCACAATGCCTCTGCCCTGGGGTTGATGTGCTGCCAGGTGTGAGGGAATCGTTTCTCTTCATTCATTCTTTCCAAACAGTTCATTCAGCCAAGGTCTGCTGGTGCTGGAACTTGGTCAGACTGGGCTTTTTAAAATACCTGATTTAGGGTGGTGCTCGGGTCCAGTTGTAGGTCTAGAGCACAGCAGGCAATTGTCTCACATGATGGCAAAATTTAACCTTAACAGGATATTTTGTTCTGTTTTTACTTGCACCCATGATTGTGTGTTATTTCAAAAGGTGCACTTTGCCATAGTATTTTAAATGGATTTGGGACAATAAATGGTGTTACATAGTGGTTAGAGCTTAAAGCACTTATTTAAATGATGGTTAGTGCTGAAAAGATAAAACCAGAAAGTCTTCCCTTAAAAAAGAAGAAAAAAGCACGATCTGAGACAAGAAAGGGAGAAGCAGCTAAGGACAATGCACTATGTATATGAATGGGAAGGGAAATTTCTGAGTTGGGAAAGATTACAGAGAGGAGATATGAAAAGACAAGGTCAAACATGCTGTGTATCAGATTCCTGCTTTCTGTCATCACTTGAAAGCCTTTCAGAGAATGCAGAGAAGTGTCAAGGATGGGGAAATCTCAAGTAAGTGAAAGACGGTGGCATTGCTGGTGAACTGGAGTTGATGTGAGTAAAACATGCTTAAATACATCAAGAAATGAGGCATTCAGGCTCTGATGGGAACAAATTCCTGTTTCCTGGAAAATAAATCCCTGAGTTAGGTTGAGGAAGAGCAGCTCACCTGAAGCAGGCAGTGCAATGCTGTGTGAAGCTTTCCTGCTGGAAAGAGTCAAAATGGAAACCACATTGCAGATTTTACCTTTCACTAAACAGGCTGGTACTAGAACATAGGTTTCTGTTTTGGTTTACTCACTTAAAGAGATACTGAAAGCTTTTAACAAATGGTAGGAAACAACTACAAAAATGAACACTTTAACACTCCTTTAGCAAGGCATAAAATCCTCAATTTGGCATGATTGGTTTATCAGCAGTTAAGATGTGTGACCTGATTACAGGAGGCTTCCACAGACAGAGAATATTTAGTGAAGGCTTTTAAAATTCCTTTCGTGCAGCATTTAGAGTCAGTGGCTGGGGACAGAAACCAGACATGTTCAAATGAAAAGTAAGGCATGCACAAAATGAGGGAAGTGATTCATGCCCCCAAACAAACAGCTGCACATCGTGATGGATTCCCTATCTCTTTGTGCCTTCAAACTGCAGTTGTAGGCCTTTCAGGAAGAAAAATCTCTGGCTGACTGAAGCCTATCCTTTGCCACGTAGCAACATTTGGGTAAAATTTAAGGGTACTTGGGCTAAATGATGTAATTGTCTCCTCTGCCTTTAAGCTGTGTGAGTCACTGTGTTACCATTGGTAGATTGCTTCACTTCTATGTCTTAATTTGCCAATTTATTTTAAAACAGAAATAGCCAACCTAATTTGGCTGCTGTGATGCTTAATTGCCCATTATGAAGTACTTTAAGGTCCTTAGATAAACGTATCCAGAGAGGTGCAGTGTGTTTGCACGCTCACCAAAAAAAAAAGGACTGGAAAAAAATCTTTATTCGTAATCTGTTCTGTGATTAGTTTCCGTGTCATGGTAAATTTGGGCATGCTAATTAATGATTTTATTTTTACAGGCATTGATATCCATTTTGTTCATGTAAAGCCTCCTCATTTGCCTGAAGGCAAGGCTGCAAAGCCACTATTAATGGTTCATGGTTGGCCTGGCTCATTCTACGAGTTTTACAAAATTATCCCTCTCCTGACGGATCCTGCACGTCACGGGCTCGGTGATGAGCACATTTTTGAAGTTATTTGCCCATCTATCCCTGGTTACGGTTTCTCAGAAGCACCCCACAAAAAAGGTATGACACAGGAGAAGAAACTGAACCCTCACAAGCCCAATCTCACAGTGAGGCAGCCTCTGTTAGCAGAACAGCAACTCCTGTTACACACTTTTTGTTTTCCCAGTGAGGAAACAGAGACCCTGTGTGTCGAGTGGGACAACGGAGATAAGGGGGTGACTTCGGGTGACATCACTGGCTAGTTTCTGGAGCAGTGTGTAGATAATTTAAAAGGACCATAAAAAGCAATGAAGTGACAACTCAAGAGTTATAATTGTGTCCATGAATTGTCTGTGAGTGAGCAGGCAGGGTAAATTTAATTTATTACTGTTCCTTTTTGGTGTTTTGCATCCATATTCGACAGCATTGTACAGGTAGGTGAGAAGGAAGAGTTGAAACAAAGCAGTTCATGTATTCACATAGCAGATTGCAGCCAAATACCTGCTTGCTCAGCTTATGCTCTGAGTTATACAATCACAAACTGCAGCAAATTGAGGCAAGGTAGTGTTTAAAGTGATACTTAGTTTACTATTTAATTGCATGTGCAGATGTGGAGAAGGTTGGGTTTGCTTTTCTCTGCTTCCTTGGCTATGATTTCTGTGGTCAGCATTCAGAGCAGTGGAGAGGTCTGCAACAAAGGCTGGAGTTTGTCCTCCTCATGGTTTCTGCTTGCTCTTTGTGCTTGGATGCTGAGCAAGGGCTTGCATACAGTCAGGCATGGAGAAGGGGACTCGTAGCTTTTGAGGAACTTGAACGTTGCCTTGATGTGGAGAATCAGTGCTGCAGGGTCAGAAGTGTGGGTGGAATTAATGCAACAAAAGTGTTCTTTTAATGCAGACTTCAATTCCGTGAGTGCTGCTTCTGTATTTTATGAACTGATGCTCAGACTGGGATTCAATGAGTTCTACACCCAGGGTGGTGACTGTGGATGGCTCATCTGCACCAACCTGGCCCAGATAGCTCCCAGGTGAGTACCCCCTTGGTGCAGCTGTTTACTCTGTGAATAGTTATTTCCTGTGCACTTGGGAGTTCCTGCCCAAGTACTCGCAGTGTAGGTTCTCTCTTTGGTGCTCAGTGTTAAGCAAAGTCCTAAAATTACATACCTTAGTTTTTATTAAATGTTTTTTCTTTCAAACAATAGTGCAGTAGTTTTGTAGTGGCCTTGCTGAGGCCTGGAGTGGGACAAGTAAAGAAAAAAAAAGGAGGATTTTTGGCTTAGTGTCCTGGAATGTGTGCTGATTACTGACAGTTGTCCCTTTTCATGTTGACTTTTCATTTTTGTGTGAAAAGCTGCACTACAAAGGGCAGCTGAGGTAATGATGTAATTAACAGCCTGGAATTCAAGTATGTCCATTTCTGTTAATAACATTTTAAATGTTACAGGTCACAGCACCAAGCCTGGCAGAGTTCAAGAAGCGTTTGGGCAACGCTCTCAGGCACATGGTGTGATTTTTGGGGCTGTCCTGCGAAGGGCCGGGAGTTGGACTTTGATGATCCTTGTGGGTCCCTTCCAACTCAGGATATTCTGTGATTCTAAATACAACAACTTTGAGCTTTTGTTAAGTTCATGTTAACTTGTGGGGTTTTTTTGTCTTTAGCCATGTGAAAGGTCTCCATTTAAACATGGTCTTAGTTTCGAAGCTGGGACTCTCTCACCTGCTCTCCATCCTGCTGGGCCGGTACTTCCCAGGGCTCTTTGGATTCCAGGATGAAGATGTCAGGAGGATGTTCCCCTTCTTGAAGAAATGGCTTTACAAGATCTTGTCTGAGTTTGGCTACGCTCACATACAGACTACAAAACCGGATACTGTTGGTAAAACAAACAAACAAAAAACAACCCTAAAAAATAACCTTTTTGGAGTTCAGGATACCTAAGTCTCTTCACTTTAGTTGTACTTTCATAGAAACAAAATGTACTGCTTAAAATATGCAGAAAATAGGGTTTTTTTTTTTGCAGTGTATCTGCACATCCAAACTGAGCATGCTCCAAGTGCCACTGACCTCATTTTCCAGTTTTCATAAATAAAATAGATAGTTTAATATTTTTCCACTTCTGCTATCACTGAGGACTGTAATTCCATTTCAAATGCAGCTCTGCTGAGAGCACAAGATAATTTCTTCTCCAAGAATAGATCATATTCAAGTAATGTAAACTACAAGAAGCTTTTAGCTGTCTCAGCACACAATAGTAGCTTATTTATTATAGCGATAAGTAATACCTGAGAAGTAAAATCAAATTCCACTTTCACTCATTGTTCTGAATCACTTGCAGACTTTCAAGGAAAAAAATTGTAACTATGATGTTCTTTCTACATGAGCTAGACACTCAGATGGTTTAACTGCTTTAAGTATCTGAGTACTAAGTGTTTCTATTTTAAAAACATCTTTTGTGACTGAATTGGACAACTGAGTCAAGAGTACTGACTACATTTTAGTTTGGTGCAGCAGCAATTCGCTGATGGATTTTATTAAAAATATAGCTAAGGGAAATATTTCTTAATGGTTTTCCATAAGCTTACCTACAGAGGCAGGTATGTTCTTAAAATGTGTAGGCAAAAGGATAATTGTATGGATTTAAAATAATTTTGCTTCTGTCAAGTTTTTGTTTCTAAAAATTGCCAGTCTTCTGTGCTTTAGGAAAGAGAGGGAAGCTGATATCTGAAAGATGCCTAAGCCATGCTCCTTCTCAGTCACAATTCTGGCTGATTATTGTCCTTACCAGTCATGTGTGAGCTGTCAGAGCAGACTGGGAACCAGCAGCCAGTTCATGCTTTGGAGACTGGAGCATTTCTGCAGTTCTCCAAAGGACAAAGAAGAGAGAAGCAGAGTAGTGGCAGGTTCCTGAAAGGAGAAAAACACTCTGAAGAAATTTCTGACAGAAATGGCTGCGTTCCAAGTGCTCTGAGGACCAATGTCAGTTTTTCTCTATGTAAACAGATGCACTCTACTCACAATGAGTAGATGAGAACAGGCTATTGCTTGTTATGTCCAGCAGATCTGTAAAGTGCTCAACAGAACTTTTTCAAACACTTGCAATTTCAGTTATCAATACTAGTTGCTTAATAATTGAAACCCCGCTGTCATGTTTAAATAGCAATTACTGATGAAATTGTGCCAGCTGCAGTGTTAGGCACCTTCCTGGAGGGCTGGGTTGCATGGATGGAACTTCAAATACGTTGCTGTTCCTTGGGAACAGGTTTTTCTCATGTTTTACTGAGAAGCTGGGACAGTTTACAGTTCCTGTATTTCACAGCACTAGGATGTGTGATCAAAGTTCCAAGTGCAGGTGTGTTCTTTCTGTCCAAGAAAAGCAAACTATAAACTCTTTATGAAGGCTTGTTCTACATGAAGGCAGTTTGCTATTGCTAATTCAGAAGATGGACCATTTAGCAGAGCCTTGCTGTTCCTTAATGACTTTCTAATAATCCTTAAAATGTTTTTGCTGTTAGATAATGCTGCAAATCCTCCTGGTCATGTGTAGGCATGTGGGGTTTGGCTCTGTAATGCTGTTTAATACATGACAACTTCCAGATTAATGGAAGCAAACCCTCCTTGGCACATAAAGCTTAATCTTATTAGCTTACCAGAAAAAAAGAAAAGCCAGCAGAAATCCAATACTGTTACATCAGTTCAAAAAATGTTCAGTGTGAGCTAATATAGAGTCTGCTTGTTTGCAGATACTTCCAGTTTATGATTTGGCATGAAATGGCTCCAACTCAATGTACTGTTCTATTTATTTAAGAAAGCAGCTGATGGAACAGCTTTGTAAAGTTACATCCCCTATATTATAACAGGCAGCTTCTCTAACACTCTGAGTTCTGTAGTTAGATATCAGTTACAGTTAAATTTTCCTCCCCCTTTACAGGCTGTGGTTTGAATGACTCTCCTGTGGGACTGGCTGCATACATCTTGGAGAAGTTTTCTTCATGGACTGACATGGAATTCCAGAATCTAGAGGATGGAGGACTAGAGAGGTAAGCCTTTTCTCTCCTGCCATTTTGGATGAGGTGACTAAGCCCAGAATCACAGCTGAAGAGGTTTGTCTGAAGTGGTAACCTCACACCTCAGGGAACCTTTAGTGATCACAGTTGGTGTAGGGCTGCACTCCAGCACACAGAGGGGCAAACAGGCCATGAAGGCTGATGGATTCCCTTCCCACTTCCATCTCCTAGAATAGAAATACACCCTGCAACTCCTGGATATTTAAAACTGATTTATGGGGAAGAATCTCATTAGGACTCAAAATCCAAAATTTTAACCCACATTAAGATGCTGGCAACTCACGATTTATTGTAATACTAACAATTAACTCTCTGTGAATTGGCTTTGGATTGATTGTTACAGCTTTATCTACCTGCCATTTGCTAATAAAGGATTATGTTTAGTGTGCAGCAGAAATCAGAGCTGAAATCCCCTTTGAGAACTACCTGGCAGGAATGGAGAGAGGAGGCATGCCATGGAAAGGCCCAGCTGCAGCAGATTTGCATGGAATGTTTGCCCTGCATACAGCTAATAATTTTATATGAAACATGCACTGTTTACAGCACATGTTGGTGTGTGAGGGCTCTGTTGAGGGCTCACAGTAGCATTTCAGATTATCATTAGTAAATGGCACAAGCTGTTGCATGTGCTGTTCTGCTCCCACCCTCCCAGTCTTTGGACAGGAGAGACAGCCATTCTGGAGCATAAGGTGCTTGTTGGAATCTGCCTTCTGTGTAGGAGTTAAAATGTGACTTCTCAGTTTGTGTCTGAAAGCCTTTAGCATCTTTAATTGGTCACTGGCAGACAGAGGGGGAGGAATAACTTCACCTCTCCACTCTTAACCACTATTTGTTTCCTATAATTATTTTTTCCCCTTACAACCAAACCAAAGTCAAGTCCCTGCTAAAATGATGCAAATCAGTTTTCAGTTCTAATTAAGCAATCTCTTGGGCTTGCCTCTTCAGGAAGTTCAGCCTGGATGATCTGCTCACCAATATCATGATCTACTGGGTGTCAGGCTGCATTATCTCCTCCATGCGTTTCTACAAAGAAAACCTGCAGAAGGGGATAGGCACACAGAAACATGACAAGTAAGTGTGGCTTCTTCTCTTTAAATATTTTGCTCTGATCTTAATTTTATAGTCACATGCCTTATAGATTCCTGAATGCTGAGGAAAAACACTGCTCTCTCACAGTATTCTTCTGCAAGACAGACCAGGTAGTTGATGTACTGTGCTGTGCTTGGAAAACACGGTGCTTAGGCAGGAGTCATGAGCCATCAGTGAGGAGATCTGACTGGAGGCACTGCTTGAGGGCCTCCCATTCATGGTGTATCCATGTACTTCCCGATTTTATTTCAGTTACTGTATCAGTCTGTGACTGAGTCACCCAGTCAGTTTTGTTTAGTTGGTTGTAGTTTTAGTACTTTTCTGGACACACTTTGCCTGTTTCTGCAAAAAGTTGCTTCCTTTGGAAGTGTGCCTGCTGCTGCTCAGACTCTTCAGACAGCAGCTTGGTTGCATGTACTTGTGTCAGCCTGAGTATGAGTGAAAGCTTAAACCTGCCCCGAGGTAATTGCAGCTACAGCTTAGTGCCATGGTATTTATTTAGCTGTAAAATTATGCTCCCAAGAAGCTGACTCAGTTCCTGAAGCCGTTGTGGCTATGCTGTGGGCAGTATCTTGCTCTGGTTCTGCCTGCATGAGATCATGAGATGAGCTGTGTGAGCTTCTAAGTGCCTAGAGGACAGAGTCTCAGAGTCCTGTGTAAAGTTCTGACCTCAGCCTTCCAGTGGCTACATGCCCAACACTTTTTGTATCTATATTTTAAACTTCTGACAATGCAGCTTATGTGTATGGGATATTCAAACCTAGAAAATGTGGCTCTTAAAACAAGCACAGATCATTCACACCCCTCAAATCCAGTTGCTTCCTTACACTTCCTAATGTGAAGAATATTTCGTAGTGTGCATTTGTGCCAGTTAAAAGCAAGAGCTATTTTACAAGGTATAGTCTCACATATTGAAATATTGCTTCTGAACTAGTGTAGATTATTAGTATTCCTCTCTTCTTTCCCCCTATGAAGTAATTATTCTCCTGCCTACCCTCCAGTTGTCCTGCCAGGCTTAGCATATTTGAGTGGTTATCTTCTCTCTAAATCTCTCTCCAGCTCTTATCAAATTGTGTGCTTGCCCATCAATTTGAGCCCTGTGTGCAACAAGAGGAAATTTGCTGCCCACCATCTCCTAGGGGCTTCTGAGCCTCATGCCCTGGATCATCTGCAAAATTGCCTTAATATCACTGTATGCAAAACAAAAAAAAAAAAAAGAGGTTTTTTTTCCTCAGGAATCAGAGTGATGTCTGCAGTTTTAGGATCTGGAAGTCAAATTTTTAATGCCTAACAAGAGTGTACCCAACTGTTCAGAAACATTTCCTTGGGACTTTGGATTTGTTGCAGATGTAAGTGTTTGGAAGATTACAGTGATTCTCTCTCCTCTCTCAGGCTCACAGTACAGGTACCCACTGGCATTGCTGCCTTCCCTAATGAAATCCTGCACATACCCCAGGCTTGGGCCAGGAAGAAATACACCAACATTGTCTCCTTCCACTTCATGCCTCGAGGTGGCCACTTCGCAGCTTTTGAGGAACCTGAACTTCTTGCTAAAGATATTCTGCAATTTGTTGACAAAGTAGAGAAAGAGCAACTCTGGAAAAAGAAAGGGGAATAACTTCCCTAAGAAAAAGCAGGGTAATTACTTTTAGCTTAGCACATGTACAGGGCTTACTAAGTCTGCTACTGTATATCCATGTAATTAGATCTTATTGTTGACCAGATGTGAGCAAGGACAGAAAGAAAAATGCAGTGTATCTGCATGAGATACTGCCATGGGGACCAGCAGATTTTGGGATGAGTTATTTTTTGTTCAGCTAGGCTCAGAAAGTAGCATGAAGAATACTTGGGTATCTCCAGAAATGTGTTCTGTAGTATTCTTGACTCTTGCTTTGAGATTGAAAAATAGACCTCACAACTACTAACATACCTAGTAACAGTTAAATTGTTATGAAAGCCTTTTTTTTTTTCATGGCAGCAGTAAAATTTGGATTGCTGTGAGTATGAAGTTCCTCCCATAAAAGAGCAGGGAGCAGCCTGGCAGACCTAACTTGAAAGAGTGCATCAATGAATCAGCATTGATGATCTACAGTATCTTTAAACTGCCTTCTGCTGGCTGCCTTTCTCTTCCAGCCTGGGCTCTAAAGCAGCTTCCTGGCTGTGAAGAAGCTGGACTGCCCTGTGCCAGGCTCCTGGGATATGTGAGGAGCAGCTGAAAGACACAGGTGCCTGTAGCTCAGTCCAGGAGGTGGGGCTGGGTAGAGTAACTACAGCCTCAGCTACCTCTGCACTGAATTTGTACTCTCAAATCATAGCCCTACGTAGGCTCAACACACTGTGGCTTTGCACTGCTTTGGCAGAGTATTGTAAATACCTCTTACCAAAGAATAAAAATGCTATTAATTCAAAATTAAAAGTGCATTAAATTTTTAATAACTCCTGTGTGATTCTTTTAATTATTTTAACAACTGATATTTTGCTTGGTACCAGCTAGGAGAATCATCGGCTCAGAACCTCTCAATTCTGTATTCCATCTGTCACAGAGGTCAGAATGAAGGCAAACTACTCAAAGAAAATTGAAGGGCTGTATGGCTTTACCAGCTCCTGTCCCTAGTGTGTGCAGCTGAGCTTCGAACAGGTTTTAAACCATCTCCAGATGACTGATTTTTGTGTGGTTTTGTTCTCCAGACACTTCTGATGTCCTTCTCTACTTCTGAAGGCACAGGGAAATACAATCTATCAATAATACTTGCATGGATTAGTATTATTTCACAATATTAATTGAAATGGAAGCTAAGATCAGCAACTCAACAGATCCAAGCTCCATCCTACAAGGGTTTAGATTCAAGCATACCACACAGTTTGTTTCACAGGAGGCAAGAGGACTCTCCTGCTGGGCACATCCAAATCCTAGTGCTGAAAGCCACCACCAACCATGACAAAAAAATCATTGGGGCAGATGGGCTGCAGAGAAGCCTGGTTCAGTTTTCTGAGCAGAGGTGAGACCTCTTGCTTCCTTTCCTCTGCCTGCTGCACCTGGATGCCAGTAGAGTAACACAGAGGAGCTCTTAGGTCTCCCTGCTAGATTTGATCCTCAAGCTGTTCTTCAGTTAAGACAGCTACTTGCTTCTGGAATAGTAGTGAGCACTAATTCCATGCTTACTTGTAAATGCTTTCATTCAGTCAAAATTTGTCTTCACATTTGCAAAATGTTGTGTGATGCAGGCCAATCTGTTTTGCACACTCAGGAAGAAAACACAGAGTCATTCCCTTTAAAATAAGCTCTTCGTGGAGAAGACCCTCCCCAAACTTGTTTCAGGAGCAGTATGGTGAAAGAGGGTTCCTTATTCAGGAGGAATTGGCTCACCTCTGACAAGAACAGCTGCTACAGGCACCACTGCACACCCTCCTGCACAAGCCTGTCCTTGGCCTGCTCTGCACACCAGGTAAGTGATCTTCAGGGTTTGATAACCTGCTGTCTGAGAGAGAGACAGATTAGGACCTAAAAGTTCTAGATTTTAGGAGCTTAAAAATTATAATTAGCAGAGTTTGTTCTGAATTTTGATGTAACACTTCTCAAACCTTAAGCCCACAGCTATCAGCAGCTGTTACTCATCACCTACTTACTTAGAGTTAGATAAAAATGCAGTGAAATACTATGACAAAGTGAAAAAGTATGACATTAGCTATACAGTAGCTGTAAAACCTGCCCTCAGTTCCTCTTCCCTTTTCAAAATAACCCTCTGGTTTTAGCAAAACACAGCCAATCCCACTGCCTCTAGTGCAAGGTTTAACACTAATGAACTGTCTGTGAGGCAGTGGTAGCATCTCCATCTCATCCTCAAGTGAGCAACTCCCCCAGGAGCCTGAAATCTGGATTTGACAAGCACCTTGAGAGAATCGAGATTCACTTCTGATACTCTCTGGTACTGGCTACAGGCAATTACTTGGTACAGATAACCAGAAATAGTTTGAACATTTCTGTTAGCAAATAACTGCACATCAGACTATTGCAATAATAATAAGCAGTACAAAAGGAGTCCCTGCTCTGTTACAATTGTTCTTATTGGCCAGCTGAGGACCTGCCATTCAGCCAGGGAATTTTCTCTAAAAAGGTCAAGTGTGATGCTCTTGGGCTGGCTGAGCTGTTTCTTGGCAATAAGGCTCTGAAGGAATAGCTACATCCTTCAGCATAACACAGAATATGGTGACACTTTGATGCTCAAAACATTATGTTTTGCTCCAGGACCATTTCTTAGTGAAGCTTCAATTTCTGGCCCAAAGTTGCTCCAAAGTGTCTGCTCAAAGAAACTGCTGTCCTAAAAGCCCTGCCACATTAAGTTGCTCCAAAACAAGCATTTATCCCATGCTGAAACCAGAAGCAGCTGACCCAAACCCTGCTTTTTAATTATCCAGTTATAGCTCATTAAGAGTCTCGATAAGGGGTTTGGAACCATGGAGATGCCACTGAAAATAAACAACTTGTACTCTTCCTACCCAGCTGAAGTGCTTTGGAAAGCGTCTGCTTCTGGTATGGAAAAAGACAACAAGTAAGGTCATAATCTTCTCATACAGTTCCAGATAAACAAACTCCCACTACAACCAAATTTGACTTCTGATTTTTAAACTGCAAACTGAAAAATCCAAGTCACCATATGCAGCCTTTGGACATCTTACACAACAAGACAGGACTTCATATACATTAAACAAAAATGTCAGGCATTACCCAGATCATGAATGGAAAAAAAATATTAATAGAAATCACCCTTTCATAAGAGAAAGGAAGTGAAACCATCATTTAATGAAAAATAGGATGTGTTAAGCCTAACATCAGAGTTAGCTCTAGATCCATGAAGGGTACCAGTCATCACCACTGAGTCAGCTGCAATTGCTCAGGGGCAGGACTGAGGTTCAAGGCAGTCAATCAAATGCACAATTCTGTTTTAAAGCAAGTGCAATACATAATACACACTAAATGAAGATACATTTTTGTCTGAAAGAGGAGTGGAAAGCTCCTCCTGGATGCTGTGCAAAGAGACAAGGAATAAATCCATATTGACTTCAGTGTAGCTTATTTTAAAACACTGAGAAATGATGCTGCTTGTTTTACTTGCTGTAATAGCACTTCAAGGAACATAAGTCACACTAAAACTGTCTTGCTCAGGATTAGTTTTCTTTCATGGAAGAAATACCCTGTGCAGTGCCAGACAGCCCTGATGGTGTTATGCCAGTGCTGCTAGAAGAATTAGCCCCATTACAATTGTCAGCTGTCTTCTGGAGAACAGATATTTATAAACAGGTCTGTGCTGAGTGGTAACAGCTCCTTCCCCTGGCTAGGTGTGGTCCAAACCTCAGGCTTCCAAATACCTTCCTGACTGGGTTTGAGGATGCTGAGGATGATCGTGCCCTCCCCGTGTTCAATAATTGAATGTCTGTGGTTTTGAGGATATGATGAACAATAAAAGATTGAAATGATGAGTTTCATCACCTTCTTAAATGAAAGATAATCCTTGCAGCAGTTGTTCAAACCACTGCAGGTGATCAGAGGGAGTGCAGCACAGGGAAGAGGTGAGCAGAAACACGAAGGGACAAACTCCAGTCAAGCACCAAGTCAAAGAACCAACAATTATTAGCTTTTTTTCAGCCAAGCCTGCTTTGTTGGGTGGTTCTATGTGCAAACACATTTGTACATCATGAGTTCTAGGAATTCTTGTAAAGGCTTCAGGAAGCTAAAGTCCAGCCCTGCATTTGTGTCTCAGTGGAAGTTTTTTTATCACCCCAAGTCTTTTGTGGCTCATAAAAGCTTTTTGCAGTCATCAGAAGGCAATTCCTAATATTTCAGAGCAACCAGAGTCAGAGGTTTTAAGCAATATCTCACACAAACTGAGCAGAAGAATCCACTGCAGAACACAGATTATGTCATTCTCCTAATTTCTCCACTCTTTTTTCTTTTTGAAAATAAGTAATTTAAATGATTCCTCTTAAAGGTGCTCAACTGATTTATTTCTTAATTTTTGCCCTCTTCTTCCCAGGAGATTCTGATTCCTCATCTCAAAAGGGAAGTAATTCTTCCTAGTTTAGGAACATTTTTGAAGTTACAGATTTAAAATATAAAAGAACAAGAAAACCCTACTTCAGTCTCTAAATCTAGAATCCTAACATAAGGAATTTCAATGCCTGCAACCAAATCATGGTACTTAGCAATTCTTTAAATCACTTGTTTTTTCCATTTTCATCTGTGGGGAGAGCTGCTGGTTTTATTTCTCTGTCTATGCAGATTGAGGGGAAAAATACTGATAATTTGCCTTAGAGGGGAAAAGAAACTATTTAGAATTCCAAATAAGTTTTGACATGGAACATCTTCACTTGAAAGAAGCAACTTAGTGCTTTACATTTCAGGAGAGCTATAAAAAAACCAATCAGTCTGAAAATCCAAGCATAAACCAGCACCAAATGCATGAAAGATTTTCATACAGAAGGAAGGCCAGCTGTGTACAAAAATACATGTCTTACATTTCCTCAGCTCTCAGTCTTCCTCCTGTACTGCAACTTTTTTTTTTTTTTTTAATTTCAATGAACATCTAAGAAGCACAACAGATAGATACCTTTCAAAATCAGCCCCTAACTTCTATCACAAACTTCCACCCTTTTGGGAGGTTCACAACCACACAGCAGCAATGATGAGACAGCAACAAAATCTGACTCCTGTTTTATTTAGGAGCATCTTATGACATACCATACGTTGGTCTTTTAGAATTCTATCTTCAACATCACTTTTGAGAAGAGTGCTTTTATTAATTATTCACCAGCACTTAGTTAACCACTGAGTCTGGGAGCAGATACAAAAATTTCCCTCTCTCCTTCTTGGCTATTTACAGTCCCACCCATTTCCACTTGAAGTTGTATTGGCTGCAGCTGAGATGCTCCATTCTAACCAACAGGATGTGGGATACAGAGCAAGCGCGATGACTTCACCCAAGAACCAAAAAATTATAGGGAAGAATGTTCCATTATAATGACCCAATCTTCAGTCTCTCCACTTTTAGTTGTTTCCTTTCTGTTTTTATCCTTCAGACAGCTGTCCTCAGAAAGAAAAAAAACAACTTCTGTACTTCTGAAATATCTGAAACAGGCACTTGCAGCTGTTACAGACAGGTGACAAGCAGAGTCCTTCAAGAAGTCTTGTCTAGATATGACAGAGAAGGAATTTGCAAGACCACTTTCAGATAAGGCATGTGACCATGGCCATCATTTGGAATTAAAAGTGTGCATTTCCTTATATTGTTGCAGGTTTGAGACAGTAAAGGGTGTCTTTTCTTTGTAGTCAATAGACTTGGGATAAAGCTCCCCTCTCCCCAAACCTTCTGACTCTCACCTCACTTTTGCTAGAAACCAGGTGAAAACTCTGGGGTCTGTTGCTTCTGGGACAAGCCCACCTTCTTGAAGAGAAAGCTTCCAAAAGCAAAAGGCTTCCAAACACTCATAACCAGATTATCTGTAGAACACACACAAGAAAGCTTCAGTTGTGCTGCCAGCATGTGTGGGCAAGCAGAGCTGGGAACTGGACCTCTGTAAAAAGACAGAAAGAACATGGCCTACTGCTACACTGGAGCACTTGGAAACTTAGCCAGCACAAAGATCTGCTTTTGGCTCGGGATATGGGAAAAGCCCAGAGGAAAACAAAGCATGAACGTGTGCACCTCATGCAAATGAGAAATTGCAATAATTTGGGTGTTGAGGATGTGTTGTAAGAGGGCTGGAGGTGAGCCAGATGGGCCTGGCACACAGAATCCTGGCACAGAGCTCTGTATATGCAAGCAAGCCAAGGTTTCTGAGCCTCAGCAAACCATGTAGCATTTTCCTCACTCTGGAAGAAATTCATCTGCCCTGAAGTCTTTGCAGAAGTGTACCCTGATGTACAGTATCAAATGAGCTCCATTCTTCAAAGTGTCAGAGGCTGCCCCCTCAGCTGTGCCACAGAGAATCCCATCACACACCACGCTCTGGGGCTTCCTCCTCTGGAGGGAGAGTGTCAGCTTGTCCGGGATTCCTGCCCCCAGGAGCGCTGCTGGAGGCAGCTGCTGCAATGTCGGGAAGGACTCAGTGTGGGGGAGGCGCTGCTCCAACTGAGCAATGCAAGGCAAGCAGCAGGCGCTGGATCCCAACAAATATGGGAGCTTCTGGGAGCCACAGTCAGCAACTCCAGCTGGGCCATTTGCTTAGGCTGCCTGCCAAAAGGTTTATAAAAAGAACAGTAAAGAATGTGCCATGGCTTTAAATACGAATTTCAAATACAGTGCAGCCAATATCTACATTTGTTGAGGCTTCCATCCCTCAGCTTTTCTCTAAGGCTCAGTCAGGAATGCAGGGAGTTTCTCCTGCTGATCTAATTTTATCCCCTCGCAGATATCCACCAGCATGAAGGAATGAAGCAGAGCCAGGGCAGTTTCCTACTTACTTCCAGCTCTCAGAAAGGGACCCAAAAGATAATAGTGAAGCAAGCAAAACACAGCAAAGATGCTAAACCAGCCTATAATTTGTGTGTTGCTGGTGTTGCTGTACACAGCTCTTGTGATAATTTACTAATAGGTGATGTCAGCCTTTTCTCCAACTGATGCCTGTCCTAATACCATAGACATATCTATGAGTTTAACTGCAACAGAGCACAGTGGCAAACAGGAATGGCTGCTAGACAGAAAGTGAAATAAGTACGGGTGACTTCCCCATCAGACACATGAACTGGTTCCTCAAATGCCAACAATGACTTTTTAGCAAGATGTAACTTTCCATTATGTCAGAGGTTTTCCATATTCTATATCTGAAGCACCTTAGCATGACTGGAGGTGGGTTTAGTCAAGTTCACAGGAGAGATGGCCCTGCCTGTGCTGAACTTGTGCCAGCCACAAGCAGTGTCACCACCAAGGTTCAGCAACCTCCCAGGTACAAAAAGAAAATAAAATCATTAAAGGAGTTTTTGTCCTCAATATGACACATAGAACCTCACAGTGAGTATCAAAAGTCATCTGTTCAAAAAAGTGAAGTATATCACAGAGCATAAAACCCTCACAGCACCAGCACAGTAAACAGGTCAAGTGTAGTAGCTGAATGATTTATTTGTTTCTTCAATAAGCACACTCAAAAGCATCCACTGCTGCTGCAGACACCTGGATGAGATGGGGTAGTACAGGTAGAAACGAGTCAGAACAATCACAGGCTTCTGATCTAATTAACACAATAAGCTGCCTCCTCCTCGTGACCTTGTGTCTGTATGAGAGACTCACAGATAAGTAAAAAAATTGGAGTCTGTTGGGGGTTTTTCCTTCTTGGTTTGAACACCAACCAGGAATGGCAGTGTGTGCACAAGGTACACACCACCTCCTAATGCCATGATTGCTAAAAATCAAAATGCACACACACGCACACACAAACCCCTGACTAAACTGCACCACACAAGTGAGAACATAAAACAGACTGACAAATTCATGCCCCCCTCAGTAGACAAGGCTCCTCACCTGCCTTTTAAGAACCAGGAGGTGCATCTTCAGCTAACAAGATGGGTTTGTAATCAGAGGGCTCAGAGCCCCACAGGGTCCTTCTTGCAGCAGGCAGGTCTCACGCTCAGCACTTGTCCGAGTGCTGTTCTTGGGAAGCTGGAGGCAGCCCTGCAAGACACTGAATATCTGCACACATTTATGGCACAAAATCTCCTTCAGTCTCAAGATGTTGCTGTTTTACAGACATGCTAGAAAAGGTCAAATTCAGGAAATAACAGTTTAACAACAAGCAAAGAAACAGAGGGCCAAAAGCTTCTTGTATCCATAGGTCACCAAGATTCAACCCCTAGAGAGATCCAAAAATACTCAAATTCCTCATGGGACATACTGTCATTCTAAGGCTTGTGGCAGTGCTCTTATGAAGAGTTCATGACCACACCGTGAGGCAGCCAGCAAAAGGACTGTTACAACACACAGAGAAAAGAATAAATAAATCAAGACAGCCTGAAATTTTTCTAAACTCGGTGTTTTATTGCTCCATGATTATTAGTTACACTTTGACACATTGCACTGCGGAATAGATTAGCACCGACTACGTAATTTAAAAACTTAGTATCTTACAACTCATATAATTGGCACTACAGAGAAAACCCAGAGATGTCATCTTAACCCAAGACTAAAAGAGATAAAATGTTTACATCCTTTATTGTTGGCAGGTGAGCTTTCATTGTGGAAGGCCCTTAAAAATAGTGAACAGAAACTAACAACCTAAATGCCCTCCAAAAATATATAAAAACAGTATAAGATAAGTCACTCCCTTCTTTACACCAGTCTTTTTGCTTTGGTACTTTTAGTACCCAAGTGCACAGTAATTCCCTCATCTCTTTCAAGGAAAAAAAGTAACATGATCAAAACTATGCTGACTACTTTGGGTGAAAAGAGGAGAGACTCCCACACACCATTCTCAGCACCCACACAAACAGCATTTTCATCAAAAGTGGCATTGTCTCAGGATTTAACACATCCCAAGAGGTTTATAAATAACAAATGTTGGGGTTTTTTAAAAAGGGAAGAATTATTTTGAATAAATAAATGACAGCTCTAATAGCTGCACTGGCTTTGGTGACCACTTATCTATATGCAGCATAAGTTATCTTCATAAGGCAAGTGATGAGCTAGCAAAAGTGAAGTCCCTGAGGATCAGCATCTCCGCCTTCAACTTATTTGTTTCACAGTGTGTGTAGACAGCCTGGAAAACAATCAGTCCCAAGGCATCTGCTTTTTCATCTCCCAGCACAGCTGCAGACCACACAATGAATTATTTCTGTACCTTTTCTGCAGGCAGGAATACATAAATAACACCGAATACTTAGGAGGAGGAGGCAGGGAATTAGTTCTGCTAAACCTGGGCCAAGTGCTCCACCTTGTGTTTGTGCTCACAACACAAGTCAGAGCGAAGCTCCCGAGGCCTGCCCCACACCTGCAGGTCCTGTGGTGTAGCTTCTGACTCCTTCTGCCTGGGAACAAGCGTTGTCCATGGTGCCATACGACTGCTGCTCCGTGGGGGCCAGCACCGTCCTTTCGGTAGGATGAGGACGCAAAACCTGGGGGACGTACATCTGAAATCACAAGTGAAGGCTTTTAGTGGTCTCTCAAAGCACAGCGCTGGGATAACTCACCCAGGAGAAATTTTCCCCTTGTCACTCTTCTCAACATTCTTTTCCCATTCTTCACCTTACCACCTCAGGCCTTTTGCACCCTTCTGGAGGCTTCCTGGTGCAACACTCGCCTGCACTTCTTTACTGCGGCACCAAGGCCTTTCCTTCTACCTCAGTCCTACGTCCTTCTCAGTGACACAGCAAGCAAGACCCGCTACATGTCACAACATTCAGAATCAAAGCAGTGGCAACTGACTGCATTTGGCAGCTGTCCAGATGTGAGGCTCTGTCTGGGGCAGGGCACAGAACACAGCACACAGAGCTGCTGGAAGCAATGTGTCTCAGCTACTCCTAAAACCGCAGCCGAAGGTACTTCTGGAACACCACCTGGGAGCATCAAGGAGCCCAGCTGCAGAACTCTCTGGTCCCACATGCACGTGGGAAATCCCACAGTCCATGCAGACTAATATGTGCTACACAAGCTCTTTGGTAACAGGGTGAGAAATTAGGTTTTTCTAGGAAACGTAAGGGAATATTAGTAACTCTCAGCTTCTTACAGAAGATGTTGGGACTGTTGGTACATCTGTGTCTTTTCCTCTTTCACCTTGTGTGTCTTCAATCTGTAACCAGCAATAGGTGGGGAAAGAAAGAGAGACAACATCAAACTGGTGAGTGAAAACAATACTCACAGATCATGAGCACCCAAAACCTGCACAGACAGATCTCAGTGAAGATCTGGCACTCTCTCCACCAGTCCTTCTACACAGAATCATAGAAATGTTTTGCTTAGAAGGGACCTTAGAGATAATCTAGCTCCAAGCCCCTGCCATGGGCAGGGACACTTCCACTAGACCAGATTGCTCCAAGTTCCATCCACCCTGGCCTTGAACACTTTCAGGGATGGGAATCCACAACATCACTGAGCAACCTGTGCTAGTGCCTCAGCAACCTCACAGCAAAGAATTTCTCACTATTACCTAATCTAAAGCTACTGTCAATTTAAAGCCATTCCCCCTTGTCCTCTCACTACATGCTCTTGTAAGAAGTCTCTCTCTACCTTTTTTTGTAGGCTCCTTTCAGATACTAGAAGGCTGCAATTAGGTCAGCCCAAAGCCTTCTCTTCTCCAGGCTGAACACACCCAGTACTCTCAGCCTGGCCTCATATCAGAGGTGCTCCATCCCTCTGGTCATCTTGATTGTATTCTCTGGAGTCACTCCAAGAGGTCCATGCCCTTCCTTGTGCTGGGACCCCAAAGCTGGATGCAGCACTGCAGGTGGGGTCTCTCCAGAGCAGAGCAGAGGAGCAGAATCCCCTCCCTCAACCTGCTGGCCACACTGCTGGGGATGCAGCCCAGTATACTTTTTCCATACTGTTATTTTCTCTCAAATTCAGCTCCTGCAGACACTGACTTTCCTCTCTGCCAAGCAGCCTACCTGTACTACAGGCCCTCTTCAGCCATCTTGCCATGAACAGACACTGCCAGCAGGAAGGCAGGGACAGCCCAGCAGGAATAGCTGGTGCTCCATCAAGCACACAGGTGGGTGCTGAAAGGTTAGGTATCCATCACTTACCCTATAATTCAGTGGGCTCAGGTACTTGAAACAGCCAAAACAAGTGTAAGCCAAGCAAATAACAATAGTGATGTTGACAACCAGCAAGGTAAACATCGTTGTAGGTGCTTTAAAACCTAGAAAAATATCCAGAAAATACAATATTAAAATGCATAGAAAGAATGCAGAAAAACCCAACAAAACCAAAAGAAACCTTTATTTATCCTTTTCATTTTCAGAAGCCTCATAGATTTTTTTTTTTCCTTAGAGGAGTCGGCAACCCACTTCCAGCCACAAACAGGAGAATGTCATTATACACTAAGTTCTCCCTAGAGAACTTTTCCTAGAGACCAAGAAATGTTGCTGTAATGCTTAAATGATAGACAAGACTCAAAACGATTTTTCTCCTCCATCATTCATCCATTCTGGACCCACTTCTTAAACACTTTCAGTAATGATCTATGAAATATAATATTAATTACATTGATTAATTATGATGACGGCACCAAATTGGATGGTTTGCCATCAGCTCAAAGGGATGGAGGTAGGGGGAGAGGAAAATCTTGGTAGATAAAACCACCCCAACTGCTTTAAAGGATCAAAACAAACAAACAAACAAACAGAAAACCACAACAGCAAGATAAAACTATGTAGAAAACAGCATAAGTAAATACAATTTGGAAAGAAAAATAAAATGTAGATATGAGGGATAACAATAGCACTGCAGCATACAACTGCTGGAAAGCAGTCAATAGTGGGATGGTATCAAAGAACATGGTGAAAAAAAGTCAAGTCTCTGGCACCTATACAAAATAATTCATTGCTACTAAGCCTTCAGCTGGGTAGCCTTGTCTACAATAAAATATAGACAGAACTGGGAAAAATACAAGGAAAAAGATCAAGAGAAGAAACAGTAACTATGAACTAGACTGACAGGTAAGTTTTAGTTCAGAGAGTGCAATAAACCATAGGAAAGGACATGGTTGCCTAGCATGGAAAAAGTATTAAAGATTACAGTGACTTTTTTCCAGATTCACTATGGAAATATTCTAAAGAAATTAATCTCATTTTGCAGTAAAGATGACTTGAATAGAATACTAGGAAAAAGTAAACATCACTGCAAGCCCTAGCTGTTTCCAAGCTTCTTCAGACAAAAGAAGCAACACCAACTCTGACATTTTTTGGTAACCCCAGCATATGCAGTGGCACAGAATAGACAAGTTTTACACTTTAGCAGGTTATAGAAGCCCTGCACAGGTCTGGTCACAAGGGGAAAACCACCACACACATGCAAAAAACAAAACCAAAAAAGCTCTACAAACGCATCATTATTCAAACCAAAAAAGGAAGTGAAAAAAACCTCCCTAGGGGTATTCTGGAATGTCCTTCAGAGGAGGTTGTTTTTATAAGCACAGGTTGCAGAATTATTTACCAGATGGTGAGGAGTGCCTACACCAAAGACAATGTATGGTATAAACCACAAGGTAAACAGCAGAGATTAGGGAAGGAAAAGTCTCCGATATCAGTTTTCCCTGCACTGCATCCTCAGAACTCCTGCCTGCCAACAGCTCTGGAGAACATGGGATTCAAGTGACTGTCCCAGGAGATGGGGCTTGAACTGCAGATAGGACCTTACCTCCTCTGTGGTGAGAGGCCCAGGGGTGTAGGATGGATGGGTGGGTGGTTGAGTGGGTGGATGGATGGATGGATGGCAGGCATAAGAGTTGAGAAAGAATATAGGCACTGAGAAGGAAAAAATGAGTACAGCCTCTCACCTTCTGTGTGCAGTCAGGTGTTTTTTGATCCTGACTGAGAACTGGGGGAGAGGTCTTTTCAGCCTTACATTAATATATGAGGAGTGAGAAACCAGAGTATTGTCACTGGACTCTGCAACCAGACTGAAACACCCATATCAAGCCAGCCACACAAGTCAATGACCAAGCAATCAAGCTTTACACCATAAACTGATCTATTTTGCAGATAAGGAAATAGAGCTCTCTTATCCTTCCTTCTTTCTTTTTGGCACAAGAAACAGCAATGAAATCAATGGCAATGAAATCAAAGTATCAAATTCCTACCTCTCAGACTGCCCTGTGCACTGACAAACCACTGAACAACATCCTGTAAACAGGATCCTCTACACTGACCAAGCCAAACATGGTAATCCAGCCTGTGTTTTCCATTATTAAGGTCCCTGAGAAATTATGGTTTTACCATGCAGAACTAGAAAACATTATAATAAAGATTTATTTTTTACTTCACCAGGATTTCCTTACTAACAATTAAAGGGATGCATCAGATGCTGAGTGCTTGGAGTTGATTTATCTAAAGCATGCTCTAGAAATTATCCTGTTAATTTAGAGGACCCAGATTTGTTGGTCTTCCTGGTTGCAAAAGCAGCTCTCAAAACAAGGGAAAAAACAAGCTCTCAAACACACAAGTAATGCAGGAACATCTATTCAAATCCAAGGACAGCCTGAAGCAATAGTTCCAAGTGCCTCTTGCATCCGCAGGGAGCTTTCCCTATAGCTTTACCTCTCCCTAAAGTGAGATGACAGCCTGCCAACAATACCTTTCTGACTGCTGGTATGCTAAAAAACACAATGCAGATGCAATCATTTGTCATGAAGGCACAATACAGACAGCTATCAGGAGCTTCCTTCCAAAGAAGGGGAACCCAACCCTTCCAGCATCACTGACATCCTCATTCCATGCCAAATGCTTTCTCCTGTATCATGGATAAAAACCCATGAGCTGTTGCCTACCTTTTTCTGACATCAAAACTGTTGGTACAGCACAGCCAATACTACCAATGCCAGGTATTTGCAAAACACAGAATATCCCTATTTTAAAGATAAATTACATATAAAACATGAGGTTTTAAACCACAATGTGGGGAAGAGGGTCACCATCTCACTGCAGTCTTCCATGTAAAATTTGATGGATGATGTAGAACACACGAGGACTAGCATTAGCCAACATTTTAGCATTTTTTCCTAAGTGATGGCTGTACAGCCAAGGCAGCAGCCAACTCACCCAGGTAAATTAAACTTATGCCCAGGCTGCACAAATGCAGGTAGTGAAGCCAGTGATCATCTTACTATAAAGAGCTAATTCTGAATAGATTTTTGTTCTATGTAATGATTTTTACTGTCTATCACTTCACAGCCCAACTGACCAATTCCAGGTATACTGATTTAAGGAATACATAATCTCCTGTGAAAGGAAGGAACATGGAGCTCCATGCTAACAGTTTAATACAGCAGCCATCTCATTTCAAAGGCTCTTGTGCAAATGTTGTGTAGTTCAGGGCCACAGGCAACCACCATGACTCCCCCTTTAGGGAAGGAAAAAGAAAAGTCCACAAAGCTTATGAAACTTCACATCTAATTCAGGGATGCTGGCAAGAAAGCTGGGAGCAGCTTCCAGGTGGAGACAGGTAACACGTACCCAGCCTCACAAATGAGTAAAAATAGAGCCAGAAAAGGCAGAGGATGGGAGCTGCCAGGGCCTGATTGACAGCTGCAAAGTGCATTTTCTTCTCCAGCTTGGCAGGGAGATAGGCGTAGTAGAGGTTGTGACGGTCCACCATGTGCTTCAGGAGGATGTAGATCAAACCTGGCAGGGAAAACAGGAGAGCCAAGCAGAGGCTGTCAGAGGTTTGATAAAAAGCAGCAACTCTTTGAGGAGATCTGCACTAACCTAGTGAGTGGATGTAGCCCAGGCACGAGGAGGGTACAGCTGCAAGACAGCACCTGCTCCTAAAGTTTAGGAGCTTAGCTTGTTGCATCTCCATCCCTCCCCTCTCCACACACTTCTCTGTGGTGCCTCTTGTGCTCCCAGGGAGAGCCCAGAGCTCCTTCCAGGTGCTGGCACATGAGGTCAAGCCAGTAGGGAAGACTTCCCAACTCCCCTTCCACTGTTGCTGGTAAGGAAGGCATGACAGTGGCTTCACATCTCTCTTTCAGCCTTCACCAGATTCATCACTAGATTTCAAGTCAGCTATTCCTTATCCAAACAAACAGCCAGCAACTGCTGTGGCAGCTATGAATTGCAACAGCTCTGGGATTCAGTGGCACATTCAGATATTTACAACTGCATACAAGATGGAATCTAAGTAAATATCAATTACATTGTTACATAAAAATTGGCCACATTCTCCCAATAATAAGATTGTTGATTAAACCAGTTCTGAACAATATCTAATTTAGATAATTATCTCATATCCAGCTTTGGATTAGAAAATGAAAATACCAACTATATAAAATTATTTAGTACTACTTATGTCTGATCTAAACCCCTCACCATCAAAGCCGGTACACTCAAATTTGAGAAATAAAATAAACATCTAATAGGCATTAAATGTACTTTCAACATTTAAAGGTAGCACAAGAGCTAAGTAATTAATCATCTCTTTCACTGTTCTTCCACAAGAAGGGAAGGAAACTGGCATTCAAGTCCTAAGGATTATCAGCATTTGAATGGGAATAAGAATGCAGAGCTGAGCTTTCCAAACTTCCCACATGCCCCATCTCACTCCCACAGTGCTCCCTGGAAAACTTACCAAAAGGAACAATGATGGGACATGTGATGCTGTAGGCCATGATGACAGTGAACACACACAGCATCCAGGCATACATTGCTCCAAATTCATATTCAAATGCCTGTTGCTAGGAACAAAAACAAAACACCCAAAACTCTCAAGTCATCCATCAATGTGTCAAGAGTTAATAATAGATTCCCTAAAGCAACAATTCACCTTATCTTACTCGCTCACCATGAGAGATCAGTTATTTCCCTAAGAGGCAGAAATGATGTAAACAGATGAAGTATTTTGTGTTTTTATTACCTGGACATACAGAAAAGATGCTGTTTCTTTCCTAGCCTTAAAGTAATTTCTCAGGGAATCTGCATATACAAGAAGCAGATCCTTAAAAATCACAAGGCAGAAAAGAATTGTGCCAGACTCAGAACCTTCACCTCACTGTGGTAGCTACATACAGGCTTAAGTTCCCATTGTAACACCTGGAATGTCAAGCTATAGGATGACACTTCACCTGGAAGTGAGAGTCCACCTCTTGAAAAGGAATATAGGCAAAAATATATATTTTGCCAGGTTTAAAGCAAGTTCATTTTAAAGAAAGTTGTACACACCTGATGGCTGACAGAAGAAACTAATTCTAGACAGGTTTGAATAAAAAAACCCTGAAGTTCAGATTATAAGATAAAATCAGAACTATTCTGTAAAATTAAAATCATAAAACTCTGACTTAGAGCTACAAAGAGATTGATACCTGAAGCTCAGAGCTTGGCTTTTGATTTTTGACCATCTCTGACTAGAATAAATCCCTCCCTGTTATCTGTGCTGTGAATGAAGGGAATATGAAGCTGTTGTGGACAAGCGAAACAAAGGCTAAAAAAAAAATACCGTCAAGAGATGATAGTTAATAGTATGAAGGATGGGTGCTCCCACTGTTTCTGACAAGGATCAGTCATTGGAATGCCTCCAATACCTGTTTGATGTTTTTCCTCTCTGCTGTGGACTTGGCCATGATCATGCGTATGGTGTACAGGATGAGGCCCGGCAGGCGCAGCAGCTCCATCCCATTGCCCACGAAAGCTGAGGCAATCACATAGTTCACAAAGAAGGCTCCCTGGTCAGGCAGAAAGACACATCTGCCAGGAAAGACACCAGATACTGACTAGGAGGAAGGCAAACACTGGAGGTATACAATGCATCCCTATTGCCTTTGGAAATCTTTTACCATAAGAATAAGCACTATGTATGTTAGGAAGTGGCCAGAAGAACTTCTGATAACCTTGTTGTAGAAGAATACTGCACAGCTACAAATGCAGCCAGGGTAGTATGTAAGAGCCTGGCTGAGTGGCAGTTCAGGTGAGGAATAAACTGTTCACAAAAAGGTGCAACAGCCTTATGGGTGGCTGACAGCAGACAAGAGCATCTTCTCATGTCTGCAACAGCAACCTGACACAAGATGAGATAAGACTGCAATAGAATAATCATCTCTCCTAACTTAGTAACTCCTAACTGTCTTCCTGTTACTGATTTTGAAACTGCATTTGGAAATCTATGTCCTAATAATTGCATTCTATTCTTTCCTCCAGGCACAGGAGCTTAAAACAACCAATATCTACAGATTTGCAATGTAATGTGTGTAAAAACATACATTTTTCTTAAAATCAAGATTCACTGGATTACAAAAAGAACTGCTGCAGCTCTTTGGTCTCACTGTAATCCTTGAGAAGATCCCCTGTCAATGATAGGCAACAATCCTCATCCAATTCCAATATCTTATAATCTTTTCTGTGAAGAAATTCTTTCTAATGTCCAATCTTATTGTCTCCTCCACTTATTCAGAAGCTCAACATTATCCCAAAGTAACAACCCTGAGCAAATTTTAATAAACACTAACCAAGGACAGCAAACAGCAAAACAAAACAAAACAAAAAACCCCAAAAAACCCACAAACCAAAAAAAAAAAAAAAACAAAAACCCAAAAACTTAAGTCCTAAATATTTCTTTACAAAGGAATAGCAAAGAGAGAATATTATTTAGCTAATACTTACTCCAGCCTAACTGCAGAATCAGATGATTCTCTGTCAAACAGCCAGCGGAAAAAAAAATCAAGGCTGAAAGAAAGATGGTGAATGTAATTCAGTCTCACACACCTTAAGTACTGTCTAAAAATGCTTCTCTTTTTAAGCAGCTTAAGTCAAGATAGTGCATATAAAGAATTTAATCAAATAATCTAAACACTACTTCAATTTATCACAGTTACTGATATCTAGAAATAAGAAAAAAGGTACAAGATTAAACACAACAAAAACATCTACTTCATATTAAAGTTTTATTACTCATTTTTAACAATTATTATACAGATAGGACAAATACATGTCATCCAGGGTAACAGTCAAAAACTGTAAAGATGGGAAAGAAGGACAACTCCAACTGAAGTATAAGACACAGTCAGGAAACTTGGTTCTCAGTTATAATGGTGAGTATGGGCAACTTCTAATTAGCCATTGATCTTATAAGG
This sequence comes from Vidua chalybeata, assembly GCF_026979565.1. Classification (NCBI taxonomy): domain Eukaryota; kingdom Metazoa; phylum Chordata; class Aves; order Passeriformes; family Viduidae; genus Vidua; species Vidua chalybeata. The sequence continues at coordinate 31,561,589 of NC_071532.1, forward strand.
TCTTCAATATCTTTGTTAAAAGAAAAGCCAGGCTTTAGAAATTTTTAAGGGCTCTAAGGATCCCAGATGTAAGATGAATATTGAAACCTAATGTGTAATGATAACATAACCACACACACTGAAGGGAGTGGGGGTACATTGACTATACCTCACAACTTGAAAACACAAGTAAGATGTCTCATTATAAAAATACTCAGCCATTATCTCATTAAACTATGATTCTTTACCTGGTTAGACCAAGGGAAGGCAGAATCAATACCATGAAGATCAAAAATATGTAGACTTTATGCATCATTATTCTGTTCTCTGCAGATCTATCAACATAAAAAGGCAGAGTGAGAAACTCGTACAAAAAGCTGCCACGTATGAAGGATCTTTCCTGGACAATGCCAGCACTTGTCAGACACCCAGCTTCCCCTACCATATCACATTGCTACCAGATAAAAACCAAACATCTTTGAGATATTCACCAATATGGACCAAGCAGACTTTCAGTATCTTCTTCAGCAACAAAAACATTGCTGAATGTTAATCCAGCCTCTGGATGAGCACCACTACAGGTCTGCACCACACACACAGGGATGTGCCACAAGCACAGCTGGTCTCTCACCCTAAGACACTCAATCGTGCAACAGCTTGTAAACAAACAACTCTTCAAGTGCCATGCCAGGAGGGATTAAGCAGTTCAGCAAAGGGCACCACTGCCAAGAAACCAGACACTTAGACAACCTCCCTGTCAGGTGCCAAGTCTTGGGGAACAACATGACACTACTAATGCTGTACCCCCACTACAGCAGCAGGAACATGGATCCAGTGACACCCTGTTGCCAGAAAAGGGCAGCACTATGAACACTTCAGACTCCTAGAGGTGGTATCTGATAGGGCTTTAAAACCACAAGGGTTTTATTACAGGAACACTTGGGCACCGTGAGACCTATCAGTGTAACTACACTGAGGCTTGAAATCAGATCTCTGGATTCTAGTGACTTCAGAAAATTATTTTAACTGATTGAAAAGGTCTCAAAGTTCATGTGTATAGCACAGCTACCAAAACAAAGTTGATGAAAAGCATACAGCTGTAACAAAGAAACAATAGACTCTAAACATGGTGTCTTAGAAAGGAATTGTGTAAAAATTCAAAAGGAAATCCACCAAATTTACCTTAGAATAAAAAAACAATGACAACAAGCTTTATGGATAAAGACTGAGTGATGTTGAGTGAAAATGGGATTGAAGTACCATGCTTTTATCTGTCTGTAGGTAAACAGGGCATCAAATCTGGTACTCCAAACCAAGCTGTGCTGAGTTCTCCAAGTCAGCAGCTCATTAGTGGGCTTGACATCTCTGGGGTGCACCAGCTCAATGATGCACCCAAGGTGAAAACCTTGCATCAACACATCTGCTGGGCCTTTGGCCCCATAAGTCTTCTCAGATCACCACTGGTATCCAACAGGTCTGGGTGTAACTCCTGGTGCACAGCTCAGATCATTTTGTCATGCCAAGCTACAAAAAGATGGATGGCCTTTTTATAAGTTGTCAGCCTGGAGGGGATCCAAACCACATGGCCTATCTTCCCAGAGAGCAAGTTTATTATGGGATTACAAGCACTTCCCATGCTCCTGTTGAAGCTACAACTCCTGAGCCTTCTCATACAATTTTTTTTCTGATTAAACACAAAGAGAAGTGAGGTGGGGAGCAGGGGAAAGCATAAACAAATCATGTGGTCATATTAGATTTGCTGTGGGGGTTAAAAATTACCTAAACCCTAAAGTGTGGTTATAACACTAGAAAGAGACAAGAACAGGAAGTTCCCTGCTACGAGAGGTGTGCGGATTTGAGAGCTCTGTGAAAGATCAGCACTTTCATTTATCTTAGTAGCTCAGCTGATGAGGTGAAAACAGAGGAAAAGGTTGCTTACTTTGTCCAGTGGGACTCCAGCAAAGTTGAGTAATAGACAATTGTTGGTAGCAAAGCTGAAAAGGACCAGAGCAAGAGCGTTGGGAAAAACTGACTGATGACAGGATTCTAGTGGGGAGAAAATAAGGATGAGTATTAAAACCACTTTAATGCAGTTGTGGTGGAACAGAGATGCTAATATTTTGCTATTTGTAAATTATAGGAGGATGAACTGGAGAAATTATATTCAGATAGTCTTAAACTGAGTAATGAGTGCTTAGCACTGGCATGCAAGACAAAAAACCAAAGTGAGACTGGGAATTAAATTCCATGAGAGTGCAGTCTCACAAGTAGTTTTTATGTAGCTTACACTAGTTTGGGAAAATACTTAAAAATAACAGCTTGCAAGTTGCTTTAGCTGCAGTCAAACTAGGATCAGATATATATGCTTTGAACCCTATAAGCAAAATAAAAAAAACATTTTACCTCAGAGTTAAAAATCTGAATTTCCCCCTTCTTATCATAAAAATCAAAATACAAATTGGATTTGAAATTCCATTTTTTGCAAAGGTTTTTTGATTACAACATTTAGAATTCTTTAAGTTTGGACTGCAAATTTTTACCAGAAATACATAGACATGTTATAATAATATAAAGTCTCAGATAAAAATTACTTCAGATTATTATCCAGGAACAAAAGAGAGCTAAAGACCTGATTCTGGACTTATGCTTTTAATCAGCAGCTACATAAAACAGTCCTGAGAATTTCAACTGAAGGTAAGACAATGAAACCCTATCAATTTACCAAAATTTTGGTCTGATCCACAGCTATATCCAAACAAATGGCAATACTCACATTAAGGTAGTGAATAGGTTTAGTGACATTGAACTTGTCCATGGTTGAGATGATTATGGAAGGAGTAGTAAGAAAAAACAGCACAATAAAAAGAAGCAAATTAATGCAAGCCCATCTAAACCACCATTTCAATCCATGCACTGAAAGATTTTTCCTGCAGAAAGAAGTAAAAATAAAAAAAGATGTTAAAACAAGCAGCAAGAATTTGATGTTAAAAAAGATATATACACTATCTGTCAAGTAACAGGTGCCACTGCTTTTTCTAAACTGAGCTTTCAAAGTTATATAACAAAGCACTACTCAAGTTCCAGTTGCTACTAGAAATAAAGAGAACTGTGCAGCCTCTCTTGAATGATACCATAAATTGTGTTTGCAGAAGAACATATCTATTCTTTCATTACACAAACATAATGTCTAATCTAGTTAAGGTCTGGGATGAAACACTTCCATTGTTCAATAATACAGAAATACTAAACAGAAATGAAACAAAGAGACAGAGCTGGAAGACACAGAGAATTTCTGCAAGGAGAATACCTATCAGAGGCAGAATCTACAAAAAAAAGTGATTTGAAATAAAATTTCAATTTTGGAAACACTGCATCCCTTCCTGCCATATTAAAACAGCAACTATAGATTTTAAACAAGTAAAGTTCTTAAATATTATTTGAGATGGTTGCCAAAAGGACTGGAATTATTTAAATGCCAGACAAAGCCAAATATTCAGAACAAACAAAACAGAGATACAGAGGCTCAGTAACATCCCTGATTATGACAAGTCTTTTTGTGAACTTAGCATATCCCTGTGGTCCCTCTTCTTCAAGGTGGGGGGTGAGAAAAGAAAAAGAACAGGAAGAAGACAGACCAGAGTTTATAGAGTGGACTCTGTAAAGTTACACTCATCACATGGCAACTCAGAAAAATATGTATATATTTTGAGGATGCTCAGCACTAAAACCAACTTGCTTCCCTCAGATCTCAACAGTAGATATGTACTAGCCTCAAAAAATGGAAAAACTGAGGGACAGCTATAAACAGGATTAAGTTTTTTTAAAATTTTGGGGTGGAAAAACTCTAGACCATTACCCCAGGTAATGTCCACAGACCCCAAGGTCAATGAAGAGCACAGTAATGAAAATAAAGAGGCAGATCAGCCACATTCCAACACTACAAAAAGCTTTAGTTCAGGGTTAAAGAAAAACACACTCATCCCAGTTTGTCCTGTGCCCATTCCAAATCTACATTATCACCAACAAATGGATGTAAGACAGGAATCTTACCAACAAATATTCTCAGGATAAGGAGCATATGTAACCTTCCAGTTGGATACACACAGCTCCCTACTGTAGGGTGATGGCTGGGGCTCTCCTTTACACTTAATGCTCTGACATTTGCAGGCATTGAAGTCCTTAAGGATGCTGTAAGCAAGAAGAGGAAGATTTTTCCATTTTTTTACACCTGAAAATGCTAAATATGCAACAAGAAAGTCTGGGAATAGTGATAAAGGTTTTTGGTTTTTTTAAATTTGAATAACCTGTGATCAAGATAGAGCTTAAACAACAATGTATCATATTATGCATTAATGACCATTATTTAAACAGTGACTACCACAGGCCTGAGATCTGTTTTGTTGGAAATAAAAAGCAGTCTTGGTTTAAACTATTTACTGCTTCTATCAACATGAGCAACTCCAATGAATCATATTAAAAAAAATTAAAAATCAAAGCCTGAGAGCATTGGACAAAAAGAAAAGACAAACAGTTTGATAAACACATCTTTACATAATACAGCTGTTTTCAAATCAAAGTAGACTAATGAAGTGAGACTGCAGACTAATCCTTTACACTAGTATCAAAACCAGCCAATTTTGCCTTGAGTACCAATTATCAGAAGAATTTTTAGCATGCTGGTATTCTCACAATTCAAAATATTAGCCTCTTTCACCTACCCCTAAAATAATCACAGTGCTCAATTCTATCTTCCAATATTATGAGTTGACTGACACTCAAAATATTTAAGAAAAATTTAAACATGCCCAGAATAAATGCTTTCAAAGATCTCTCAAAGGACAGCAGAAGAAGGGCAAGGCACACATTCAGAAACTATTCTATTACAGTAGCATAGAAACAATATATATTATATTTAAATGTGGAGATTCCAAAATCTGTGAACATGCTTGTTTCTCAGTTGTGTCCTTAACATAAAGAAGACAGAGAACCACACACACAAACACCAAACTAACAAACATAACCCTCAACCCCCCAGGCCTTTTCCTTACCAGAATTCAAGCAGTGATGTCAGATTGCCAGCATCTTGCAGCAGCAAGTATTTAAGACAGTTGATTATTCTTTGATAGTTTATTTTTAAAAATACATACAAAGCAAGTTTTAGCCATCATTAAAAACCTTCTACAACCACCTGAGCCCCCAGAACCTCACTTCTGGAGTCCTGTTTCTCTCATCCTACTTCAGGGCTCTGCAGAGCAGAGCATCCTAAGGGCACCAAATAACTTTCTCATTTGATGGGAGCCTCAGTTCCACACGTAATTTAATCTAATTTCCCAGGGAATGGAGTCCACGACATTAATTCCAAGCTAAACAAACTAAAATATTTTCAGGTCTTGATCAGAACATTTGCTCAAGGAGGGACTATCCCATCAAAGTTGTACACAACACATCAGTAGATAGCAGTGCTTATTTCTTCTTTCATTTTTACATCTCAAAATGTTATTTCATTACAAAATTAGTGATTCACACAATCACTACTCAGTGAAAGAGTAGCAAGCAAAACTTTCTCCAATATACCAAATTCTTGCAAGAAATTCTACATCCTGGACTTCCTTGAAAAATGGCCTCAAAAACTGTCTTTCTAACATGACTTGAATGCCAAAATAATGCAGACAATTTAAACTACAGAGGCTAAGAACAGGAAAAAGCATGATGTGTTATGTTGCAATACAAATATTATTCTGCTTCCCTTTACCCACTTTGTGTTAGCAAAAGATGTTTACAAAGTGCCAACGGAACATGAGAGGCTACATACATTTTTCTCTGCAAATGACTGAATAAAAGCACAACTTCTACTATTAGGTCTAAACATATATCTATAACAACAGGTAAGAGATATACAAAATATGTGTATCTATCACATGTGGCCAGGTCTTGAACCTACCCTGCTGAGATGACTTAACTGGCAGTGTAATTTGTACCCACTCTGATAGTTTGGTAATTGGACCATTTGCACAGTAGGAAATGGAGTCGTCAGTAACCCAAATTCAAGAACCAATTAGTCTGGCCTCCTCTAAACCTACCCTGACAGACTGGATCCCACACAGAAGAGAAAGGCTCTTTATCCCATTAAATGTCCCAAGCCTTTTAGTCCCTAAGATAATTTCTTCATTCAAAGCATACAGGCTAAAACACATTTATGGAAAACCTTACCAGAAAGCAAAGCAGAGCAAATCCACAGAATGGTGAAAAAGAAGAAAGGAAGAACCAACATAAGCAAACAAGGGACACAAACAAGAGATCAGTTGTACTATTTTAGTAAAAAGAGAACAAACAAGACAATGGACAAAACTTACTAGGTTGCCATGGATTTCTCTTGAAATGTTACAAAGGCCATTCCCAGTGGGTTATTATGAACAGCTTGTTCCTCTTTTGAATATTCTTCCTCAAGTTCATTTCTAACTTTGGTGTAATAATCTACTGCATCCTCCTGTGGGGAAATTGATGGCTGTTACATGCAAGTACCAGATAGCCAATAACCTCAATAACATACAGCTTACACAAACCATAGTCACCCTTCCTCATGCCACTCCCACAAATTACAAATCACGTCACAAGGCAAAGACAAACAGGAAGTACTTCAGTTTGTGCACTAAGATTACATTTCAAAAGTTTCAGGGAATTCCTTTTCTATGCAACATGAGAACATAGCAGATAAGTTATGAACGAATAAAGAATTTTCTGAAGGTCAATGAGACATGACACAAATACGATTTTCTACTCCTCTAATAACGTACCTAGCTATAACTGGAAAAGAACAGAATCTCTTACCCTTTCACATCCTCTTATTTCACAGCAGCAGAATTGACCACATGGCTTAGGGTTGATTTGGACCCTCTTGCCATACTTCTGATGCAGGTGTTCATAGTAAATCAGGCTTTTTTCTGCCTGTTTTCTGCACAGAAAAATACATCCATAATATTTTGCAAAAACAGTATCAACATCAATCTTAAAAAGATTATAATCCCTGAGAGGAAAAAAACATGCCAAGGACTGATAGCAAATTAATCAGTCACCAAAGATATTTACATGCAGTTTATTTTGGTTATTTATATAGTTTATTTGAAAGTCTGTGATATCATTATATAGCCTACACTTGTAGTGAGGTTCCAGGAAAAAGAACAACCCAATGTTATTCTTGAGAGACCAGAAGATAATACTTGTCTCTCCTGTGGTCAGCACCTCTGGCCAAAGAAGCAGGGTTAACAGAGTTATTAATTCAATAGTTCAGTTTTTCACTTGGCACTGCCTGTCTATAAATAAGTACATCCATACATAAATAATCAGCAAGCCAAAACTTAACTTAGGCAACAGACAGCATATCACACCAACAAGAGATGGGCTGAACCCCATAACCCTTTTAAAACACAGCTGAATCTAACTGAAGTCCAGACCAGAACTTGAAGAGCAGAATCCATCTTTAGGATGCACCAGGTTAGTACTGCTGGTACACATTGATTAAGGACTAGCAAAACATTCATAGAATTATGCTAAACTTGTGTAGGTTACAAAAACAAGTACCTTTTTTTGAAAAGTTTAATAAGCTTGGCTACGTCGTAACACAGCTGGACCTCCAGCACAGTGCAAGTTGGGTAGGCATCCCTGAAAGGAAGCAGCACGTGAGAACAGTAAGAACAAAGTACAATGAAGAAACTGGTTCAAAGAGCAGCACTGGTATCTAACTGACAGCTCATCACTCATTTAAGTTCTGAATGAGGTATCAGAGAGCAGAGACTTCCACAGAGAGTTGTTGGAAGTTACTTAACATGAGATGCATAGCTTTATTCCAAGTAAAAGTTGTGTGGGGGCATGAGTGGAAAGTGTGGATACACAGACACTTTCTTAAATTCTAAGATCAGCCAACTTAATTGAAATATCTTTTCTGAATTTTAAACAGTGCAAAATTCAAAAAACTTATCTGCTCGGGCAGGGAAAACTACCAGGACAATTTTACGTCTTCTACTCCTAAACAAAGATGGAAAGAAACTTTTTACCAGGGCATGTAGTGACAGGATAAGGGAGAATGACTTCAAACAAAAAGAGAATAGGTTTAGATTAGATATTAGGAGGAACTTCTTTACTGTGAGGGTAGTGAGGCCCTGAAACAGGTTGCCCAGAGAAGCTGTGGATGCCCCATACGTGGAAGTGTTCAGGGTCATACTGAATGGGGCTCTGAGCACCCTGGTCTAGTGGGAGGTGTCCCTGCCCACGGCAGGGAATTGGAACTTGATGATCTTTAAGGTCCCTTCCAACCCAAACCATTCTATGACTGTAACATTATTCCTCAAGGATGGAACTTACGTGAAATGGTTTTGTACTCTTTCTTCACTCGCATTTTTTGGAAGACCAGTTATGAACAATGTGCACTTAACCTAGGAAAGAAAATGCAAGTTACCTTTTGATAAAATACATTACAAAAGAGAAAACAAGAATATAAAGAAGGCCAAGACACAGCACAATTAGTTGTTTATTAGAGCAGGAATAAAGGTAGGTAATTCTGATTTTGGTGGAAGCTCATCTATTTAAAACAGCACCTTCTACATTGGCAATAGGTTACAGCAAAATTTCACAAATCCCTCTCTAATTCCCTTCTCTCCATCCATTTTAAAAATTCACTCAGTAGAACATTCCTTTCAGTCAATTCCTTCACATTTATGTCAGATTCTAGCATGCAGGAGGCACCTTAGCAATTTGCTTTTTTAGTATTATCCATTGGCAAATACACTTTTTTCACTCCAATACAGAAACTTACTATGTTTTCTTCTTTATATGTGACATACTTCATGTGATGTCGCATGAAGACAACAGTCAGAATCAGGTAAACAACAGCAAAAACTGTGTGCAGCCAAAGAAGATTATTGCTGTCAGATAAAACATTAGGAATATGAGAAACAGGAAGAAATAATTGCCCAGTTGATACTGAAGCAGCCATCAAAATGATAATCAGATCAAAACCTCTCACTGAACACAAAACAAGAATAAAGGCAGTTACTGGTAATCAGTCACACCTATGCAGATGCCTTGGACAGCCAACAGGATTATTTGCTTCTCATAAAATTCTATGGGTCATGGAGCTAAAAGGAAAACAGATACTCTATGTCATGGACATATTTAGGCAGTGTTTGGCTTTCACTTTCTCATTCAGATGACCTATAGCACATATGATGCTATTTGCCAAAATGTTTGTTATATACTTTATTACTTACTGTGCCGAATACAAAATTAAACTCTCCTTGAACACAATCCTTACTCAAATTGAAAACAGCCTCATATAAGGAGTAAATTCTGCTTTTCTGATAGCTCCTTCTACAAAGCGTATAGACATTTTGTTCTGCAAACAGCTCTTCAGTTTTGTGAAGAGCATTAATAATTGCAATTAAACTAAAATACAGGAACTTATTTTACAGATTAAAAAAGTTCACCAAAGTAAAAAATCCCCATTAGTTACTTGGTTTCATAACATGGTTAAACAAAATAGAGAGTCTACTGGACATAGTGTCAGGGATGGATGTGGATTGATCAAGAATAAATCAGATTTGCGCAGCTTTGTCCTTCAACTATTTTACAGACTTTTTAAAACACATAGAAGTAATTTTAATTGAAATCTCAGATGGGAGACATATGCACACATATAAATCTAATGTAAGGGAATTTGCATCATCCCAGTTGCACATTCCAGTAAAGCTATCAGCTTTACATTCCTTCTGAAGCATTGTTTCCTTTAATGGGAAATTTCTGAAAATAATATGTGTGCAGTCATTAGCCAAGGGAAACATGTGGCGTAAGAAGTGAGAGCTGAGAGGCCAGAAGCCCAGTCTCAGGATTTCTTATCAGCACTGCAAGTGCACAGCCTGAAGCAGAACATATCCCAGTTTCAGTTGACAGACAGGGATTAAGTTATTCCAACCCCATGAGCCATGCTGCAAGTATCAATTCTTGTGTTTAGAGACCATGGTAGGAAATAGACATCATGCAAGACTTACTCACCTGGTTTGTAAATTTACTATAGTTGTTCTTCCAAAACTATAGGGATCTTTATCTAAGAAGAACAAGAGCAAGTAGGAAAATTAACTGGTGCAACACTTACTGTCAGAAAGTCATCTTTTATTCTATTTTTTAAAGAAGTTGATATATTTCTTTTTAATGCTGAGCAAGTTCATTGAAAAAAAGATTTAGAATCATAATCAATGCTTGTTTACTCTGTCCTGTGTTGTAAAGTTGGAAAAGACACCCCTAGATTTGACCACATTCATGTCATCAAGAAAAACAGTGGAGTGTTTTGAAGATCTAGATCTTTGAAGTAGTTCTCTTTCTCCCTCCAATCTCCCTTCACGTCCATTAACAATATTGCTTAGGGATTGAACATATTTCCTTCACATTTTTCTTTCATCTTAACTGAGTTCTTATCTCAGGCTTTTAAGCTGCATTAATTCAGTACTGACAACCCTTGGTAAGGTCAAAAATGGATTTACATGACATTATTTCTCTAGACCGTCAAGTATTTAAAAAATTATAATGCAAGTGAGGGAAAATTGAGCAAATGATCACAAAGGAAAAGGAGTTTAGTGTATCTAGAAAGTTAAACAATCCTTCTAGCCCAGACTGTTAAACCACATTGCAAGTTAAGTCATCACAACTGAAAAAACTGCAAATGTACAAATCAGCTTACAGTGGAAGAGGAGGAAGAAGGGGAGAGAAACTAAATCTATGTATTTCCTAGGCTCAAAAAGGTTAATCCAGAAAAACAGAAGATATAATGTCCTGCGTTAATAAAAAGCTGATATTAATATGAACAGAGAATTGCCAAGAAAGAGCTTATAAAAGGGAGGTCAGAGATGGAAGTTCCAAAGGTAAACAATACAAAAAGGAAAAAGTTCAATGTATCCTATTATAGACAAGAGCTATGTCACAAGGGTCTCAAAAACCATGAACAATACTTTAAACATGACCTTGATGAGAGTGATACAAAGCCAGGTATGAAATGGGATTGTAAGGGCTCACAATCAAAAATAGAAGAATGTATAAGCAGGGTTTAACAGACATCACACTCAAAGAACTCAGGTTCCCCACCAGCAAGCTGAATGGCAGACTAGAGGACATGATTATCGTACTTGTAGGTGCCACACTGGAAGAAATAATCAGGATTGGACTGCAAATTATCTAGTCAGTATTAACAAAGTCTCTGCAAGATTTGTCCAATTTTGAGACACAAACCAAGACATAAAGGAACAATGGGAGACAGTGTAGCTAGATTAAAACAAAAATTCAAGGCATGGCTGATGATTTTATAATCAGCCAAGAGGAAAACATTTCTCATTAAAGACCAAATTAACTGGTTTGTTTACGAGAAAGAGGAAAAAGCAGATAAAAATGTTTATAATTCTCAAGCAGCTACAAGGATTTTGTAAAGAGGAAAAGAATAATCTATTATCTCCAGTGACAGATAAAAAATTATTTTAAATTAATTGAAGCAAAAGAGATTCAGACTGGATACTAGAAAGATTTCTCAGCTGTGAAGATGTTTTCCATTGACAATCACCAGTAAAAACCATAACGACGAACACCACTTAAGAGGGCATGGGTAAAGTTAATCCTGCCTTGAGCCTTTTTAAGCCTTGTCATCTAAGTCTGCAGGAGGTCTGCAATTTTGTTTCTGACAACTATTTAAAGAGGCCTCCTACAATCACACAAATTTCACATCAGACTGAGGGGGTGTGTTGGGTTTGTACAGCCAGGTATAGGTAACAGGGGGCTTCAGGGGTGGATTCTGTGAGAAGCTGCCAGAAGCTTTCCCCATGTCCAAAAGAGCCAATTCCAGCCAGCTCCAGGACAGACCCACTGCTGGCCAAGGCCAAGCCAATTAGGAATGATAGTAACATCTCCATGATAACATATTTCAGAAGGAGAAAAAAAGTTATTGTGCAGAACTAACTGTGACAGAGAAGAGCAGAGTGAGAAAGTGTGAGAAGAATAACTCTGCAGACACCAAGGTCAGTGCAGAAGGAAGGGCAGGTGGTGCTTCAGGCACCAGAGCTGACATTCCGCTGCAGCCCATGGTGGAGAACTGTGGGGATGTAGAGATCCACCTGCAGCCCATGGAGAAGACCCACACTGGAGAACGTGGATGCCTGAGAGGAGGCTGTAATCCTGTGGGAGGCCTGTGCTGGAGGAGGGTCCTGGCAGAGAACTGTAGACCCACGGAAAGAGAAGCCCATGCTGAAGTAGGTTTCCTGGTGGGACTTGTGACCCTGTGGGGGACCCATGCTGTGCATGAAGAGTGTAGAAGAGTGACTTACGGTGCAGTAGTTTGTGAAGATAGCATCCAGCCAGAGTCAACTCACTACAGTGGTTAAAACACCACCTTATAAACCTTACCAAAATAAAATTTTTAAAAATCTAAAGAGTTTTTACTGTTATATAAAATAAAAATCTGTTCTAAGAATACAAAAAAATAAATTCTTACCAAGCAGATCACCTGACAGATTGACAGGCAATATCACACACACAGACAAAATGCTGATGGCAATCAGCAAGCAGATGATGTGACGCTGGAAGGCAAGGTAATGGATGGCATCTTCACCACACCTCTCGTGAATCTCATCATCACTGCATCAGACAGAAAAGCACATTGTCAGATTACTTAGTCTTCTTGGGAGCGGTTTATGAACACACATTAAATTCTCAGTCTACTCAGTGACATCCCCATTCCCATCAGTCTTATTGGCTCTCAAAATGGCTGTGTTCTTTCATGTGTAAATTTAGGTTCCAAAAGTGTAATTTACTTGTGCAATACTACTATACAAAACTTAACACTAGGGAATTTAAGATTGAAACAATAATCTGAAAGGCAAATATGAATCCAAATTCTTTTGTACTAGAAGAAGACAAAGTCTCTTGCTGTGACCTCCTGCTTTATGCCAGTCACAAGCCTAGCTCTCCAAATTTAAGATCAGTGACAGTATTCACTCATCTCCATAAAGGCTCCCTGTGAGGTAAATTACAACAGAACCACCTTGCTCTTATGACACCCAGCTAACAGGAAATATAAAAGGCTTTGGAATGAACTCTCACCACCTCTCCACTGTCAGCAGATTAGATCATTAGATCTAGGAGAATTTGAAAAAGGAAGGAACTGAACTAGCAAAAATGGAGAAGGACAGGCTTAACCCCCACCCCTTTCATATTTCAGTGTATCCAAGCTAGAAATTGATTTTTAAAGCCATGATCTACTAAGCCCCAAGAGACATAAAAAACACACATCACATGTCTAACATTCCGTTTCTGGGAAACACTGGGATGGACTTCCCCTAGTTAGGCAATTCCAGCCCCAACTAAACCACCAGTTCTCCACAGAAACCCTTGCAGGGAAATCCCTCTGCCTGCCTGGGGCCCTACTGGCTTCAAACAGGGGAACACCCACGAGGTACGCTTTGAAGAGTAAAATCCTAGAGTATAATTATTAGCTCTGAATCCATATAAATGCTATAGATTCACTCAGATTCATACACTGTCCCAAGATGAGGAAGTCCCTGGGCTGCTAGCAGGACAACTGCATCCTGAAAAAGTATTCCCATAAGTTGACCTCGTTTTCACTTCCTTTTTTCAACCAACCAGAGGCACCTATATCAGTGCTTGTATTAAAACTCTATCTACTCAAATGAGAAAATAACCCCCAAAATTTTGGAATGAAAACCACCTTTCTAAATTAAAAAAGATCAAAGCAAACCACAGCTCACTATTTCTGTTTCCTATACTTACTGCATCCGAAAAGCAGCAGTAATCCAAGAACAAAACCCCTATAAATTAAAAAAAAAAAAAGTTTTAGGAGCTGACATACAAAAAATAGAGTCTAATCATCCAATTAAGACAAGTCTTTCTATTAAGACAAACTCTTAGCTAAAAAACTGGTAGCTTATTGCTCTGAAATACAAGGGTCTAACACAAGTTAATCAGTAAAATGCTTGTTAAAAATACTGCTGTGATTACATTAAAAGAAAGGCTTCTTATACAGGTTTATAAATCCCCCAATGAAACTGGATAGCAGAATTCACATCTCACTGAGCATCCCACTACAGTTCAAAAAAACCCTTCTCTCTCAAAAGGGCTCTTTCAAGTGAACATTATCCACCTAAATAGACACATGTTACTCAACAGCTAAAGTTGCTTTAGGGTTTTAAAAAGATGAAGTAAAGTACACAAATAGGAGAGCAATCCTGATCAAACAGTAGTATGCTTTTGATGCTCACGCAAATAATTAATTGCAAGGCTAGATATTAAGTTGATGCATGTATATATAAAATGTTGAAAACTTAGGATGCCACCACTGGACAACTCTTGCATGGCTCATTCTGAAGTTGCAACACAAAATTATAGAGGTGTACCAATTCCACAAATTCAGAAAAACCATGGAGGGAGCCAGTTAAAAGTTTGGCCAAAATATTACCCTCCACTCCAAACCAATTTGATTATTAAGAGTGCATAACACTATTATTAGCCTCACACTTGCATCCACTTTGCTCAACACTGTGAGTAAAACAATGTACTGTAAAGAGCAACTAGGTATTATTTGCAATGTGAGCACAATATAGCTTTTTGAACTGTTATCCCAATACAAATTATCTACTAGGTTTTTTGGTTTTTTTTTTTTTCAGTCTCCCCTCCCCCTTGGAAACACAAACATATAGTCCCCTCTCTAATTTAAAAAAAAAAAAACCAACAAAAAAACAACCAGACTTTGAAATAATGACACAAGACACTGGTTTTATGACATGTCAATAGTTTGTTAGGAAACAGAGGTTATGCATGGTTCTATAAAAACACGGTTAACAATGCATTATTAATTTTTGCATGGAAATGAACTTCCAGCTTAATGATGGTTCATTGAACAATATGGAATGGCAAATTACAGCAGATTCCATTCAGAAAGTATTATCAGAACTCTAGAATACTTACCTTATCATATTCAAGATCTTCAGGTATTGATGATGATGTTGACAACCGGTTATATCTTGATTCACTAAAACACATTAAATGATGCTTTTAAGTATCATTAACAACAGATGATGGATCTCTATGGAATTATTTCAACAATTCTGACTAAGGGATGTAGTACAAACACACTTTTTCACTTATGAAAGCTGTGGTTTTCACCCTGTAGCACATGCCTGACTACAGTAACTTGTGTGTGTCTCATGATGAACAGAGAGGACATGAGAGTTTCCAACATAAGAGCACATAACTGAACTTGAAAGAAAATAACATTTTATCAGGATATTAAAACCACACTGATGTGATAGAATGCAACACAGGTTTGGGAACCTACAGATTTGCAAGCTGTCTTCCTGTTTGGATATTCCTCACTACAAGACATCACTTCTTTTTCCTCCATCGTACAGCCACTGCTCACAATTTCTCTTCACAACTAAATCCCTGCAAAGCCACCTCCTCACACAAACAATCCTGTAGCAAGGCTAGAAACATTAGAAACTCTGTAGCCCTCAAAAAGTAGCAGAGTGCCTGTTTTCAGTTTGTTGCTAAAAAGAAATGTTGCAATGGTAATTACAGGAGGACACCTGTTAGAATTGGAGTGTGTTCCTAGGTGTCTTGGTAATTTTGGCCAGCAGGCTCAGCTCTCAGTCCAGCAGGACAAAAACGCAGGCTCCTGGGTGTCTGACTGCTCCAGCCTGTTGGTCCCATGCCTCCACAGCCCAGTACCAGAGCACCTCCATGACTGCTGCCTCAGCCAGCTGGATTAAAGACTTCTCAGTTATTGCCCGTTTTATTTTACATCTATCTTTCACAACTGTCCATAGATTACACCTAAAAACAGGGTTTGAGTTCTTTCCTATTGCTCAGTTGTGAATTTACCACAACTTGATTGCACCAGGAAGAGGCTCACTGTTAAAGTTTCCCCACTGTACACATAGACAGCTTAGATTTTAAACGTCCCAACACATCATCCTACATAAAAAAAAAAAAAAATAAAAAGCTCATTTGAAATATTACTAAAAATCAGTGAACAATTTCAGAAACCTGCAACAGTAAGTTGTTATTTATGAACCCTTGGGAGATTTTGTGGCACAGGCTGTGCAGGGAGCTCTGGGAATACACTGGGCTTGAGCCAAGATAAACAAAATGGTTAATATCCCTCTGTACAGAAGCACACTGCAAACATCAGTGTGCAGCATGTCAGCAGACAAGCAGCCTATTTCCTTACCTCCACTTCCTTAACTCACAGCTGGAGGATGAAATCCATGGCAATGGAAACACAGGACGTATGGCTGAAACCATGGACAGTAACTCTCTGAGGGGGATGTACTTCACACAAAGCAGTGGGAGGGCATTTTTAACAAACATGTGCAAGTGATTACAAGCATATCTAATTGATATAAATGCACCTAATATAAGCCACATTTAGTGTACTTTCCTCCCCACTCCCCAAATGGTTTCAACAAGTCAGTCTGATTACGTATCTTTTTTACCTTTCAACTTCTGACACCAGTGCAACACGACCATAGTCCCAGAATCTCTTTCTTATAATGGAAAACAGTAATATTAAAATCTAGAAAATAAAAAAGAAGATATTAAAGTATTTATTTTTCCCATTTCAAAATAATCATTCTTAGGTGTGTAAGAACTGACAAAAAATGCTGTCCTAGTTCCAAAATCAATTATCATATGCCAGCCAACTCAGTGATGGCCATGCTACAGACCAGCCTGTCTGAGACCAAAGCTACCTATCTCTGATCTCTGCAATGTATTTTTAATCTGTCCCTCGTATTTTCCCTTTTTGAAAGAGACAAAGAAAACAAGCAAAAAGCTCCATCACTGGGTATTTCATAGATTCATTTCTTTTTTTTTTTTTTTTTTAACAAGTTGCTCTACAGAAAGCAATGAAGTAACAAGGCCTGTTTGCCATGCATATGTAGCATACACCCTCACCTTCTGGTTCCTCCTCCATCCCATACCTGTTTGGCTGGAAAGTGGTGTTAGTGATGCAACTTACTGGGATTAAGTACTGACTGGCCAGCCAGGATACATGTCCAGATTATCTCTGTGTCAAGATTACACAGCTCATTTCTACATTTCACAATTAATATAACCTTCTTATGAATGCCTTCCTCCTAACAGGGAGGATTAATTTAGATCTTCCTCCTTCATCTGGTCATTAAACTTGCTGCAAGCAGGAAAGTTCTCTAGATTCTTCACAATTTTGGTTGAAATTGGCTACACTATTCTCCAGTTATCAGGCAGGACTGCCAGATAAAAATGGGAAGACAATGAAATATATAAACCTCACTTCCTTTGGAGGCCAGCCTAGAAATAACACATCAGAAACCCATCAACAGTTACTAAAAGGATATGCAGTAAAAATGTCATGAAAATAAGAATACAGGAGTTGATAGATAATTTTTTACTTGTTACTTGAAGAAGAGAGGAACCTTCTGCCTAACCCTGCTTGAGTGCAGAGTTCAACAGCAAGGAATTAAAAAGCAGACTCAGTGTCTTAAAATTGAGCCACAGCTTAAAAAAACAAAAAAGGCAAACACTTCAACTAAATCTTATTCAATGCTGTGACATTGGTCACACAGAGCTGTAAATATTGTACATCCTCAGAAAATAGATTTATGGTACTACACCAAAAACATACATACACCAAATCAACAACAAAGAATGCCACTATACAGCTTTGAGGAATATCCTCTACATTCCTACAGAATGACCAGCTCAGACCACAGATATTTTAGATTTCTTTAGAGCAGATTTCTAGAACTCAGAAACTGTTATCTCTTTAGTCTATTTTACTACCGCAGACCGTCTTCTCAGGCCAATTTGCAGGTCTGCAGCCCTGTTTCTGGTGGCTGAAGGCCACCTAGGCCAAGCTTACAAAAATAACCACAAGTTTAAGTGCAGTTTCAGGCCTGTCCTGGAGCCCCCAGATAGCAACGAATTATATTCCACCTTTTCTCAGGACTGAGCTGGTCAGTACATTATTTCATCTTCATCTACAGCTTCAGGGAATCTAATTTTAAAAAGTTGGTTTTTCAAAAGGCAATACAATATGCAAAATCTGCCATTTCACAAATGAGTTAGTAATAGGGTCCCCTTCCTGAAAACCTACCCAGTAGGTAAACCCAAATGTTTTTGCAGTTAAGATAAAACATGAAAATTTGAGCTACAACCACAAAATTCACTGACCCCAGAAAGAGGTCCTGTAAAACTGCACTCTCCCTCCATCTACACATCTAACACTGTAGACCAGTGACACCACCATCCCATCTGTATGCAAACATTTATCAAGACTTGAAAAGCGCTTCGGTGTTCCCAGGATGGCCTCAACTCATTTCTTACTCTGAACATTCTCAGAAACCAAATTCCAACCCGATAAATATGAGAATTTGGAACAATCTCACTTTTGAGAAGGCCAGAAGTACTTTCAATACAAGAAATAGAAAACTGGGCTTACAAAAAAGAAGGTTACGTCAAGCAGCAGGACAGTTGGGATTCCACCAAAAGTTACTCCTTGGAGCACTGTGCTGCCCTGGGCAGTGCTGTAGCAGTAAGTCTCATTTGTTCTGTTGAAAGGTGCACTCCTGTTCCCAAAGAAGCCTAGATGAGAATGTCCAAACCCCAGAAAATAGAAAGGGTTCATTTTGTCTATCCCTTCAAAAGACAAAAAAAAAAAAAAAAAAAAAAAAAGGAAAAGAAAAGGTGAAACCAACTTGCGAAAAGCCTGGTTGGTATTTGTGAGATATACTAATATTACTAATATCACAAGTATAAAAAGTGCAGGAAGATGCAACCAGAAAACTATTTTGGAAAAGAAAGTGCTGCCTTTGACAATCTCTTCCCTTCACATGAGAAATGTTTTGCAACAATTGGCAGGTTCAGCTACCAGCAATGCCCAGACAAGAATTCCAGACATCTAGTGAACCACATTCTCTACAGAGATCTGAAGATAACTGCAGAAGATCCCTCCCAAAAAAAAACTTCCCTATCATTGAATCTATAACATCTAACTACATATTCCAGCCTGGACTGTGATTCTAGGAATCACACAGGGCATTACATATTCCAATAACAGCAGTCTGAAAATTTTGTTCCTAGTTGATGAGCACGTGTGAACACACCAGCTTGTGAACTTCATATTTAAATGTCAAAACCTTGAGATCATTAACAAATTCACCACTAATTCCACAGAAAAGAACCACTACACAAATACACATGTTCCTTTCTGTTCTTGGAATACCAGGTTACTTTCCTTTTTCAAAGTAATTCAAATGAAAGGCCAGCATAGCAGTTATCTTATGTCACAAACAAGAAAGAAAAACGAGTATTTCTCAGAGAACAGACATCTACCTCATTTTAGTCAACTGACCTGATCAGATAATGTAGTACCATACAAGAATGTACGAGATTTGGCTATTGATAGAAAGTTCTTTTTATCAGTATAGGCAATTGCTTGTTTATTTTGGGGCTTTCCACTTCAAACATTTCCTTTCTTGGATCTTATTTATTTGCTGATTCCCAAGTACTGCTTCATGCAGAACACACTTCTGGCTGATAAATTGACAAAGAAACCACTGCCCGAAAAAAACTCAATCCTTCAAAAGCAAATATTCTAGGTCCTCATCACACAGGTCCAGGGACACTACATTCAGGATGTTGTGCCTCTAAGAGGAATGCACGTCTCTGACGACAGCACTATTCTGGGTGCTGAAAATGAAACAAACAAAAAATACAAATAACTAAATATTCTCCTTTTGAACAGCGGGAAAACAGCATGGAGTATACTCCTCCCAAAACACCATCTGCTAAGTGTTGGGCAGCGCGACACGCTGAGGAAGAAATTTTGTCTCAGCTGATGTGTTTCATCACAGCGGAAAAAAAAAAAAAAAAAGAGAGAGAAAGAAAAAGAAAAAAAAAACCAACAACGCCCACAAAAGTTGTGCCGTGATTCTCTATCCTTGCTTTCCACGGACTGAAATTTAGTGCTGACGGAAAAGAACGCGTTTTTGAAGAGCCTTCAGGAATCTCCAGCACAAGCCTGCACGCTAAACTCTAAGCAACACAGTGGAGTTTATCAGACACTGCTTCCAATTCTCGAAAGCTGCTCTTTTTAAACAAGCCAGCTGCCAGGCAGATAAAGGGCAGGGGAAGACCTCCCACGGGTGGGGCTGCGCCGCAGGAACCCAGGGAGCCCCGGACGGGCTCCAGAAACGGGAGCGGCTCCCGTGTGGCGCTGGGAGCCCCCTGCGCTCCCGGCTCCGGCCGGGACGTGGAGCCGCGGCGGGCGGGACGGCTTCCCCAGGAGCACATTGGAAAGCGCCAGGAGCATGGAGCGGGTCCCTCCGCTCCAGAGCAGGGTGGGCTGGCTGAGCTTCCCGCGGGGAGGGGACGCTGCTCCCGGCGCTGCCCGCCCCGACCCCGCTGCGGGGGTCCCGCTGAGGAGGGGCCGCGCTCGCCTCGCCCACTCCCCTCCCCGCCGCCCCGCACGGCGCCGCTCCCGCCCTCCCTTACCTGCGCCGGAGCGGCCTCTCCTACCCCCGCCCTTCCCTCCTCTGCCTTTCCCTTCCCTGCCCCGTCACCTCACGGGCGGTCCCGGTGCCCGGCCCGGCCCCGCAGTTACGGGCGCCGGCAACAAGTCCCGGGCCCCGCGCATGCGCGCACGGCCCGCTGTCAGCGCTCCCCCACAGGCCGCTCCGGCTGGGAAAGGGCCGCCCCCGCCGGGAGAGGGCCGCTCCGAACGGGACAGGGCCACTCCGGCCGGGACAGGGCCGCCCCCGCGCCTCCCTCAGGGAGCGGACCCTCAAATCACCGAGGGAAAGCTGCTGCTTCTGCCCAGCCTGGGGAGGAGAAGGTTCCGGGCAGATCTTATAGCGCCCACCAGTGTCTAAAAGCAGGACCGAGCACAGCGTTTTATAGCACAGGAAAAAAACCGATCCTGGAGAAATGTGAGATGTGATTTCCATAGAGACTTCACGATTTCAGGTCTGGTGAAGTGGGCAAGCACGCAGGTGGAAGTGGGGCAGGCCATACACTGAGATCACAGAATCATGGAATACAGTGGTTTGGAAGGGACCTGAAATATCATCTATTTCCAGCCCCCACCACTGGCAGGGACACCTTCCACAAGAGCAGGTTGTTCAGAGCTCCATCCAGCCTGCTCTTGAACACTTCCGGGGATGGGACATCCACAGCTTCCCTGGGAAACCTCTGCCAGTGCCTCACCACCCTCAGAGTGAAGAAATTTTTTCCTGTTATCTAATCTAAACCTAGTCTCTTTCATTTGAATCCATTCCCCCTTGTCCTATCGCTACATGCCCTTGCAAAAGTCCTTCTATGCCTGTGTAGAAAGTCCCTCTCCAACCCTTGTGTAGCCCCCTTCAGGTACTGGAAGGTGCTCTAAGATCTCCCAGGAGCTTTTCTCTCCTCCAGGCTGAATAATCCCATCTCTCTCAGCCTGTCTTAAGTAGCAGAGGTGCTCCAGCCCTTTGAGCATCTTCATGGTCTCCTCTGGACTTACTCCAACATCTTGGAAGGCCACATCTTTCTTGTGCTGGGGGCCCAGAGCCAGACTCAGCACTCCGGGTGGGGTCTCATGAGGGCAGAGTAGAGGGGAGAAACATCTTCATTAATCTGCTGGCTAAACCTCTTTTGACAGGTAGCTCTGAAATAAATTAACAAATTAATGGTAGTAGTATGAACCTTCCATGAAATATGCATAGCCCCTTGTCTCCACACACAACTCACATGTTGGGAATTGGAAAAAGCCCCAAGACCTAGGGAGTTTAGGTTAATGAGTCTATGATAGAGCTGGGATGAGACCAATTCCCAGATATCCACAAGGACATCCTATCCTTTAAGGAGTTCATTGCTTCCAGACAACAGGCCAGAAACACTGTACAGCAGGTCCCTGCTGTCCCCCTCTTCTCTACCCTTTATTTTAGTGTTCCCTCACAACCATTTGATACCCAGCATTGCCAACCCTCCTCATCCTCCTGTGCCTTCATCCTTTGCCCCTGACTGGCATGACTGATCTCAATGAGCAGCAGGCATATGAGGAAGAAGAAGATTATGGTAATGATGAAAATGTGCCTGTTCAGAGGGAACCAGGGACCACTTGTTTTCAAAGGTTTGCACCCCTACCTGAAGCAGCAGTGATGTCTTAGAACAACAACCCACTCTAAAACCAACCAAAAATAATTAGGGCATTGCAAGGTTCAGTCTGATGTTACATTGATCAAAACCTTGGTTATCTGCTGACTTTTATGTTTAAAAGGAATTCCTGTCCCAGCTGCCAAGAAGCCTCTATCTGCTCCATCTGACAGTCCTCATCCTGCCTCTCCATCTTTAACTCCTTGCATTCCCATGTGTTCAGACTCCATGGATTACTTAGGGTCCTGCATGCATAGCTGCTGTCCTGCTCCCTGCCACTTTATTCATCCACAATTGTTTTACTCTGCCAAATCCTTGTTTCACTTTCCAGGGGTGCCTGCTCAATGGAGAGCAGCATCTGGCTGTACGTGTGCTATCTGCCTTCTCCCACAAGAAGGGCAAAGTCCTGGTTATCTGCAGTCACTGAGAGACATTTCAAGACAGAATTTCATCACTTACCTAGAAGATGCATTGTAGATAATATGTGATTTTAAATTGGCTGTAACAATTATGCTAGTTAGAAAATTACATTAAAGTTCTCAGCTCAGAGTGGTTCAGATTCACTGCTGGAATAAAGAAATCTCACTGTTGTTGAAGGATGTTAGTTTTACTTTTAAACACTCCCTCTCCTCTCTAGGGCTGTGTTGGTGGGAAAGTTGTTTGGCACGAGTGTCATAGAGTTATTGTTCCATCCTGTCTTTTCTGGAACAACTTTTCCTGTGGACAACTTATTTCAAAACAGGATTTCACAGTGGAATAATTATTGCCACTTTCTTTTAAATGAAGTAGATGTACCATGTAGGTGAAATCTCAGTGTATGCTTGCAGCTCTTGCACTTCTAGGACCAAAATCTGCTTGGGTGATTTCCTAACCTGTTCATACTCTTGATTCTTGCCAGGTTTTTCAAATTTAGGAAGGCTTTGCTTTGGTTAGATTATTTTACTCTGTAGTGTAAAATAGGTAATATTCAGTAATCTCAACATTGTAGTCTTGACATTCTTCAGTGTGATGACTTTTGCCTAGCTACAAAATAATTTTTCCCTCTCTCTCTGTCACAAGAATAACATCGAGCTTTTGTCGTTTGTTTTTGTTCTTCCTCTGTCTAGACAGGCTCTTTAGCTAAGTGGTGTGATTTTGTTTATCTCTAATTTCAACAGCAGAGTCACATTTCCCTCCTCCCTACCTCTTGTAAATAGGGTTTTGTTTACCACTGTCTGTTCTTTTGGTGACAAAAGCCACATACTGTCATTAGTTCACAAACGTTTAATTGTGTTGCTAGAGCAGATGGAAAACCACCCTCAGGACCTAGGGAGCAGGTCAAGAGACTCTGAAATCCTTCCATCTTTCTTTTATTTTGCATCCTCCATATCCACTTCAACAGCTCTTTAGCACCAGGTTGAACAAGTGTGCAGGGTATTTACACTTCCACGTGTGACTCTTCCCTTACTTTATTAAATGACCTTATGGCTGGAGAATTCCCTTGTCACTTTAGTTTGATTTATCACAGCAGGATGTCCCTTGATGGGTGAACTCCCAACAGGACTTCAATAGTCTCTGGAGGTGAGTAGCAGGTGGCCTGAGCTTTGCCATGCGTGGCAGCTCTCGCCGTGGTTTCTTCTCTCTGAAGAAACCCATCAGCCCAGCTTGCAGTTCCCTACTTATCTGCCTATTCAAATATACCTTAATGGATTTAATTCAGGCTTCCAGCCTGGCAGCCCTTTGCTATCTTTTAATCTTTGCCTTCATCTGGCAACCTGTTTACGAGCCTCAATACACCACAGGACGCAGTGTGGGCGTTATGGGATTTTCCTTTGAAAGGTCTGAGCATTAAAATGTTTATAATATAAACAAACAAGTAGAAAAATCTAGACAGATACATGGATTTAAATGTCATAATACAAATCAGCAAGCAGCAAGTCTTGATTTTAATTGACAATTTACCTTTATTTTCTCTCTATTCTTTTTAATTTTGGCATGCTGCTTCTCATTCATAGGTAATATGTTGACTTTGAAATTGCCTTGCATTAAAGTTGGAATGGATTTTTATTAATCAATACAACAGATTATTATACAACGTATTTAACCAAATATATCTAGCGATATATGATAGAAATTTGCTTTTCTTTTCTTTTACATTTTATGTCAGATAGGAAATGGTGAATGTAGCATTGGTATTGATACTTGAGCATGATTCATTTTTCTTGTCATCTTCATCAAGTTATACTTGGATGAAAACTGGAATTTTATTAAAACACACAGGAAACTTCAATCTAAAATAGCAATGCTGAAAAGTATAGGAGGGAAAAGTAGGCTTATTGCAACATACTTTGCATAAACTTGATTTATGAAGTGGTGAATCCATGAGCTTCTTCATCACTCGCCTCTGGGCAGGGTGAGGTTTTAAACCTTGTTTTTTTTTTGAGTAGTTGCAGGTGTGGAGAATCCCTTGCTGATATATAGGATTGTTAGGTTTATTGTTAGCCTGTCACAATGCAACTACTGTTGGTGTGACACAATTTGGTACAAAACTAGGGCAAGGTGGCCTGCAATGTGGGTGACTTCATTGTTTCCTGAATGTACACATTATGTTAATGCTTATCCCTGCATGAACCCCATGGGTATGGAACCTGAAGGGACTTAATGCATAGGTGGCACAGCATTGACTATAATTAAGGCAGCTCCCTAAGAGAGAGAGGGAGATGGAGAAACCATCTGGCACAATCTGGTTTGTCCCACTGAAGAGGAGAACAGCTGGCCATGTGAGCCATTGGATTTATCGGGCACCAGGTGTGCTTGTTGCCAGTATGAAATTTCAAACCACTCTGAGCTTGTAAAGTTTTCCCATTCCCAGGTACAGTACACATTAGTTTTCCTGAACAACTCCAGTGTCCTCAAGAGCCTCTGTGCTCCACAGTGTCCTCACTGTACACAGTGATTCCTGTTGCAGCAGTACTGAGGTGAGCCCTGGACAGAATTTAGCATCCTTGCCTCAGGTTCTGCTTTCCCTGGAGCACAAAGATAAGTGGTTGGTTGTGCAGGAGCCACAAAACGCACTAGGAGATCTTGCAGTCTAAACCATTGGTGGGTCAATTCAGCTGGGTTTGCTGCAGCCTTGAATTGAGAGTAAATTTTTATGAATCAAGCTCTGAAATCCTGGTTTTAATCCAAATAGGTCAGAAGAGGAACACTAGTTTTTCCCTTTTATTTTTTTTTCTTTCGAAACACCACTCAGTTTGACAGCTTTGAAGAAACTACTCATGGTTGATCTGCTGTATCCATGCTCTAGCTGCAGAGAGTCTAGTGAGATTCCCAGTTTTTAGATCTAAGAATCCTTTTCCAAGGCCTTGGCACAACACTTCCTAGTTTACTGGCTTGATTTCCCTTAAAATGTCAGCATCAAACATGCTGCTTGATCAATTATAAATTTATAGATTAAATAGTTTTTTAAAGGACTTCTATAATGAGCAGTATTTTTTTTTTTTTTTTTTTTTTTTTTTTTTTTTTTTTTTTTTGTTTGTTGGGCAAAAATTCCCCCTTCCCACTTCTGGATTTACAGATGAAAAGAATTCAGTGTCCAAACTGTGAGGATTTCAAAGAGCTGGCAAGGTCTGAGTTACAATTTCCACAGCAGCAGCGACTTGGCTCCTTTGCAGACAGAGCAGGCGAGCACAGGGGGCCACTAATGACAGCAGGATGATCCTGGTGAGCCCAAGCAGGGGGTCAGGTGCCAGGGATGCAAGGGGCGAGTGGCTGGGGTGATTTGGTGTCAGGATGCAAAGTGGCTTAAGCAAGAAGATGTGAAGAGCTGTGGCCGTGGCAAACAGCCACGACCAAGGGCAGTGAGGCCTTTTCCAGCAAGGAACCCTCTGAAGCTGGGGGAGCATGGCTTCAGTAGAGCATGACTGGAAATGGTGGGGAGCAGCAGCATCCAGCCAGTTCCAAGTGCATGACTGCTGCCTGAGGCACACCACAGGCACATGGATCCTTGCTGTGTTCTTTCTGGCAGCTCCACTTTAGGGAAGCAGAGTTGCCTAAATCTGTCCATTTCTTAGTGTGTGATTACCTGTTGGACATGTTATCACCATACTTTCTGATTTTCCCATTCTTGTCCCTCCCTGTCCACTCTTTCCTTCCTCTTTTTGTAGTACTTTATTTCCTCACCCCATTCATCCTTTCTCATATTTCCTTTCCTGTGATTATTTTACTCTCTCTAAATCACTTTTCTTTCTGCTTCATCTTTCTCCTTTCAAATGTATGCAAAGGATATATAAAGATATTTCCTCACATCTCCCAGCTGGACTGGGCATGTTTGACATTGCCTCATGAGTGGGAGTGTGGCCTAATCTGTGTAAAAAGGGAAAGTAATGTAGTCACAGCAAGCTGAGCACCTTAAACACACAGGTGATCTATGGATCAATAAAGAACTTTCTTCCCTGTAACAGATGGCAAGAGAGACATGGCTTGTTTTACTGACATACTTTAAGTACAGTAATCGTTAGAGTCTATTGCTGATTAAATTTGGTTGGTAGAAGCTGTGGTGCCTTTGAAAATCAGCTTATTTATTTTGGTGTCTAAATACGGACTTGAAAATTTTGGCCAAGGCAATTTGCTCAAGGTCATAATCCTGACTCAGGGACAGAACTGGGAAGAGAGCCCAGATGTTTTCAGCTCTCCTTTCCTACTGATATTATCTGCAGTTTCAGTAAAGCAGATGTTTATATTTAGATTCACTGAAGTAGATGTTTATATATTCAGGTTATATATCAGATAATGATAGAGTGAGTGGTCAGAATTAATGTGGGAGAAGTTAAGAGCAGATCCTGTGAAGTGGCATGGTTTCTGGAATGAGATGAATTCCAGGATGGAAGAAAGGACCTGTTACATGGGAACACCTAGGCAAACTATTCCTGCCTTCACAAAGTGGTGTACCTTTTCTTTTACACCCTGTCTGGGTCAGTTCCTGGGGCTGTACAGGCACAGCTAAGAGAACAGGTGCTGCATGCAGAGCCCTGCCATGAGCAGACCTGAGATTTAGGGCCCTAAATTGCCAACTGCCTTGGGCAACAGTGAGCCAGGGTGATTGTCATTCCTTTGCACCATAGTTCCTGTGAAGATTAGAAGAGTTTCATACATCAATGTAAGAACTTGAACTTATTATTCAAATTATCATAATAAGAGCATTTCTCAGTGGACAAGAAATTGTGTTAAGGAACCAATTCCCATCCACTTAGGAAACAAGACAACTGTGTTCTGTTATTGCTGTGGTTTCTAGATCAGTTTCAAGGCAACCCAAGCAATAGTATATTTTCACATCCTTTTATGAATCACAGCATTTTCTCATTTAGGACAGCAAGTGTTCAACAGTTTACCAGCCTGGGAACACGGTGAAGGCCAGAGGTAAGCTTTCCTACCACAAGAGACTGAAAACAAATCAAACAGTGAAGCTTTCAAGGAGTTTTAAGAGCCAATTTTCCAAGTCTGCTTCACATAATGATTTTCAGATTCTTCCTACCAGATTTGCAGAAATTGAACTTCCTTGAGAACATTGTTTTCTTGTAGTCTGCCTTAGAAGTTTTCCAACAAATCTGGTCAAAATCATCAAGCATTTAAAATTAATTCTCAGGTCATCTATGTCTCTGTTCAAATTGCAGTAATTATTTCTGGTTTTGCTGTCACAGGGTAAAATATTCCTTGCTCTGTTTTAGAATCAAAGCAGAGAAAAGGGAGTAAGAACCCAAGTTTTGCTCAATGAAAAATAGGCTCTAAATTCCTTCTTGTACCTTTGAAAAATCTTCTCCACATGTATGATTTGTCAAAAGATGCTGAGTTCTGCACTGGCAACTTAGCTAAAGCTAAGAGCCATGCTGCATAGATAAAATAAATTTTAGTCACCATATCTTTAGTTATTCAGCCTGGAAAGCTGACAGATGCCAGCTTCAAATGCATAGCATTTCCTGCAGAATCACATGTCAAAGCCAAAATTGATGTTCAGAAATGCATTTGGTTGCTATGTGGAAATGTTAGCCATTCCTGGATTAATGGTTTTGAATAAGCAAATGGTAAGGTAAGAAAAGGAAAAAAGAAAAAAAACCAAACAACTGAAGTTTGTGTTTCACGCTTCAAGTGACCTGACCAAGTGTGGCTAAATTCCCTTTTAAAATCAAATGACCATGATGCATCTCCCATGGTGCTGCAGTATGAATGCTAAAAGGATTAAAACTGATCAGGTCACAGAGCTTTATTTTTTGCTCTTTTAGGGGCCATGTTATATCCGAGACCTTATACTCCTTCTTTACATAGATATGAGTGCATGGCAGGAAATTATATAATTTCCTGTGCCATGAAGTAAAATACCCTTTTCTGTTTTGTTTTGGAGTCAAATACACAAAGAACAGTCATTTTTCAGTTCTTTTCTTCTGAATTTTTTTAAATTAAATAGTAATAACATTCAAAACTGTTAGAAATCAATACCATGACAATATAAATATTTAAGTGAAAACTGCTTGAGTAGGAGCAGTCTATTCACACACCCTCCTTTCTGAAAATTGCAGCATTATTTGAAAAAAAAAAAATTAGGGGGCTATTTTGATATTTGTTCCTGTGCAATTCTCAAAGGTAGAACAAAATACTCTAGATAGAAGGGGAATGGAATGAAGAGGATAAATAATAAATCACCACTAACAGTAACCAGATCACTAGATTTTAAAAATTAATTAATGATTTGACATTTTTTTAACAGATCTAAAATCTTTTAAAATGCATTTAAAATAATCTACAGGCCTTTAAAACCATTCTCTGAACAGGCATCAGCACTCTGAAGACGAAGAAAAGCTTCCTGCAAAAGTTCAGTGCAATGCTAACAGCCTCTTTCTGTTTAAAAAGAATGAACATCAAGCATCAGGATGAGGGACTATAGTCTGATCCAGATCATCATTTCCAAGATGGTTTTGCACCTCTTGAAACTCCCAGCTTCCTGGAAGCCTCTCAGACATGCTCTCCCTATATGGGCCCAGCTCACCCAGAGCTCAGATAGACAGGCCTGGTGCTGTTGCTGGGCCCATTCAGAATTGTACCTCACCATCCTTTTGATCATAACCCTAGTGTGCTGTTAACATCAAGGTCAAAAGCCATGTGCAAGTAATTATTTTTGAAACTGAATACATCTAAATCCATGGTGTAAAACCCACTGACATACAATAGCCCCAGAATCACTTCAGCAGCAGATGTTACAGATGGAAAACAACCACATGAGTAGTTTAGCTCATTTTCCTGTTGTTGCAGGTATCTTTTTGTCAATCAGTAGATTTGCTAAGGCACTGCCCAAGCTAATTTTTAATAGCTCAGTGAGGACTAGCAGAAGCCTCTGGGCAGCTGCTCCTCACTCTTTCTGATGTACCAGATTAGAGAAGTCTAAACTATCAATTCTGTCTTGTCATCTGTGTGTGTGTTATCACTTAATTTTGCCTTCTACAATCTCTCATTGGATTTTGTAATTTTCTGTGCAAATAACAGGCCTTTATAGAGTTTTTTTGCACTCCACTAGCAAACGACTATTTTGCACAACAGCTCATCATTTTTAGCAGAAGTTGCTTTTTAGGTCTCACTCATCTTAGCCTTTCATCTTTATTTTTGGCCTGCAGAAAAAAAATATTTTCCAGCAAAGTTAGTAATGCAAATTATTCAACTTGCATTAACACATACTTCATAATCTTTCTGCCTTTACAGCTTCTGCTGGCAATAGAAATAAATTACAGCTGCTAGATTATAGTGTTATTCTTTCTCTATCTGAGTTGGGGAAAAATGATTCATTTTCTCTCTTTCTTAGCAAAAGAGGACAGTCTGTTCAGTGAAGCAAAACTTATTAGAGCTAAAATTAACTGCAGGAAATACAATCCATAATTAAGCCAGGTTACTTAGTGCCACAGATGCAGTATGAAGAGTATTCCAACTATATTAGCATCACAGGAAAATGGGGACATCACTCAGTTTTTGGAATGCCAATTGCCACACAAACTTGGCCCAGAATCAGTAAAGGCTATGAGACATTGAATCTGCACATTAAGGCAGAAGAAATGTACTTTTAAAAAAAGCTGATAAACGTCTACACTGTAAATACAGTTGCAAGGAAAAAGCAGCATTTTAACTAGGCCAATAAATGGGTTCTGATTAGAAATTAAGTGGTGCTCCTACAGAATTCAGCTATTTCTCAGTAATTAGGACATTCCTTAATGAAGTGGACTGTGGTGTAAAGCAAGCAATTCGGGGCTGTATGCTTATTTATCTGATTCAACTTCATTAGCTAAATGTCAGTGTTTTTGCCAGCAGCCTATGCTGCAGCCATCAGAGCGGTGACGAGTCCTGCTTCTCTGGCTGCAAACAAGGAACAGACTGGGGCAGTGGGGAGGAGACTGCTGAAGGCATAGAAAATGCTGTATTTAAACAGTTGTGTTTGCTTTTCTGTTCAAAAAAAAAAAAACAACAAACAAAAAAAAAAAAAAAAAAAAAAACAAACAAACAAAAAAAAAAAAACAACTTGAAGATCTCCTTTCTGCCAGAACACTGGCACTTTGCAAATGCTGCCTACACAAACCCCTGTGAGCGAGCCAGCTGACATCAGCTGACCAAAGACCTGGGGGGACTTTGGACATTTTATCCATTCCTCCTCAGACAGACAGCCTTTTGTCCTGGCCATCTGACCAAAACAAGCTCATGAGTAAAAGCAGAAGCTGCCTATGGAAGATGTGTTTATGTCAGTGCAATCAGAGATACACAGCACCAGAAGAGAAGAGCCCAATAGGATGTGATCTTTCAGATATTTCCACTGGAGATGGCCAGTTCAGTCTGACATGTACTGGTGATGAGGAAAACCACTCTCATGTCCTTGCCTAGATTAAATGAGCTGGACAATTTCTGTATAGCTCAAGCAGGTGATAGTTTGGATCACAGAAGTTGCTACTGCAATTGGCTCCTGGCAGAAGAGTATGAACTAAGGACTAAGGCTGAGGTTGCAGCATCTTTGGAATGAGATCTGTGCACTCAGAGCAACCATAATTCATCTCAGACATGGGACATGAAGTTCTATTTCCCAGAGTCAAGTTAGCCAGAGTTCACAACACAGATCTAAAGTCCCTTTTATGACTTTATACCCAGTAGAAGGAGGAAGGGAATGCATGAGAGGCAGGTAAGTCAAGTGATACCTGATTGAGCACAAAGCCTTTTGTCACAAAAATTAACAAGGCCAAATTTTTGCAACAAATCCCAACCATCAGAAAGATCAACATAACTGCATTGAGTGGTTCTGCTGTTTTCAGTCTAGCTCTGGGAGACACCCAGATGTCTTGTGTTATCAGGCCTTACATTCTGGAAACTTTTCCATGCCAGATACTCGCAGACCAAGCTGAGGCCTTGGGGAGCAAACTCTGGGGAGCTGTAGTGGCCCACAGAAGTTGCCTTTCACATCACTCAAGCAAGGGCTGTTTTAATATGGGCCCAGCTGTAATACAAAAGGGTTATGTCCATGGCAACTGAAATCTTCAAAAGTTTAATATTCAGACCCTCAATACTGCAAATACATTTCAAACATTCTTGTTTCCCAGGATAATAGCGACATAATTAGAGCAAACCTATTACATTTTCTCTTTGATCCCACTGGATTTACTTGCCAAAAGTCATTGCATGGATGTGCACAGCAAATGTCTTACAGAAGTGCTTGTAACAAAATTAAAAGCTCAAATATAGAGATTCTCTCTCCACTAAGTACTGGCTTTTATTAAAGCTGGGAGTTGCCCATACTTCACCCCTTGCAGCCTCTTTGAATCCTCTGTTTGACATTTCAAAAGTGCCATGCAGGTTCTAATACACATTACACAGAAAGAGCTATTATAAAATTCCTGACTTTTTCTTGTTTGCACGACAAAGGGGGAATGGCAAATCCTCCAACTGGACCAGATAATCACTCTCCTGTGAAAAGCCTCCAATATACATCCTCTGTTTTCTTCTTAGTGGAGCTTCAAGTGGGTTTGGTCAATAATTTTATTTTGGGCGTGAAGCCCATAAATCACCTTCCAATACACATTGGACAGTGGAGAGTCCTGGTGGATTTGGCATCAGCCACAGGAGAAATCACATCTGGATACAGGGAAGCTGGGTGCTGCTGGAGCAATCAGACATTTTAATTTCATGTGGTCGTGGTCTTTTGAAGAACACTCACTGCAGAGCAGGACCACTCTCTGGAGCAAAGACTAATTGATGGATAAATAATTATGGGATCATGTCGTCTGCCATAAGAGAGAGACCATTATAAATCCATGGACTGCAGTTTTATCCAGGTGACCATATAAACTTAACAAATTCCCTGCTGGAACTGAGCTGGCCAACATTTAGAGAGCCCACGTGCAGAAAGCTTTGTCAGCCATCTGAAAATTGCCCAGGTGGTTTCCAAGCCTCTGACACAGCCCATTGTGTGGCCAGCTCTTTTGCCCCGGCCTCATGGAATCAGTAATGTGCCATTTGGCTGGAGAGACAGTCCTGAGGGAAGAGCTGAGTGTATGGAGCTTTCCTAAAGGGATGAGGGGTCACAAAGGCTTCAGGAAAAAAACCTTCCCTTTTATTCACAAATGCAGGAGTATTTGACATGAGCTGAACTTTAAGCTGACAGATGAAGTGGGTATTTTTCACTGTTTTTTTGTGTCCTGGGAATGGATGTATTTTGAAGTAATATACAAATGCATGTTTAAAATTCATCTCCGGAGAAAGATGCTACACAAAGTGCAGGATTAAAGAATGCACCGCCTTGGGCCATGCACAGGCTGTTACTTTGTAGTCTGTTCCATTTTAGTCTTAAAACTCAATTTAGCTAAATAAGGTGCCCTTTTAACATCTAGCAGAGGCTTTATCATGCTTAAGAAGACAAGTTTCTTAAAAGGTTGTAAAGACAAAGTGAGCAGTAACAGAAATGTTGAGTGGGGCTCTTTCAGACGACTTTATTGCCTTCCCCTGAGTACAAAACAGGCTGCCTCACTCAGCTGACACTTGTTTTAATGAGGGATGAGCCACAACGGGGTGATTTTGTACAAGTTCATTACATCACATCCTCCAGCCAGACTGTCCTCAGGGCACACCATTCAGCCTGGGCATTGGGTGAAACTGGACCAATTTTAAATCATTTACAGAGGCATATAAAATCCAAAGGGCCTTGATGCTGAAGACATTTGTATGTAGGCTCAGGTATGTGGCTGCTGGAGAGGATGAGACTCTGCCCAAAATGCCATGCTCCTTCATGCTTTTATCAATCACATTTTATTTCTTCAATTCAGTTCTCCTGGGATTGGTGCCAAAAATAGATTTCCACATCTTATACCAGCAAAGGCCAGGGAAGAGAAGGGTGTAAGTTTCCAGTTTAAATGTTACAAGGTAAACATCCAGCCTCCTCACCCCAGCCTTCAGATCAGCTTCACTCTCCAGAGTCAGTGTTCTATTGTGGATGTTAACAGCATTCAAAATACTGATATTCTTCATCTATGCTGGGGAATAGTGCAGTGGTTTCTCATGTTCACTGGGAAGTGATCTGCCTTTACATAAAGCCCTCTTCTTCTAAGCATGAGTATTATGAAACCCACAGGAATCCATAAAGAGTGATGGAACGTTTTTCTAAAATGTCACACCCGTACATCTTCCACCTTCTGTGATTCAGAAGCAGAGTAAAACCCCATAAATCATTCAACTGCTATGATTCACTGCCCTGATTCATACACTTGATACAAATATTCAGAGATCAAAGTGGAACCTAGTCCCCCCCAAAGATTTAAATGATTTTTCAATGCTTGCCATAAAAATGGACTTCCAGCTAAACCTAAAGCTTCTCCTGATTGTTATTGGCAAGTTCTCTGCAGTAAAGATTGATGCTGTCTTTAGGAATTGTATGGTGTAGTACATAAAGCAATGTATTCTGCAGTTGTGCTTCCTCCCTAGCAAGGCTGAACAGGGGACACTGATTGCTCAGGGGGCTTATGGGCAAATATTTACAGGGAATTAAAAAAGAAAAAAAGGAAATTTCTTCCCCGTGATGGAATCTAGGAGCCCCCTAAACCTTCTTGTATTAACTTTGCAGTGGATGAAGGTGTTAAACTGGCATGTCTCTACCAACAGGGGAGTGATCCTTTTAAGTCCTTTGCTTCATCCCCACTTGTGAAATTTGTTGTGCCAGTGGGACGAGGCTGGCTATAAAACCCCAGCACCGGGGACCTCCATCCAGCTCGGGCAGCCTGCCAGCACATCTCTGCCGAGAGCAGCCCCAGGGAGATCCCCCCCCTTATCCCTGCCGGGCCGGGAACTGCATCTCTACCGGAGGAGGATGGACCTGAGGTGTGCCTGGATGCTCTGCGTGCTCTGCCTCATCCTCACGGTCCAAGCGTTTACCCAGGAGCGGTTCAAGGAGGTGGTGCTGAAGCAGCTGGGGCTGTCCGAGGTCCCTAAACTTCATACGAGAGACTTGGTGGACCTGGTTATCCCAGACCACGTCAAGAACAAGTACGTGTCCATGCTGAAGCGCCAGAGGGTGAAGCGCCGAGCTCTGCCGAGCCTGGCTGGCATCCTCAGGGGGACCCCGGGACACACAGGTAACGTTTCTGCTGCTGGGAGCATCCCGAGCATCCTGCTGCCGCCAGCGGGATC
This sequence comes from Vidua chalybeata, assembly GCF_026979565.1. NCBI lineage: Eukaryota > Metazoa > Chordata > Aves > Passeriformes > Viduidae > Vidua > Vidua chalybeata. Next base: position 31,596,455 of record NC_071532.1, read on the forward strand.
TGCCAGGGCTCTCCCGGCCGGCCGCAGGATGGGTAGAGGCAAACCCCCGAGGGGAAAGGGGAATGAGGGTCGGGTTTGGCTCCAGAGCTCAGCTGGGCAGAGGAGGTGCTTGCAACAGCATCGTAAAGAGCACCCTTTGCACCTGGAGAGGGAGTCCCGCAGTCCTTCCAAAGGACAAGATGCTGCTGGAGCTTGATAAAAGCCTTGGCACCCTGGGAACACTCTTGGCAGGTGGGGGGGAAAAAAGAAGTGCAGAGCATGTAGGTTTTTGGATGAAATCTACAGCAAGCCCTCTAATAGGAATCACACCCCCTTGGAGGATGTTTCACTCTCACTCATCTCTTTTTTGTTTAGGATTGGGGTTTTTTTGAAAAATTACCAAGGAGGAAAATAGCCATACAGTTACAATAGTGGCTGTACAAGGGTACTTAGAGCTTATTGTGCTTTCAAAGGACATACACAACACCCCGGGCAGCAAATGAAAATACTTTTTCATTCCAAGTGGTGCAGTTTCCTGCTTTCATGCCCAGCACTGGCACAGAGGTGCACACCTTTTGAGGTCTGCTCAATTTGGGGTCATATTATGCCAGAGATTTAGTTCTTCCTAGAGGCTACAGAGGCTCAGACATAGGAGAATAATCAGGGCATTTGCAAGACATTGCTTCAAGTATGCATTAGAAAAGGTGTGTTTAGTCACTGTCTCTGCCACAAGGGCTCCACTGGGAGCATGGAAGGAGTGTTGTGATGATAATTGTGCATGATACGTGGTAGCTTTTCTCAGCAGGGTGGCAGTGACAGGCCATCCTTTTTGCCCGCAACTGCACAGGTTTGACAGGGGAAGTCCTCTACTCAGACACAACCACACGCCAGAAGCTGATGTTTGACATGGAGGGCAGAATACCTAAAAACAGCGAAGTCACAATGGCTGAACTGAAACTCTTCAAAAAGCCTCTGGACAGAGCAAACCTCCCTCCCAAGCAGTCTCACAGGCCTGTCTCCAGCGCCAGAGTCAGCGTGTACTGGGTGCAGCAGCAACACGATGGTACCAACAGGACATCCCTGATAGATTCCAGGTAAGAAAGGGGCCTCTGCTGGAGTTCCAGAGTTTGGGTCCTCTGGAGTGCATTTGGGTATCATGTGGTTTGTGCCTCAGCTCAGTCTGATGGGGTTTACATCTGTACAACCTTGTTATGTGGCCTCTAAACCCAGAATGAGCTTTTAAGAGCAGATATTACACTGAGATGCCAATATATGATGATTCTTTGAAATAATCTATGAAATTATGCCATGTACTGCTACATCTTCCTCTCTAAAATCCCCCACCTGGTTCAATTCTCTGTCACTAGTTCAAATGGGTTACTGGCTGCTGGTATTCTTTCCACTGGCCATTTCATTAGGTGATTAAAACAAGTAAATTATGCAAAAAGCATCTGATTCTGTAATGGTGAGCTCTGTGGAAGTTTTGTGACTCTTGAATGCTGAACTAGACTAGACTAGACACTTATGGCCCTAATGCAGCTCAGACAGGAGCAGGTGGGACCCTGGTGTTTACCAGGCTGTCATCACCAACACTGAGGCTGCACGTGATCCTGCACCACCTAATTTCTTGTATGAGCATGTAGAGAAGGTTTTTTCTGACCCTTCAGAGTCTGTTAGATCTGCATGTTTCTTTTTGAGGTGGCAATTAACTGTGGGTTCTTGCCCAGAGCAAAAATGATCTTGTAATCAAGGCATGTGACAATCTACAGGAAGTAAATTATTCTGCTGCAATAACAGTGCTGCAAGCCCGGGATTTATCTGATGGGCTTTTCTAATGCCAAGCCCTTGTCATGCAGGCTGATTCCTATTCGTGAGTCGGGCTGGAAGAGCTTTGATGTGACCCAGGCCGTGCATTACTGGCTGCGAAACAAGAGGCAGGAGCCGATGTTCCTGGAGGTGTGGATCGAAGGGGAAAGGCTGGGCAGCTATGCCTCGGAGATGGCCAAAGCCGTGCACTTCACCTCGCAGGACCCCAAGGATAAAGCCCTCGGCAAGCCTGAGCTGGTGCTTTACACCCTCAGTTTGGATGACTACGGGTATGTATGAAACCTAAATCTGTACTGTCTCTGGTGTAATATTATTCCTGAATTATTGGGGGGACAAACCCAGGGTAGGCAGCTCTTACCAGCTTTTAACAGCTGTGAATGGAGTAGTTAGAAAGCTACTGCTGAATCTCACCTCTCCTCTTCCCATATCTGTTGTCTGAATATTCAAACAAACCCTGAGCAGGGCCCAGGTTTCATGTCTCAGAGCCCACCTGTGCTATTAGCAGCAGGGATGATTCCTTCCGCTTCCCAGTTTCCAGTTATAGCACCCATTCCTGTTTCTCCCTTGGTGTCCAGGAGCCCTGGGGACTGCAGGGAGGAGGCGGTGATGGGGAAATCCACCTGCTGCCGGCAGAAGCACTACATCAGCTTCCGTGAGCTGCCGTGGGCGCAGCACTGGATCCTGGAGCCGGCGGGGTTCCAGGCATACCGCTGCTCCGGGAGCTGCCTGCAGCCGCCCCGCGCCCTGCTCCTCCCCGGCTCCGGGCAGCGCTCCTGCGCCGTGGCGGGGAGCTCCGCGCTGCCCATCATCTACCTCGTCAAGAGGGGCAACCACACCGAGATTGAGGCAGCCGAGTTCCCCAACATGATCGTGGAGAGGTGCAGCTGTGTCACGGACGGCGCAGCACTGGTGTGACGAGTGGGTGGCCTGGAGTGTCATCCATTCCCTGCAGTCCTGCCAAGAGCCACCCTGGCCCCCAGCCCCGGGGCCAGGGATGAAGGTCCTGGGGGGTTCCGACCTGCAAGGGCCAGCAGCACTGGGGCCCTGCTGCCCTGCAGAGAGAGTGCACTTGGGGCACTGTCCGTGTAGATGGGCCCAGAGGATATGTGAGGGGTACCTTAGGAGCCTAGTGCTTCTCAGGGCCTCCTTGATGCCAGCTGAATTTCACTGAGTTTATTTCATCCCCCACCCTGGAGTACTACAAACAGCTCCAGGCAAAACAAGAGTGCCTATCACCAGGTGAAGAACAAATTTGTGGGCTCAGCTTTTCATTCTTAGGCTGCTGGGTTTGGTCCTTGTCTGCCCAAGCCATGTTTATGGTGAGCTGGAGAGCAGAAGCACTTACATGTATATAAACTGTACACACACACATGCACACATGTACAGTGTGTATGAATAAATGTGTGTATTGTCTACATACTGGATAGCTACATATTGATTACTTACATATATATACGTACATAAAATATTTCCTAGAGCTCAAAGGAGCATATTTATGTGCATATGTACTGCATGTACATATACATATCTACATGTACATAAAATATCTGAAACTCAAAGGCTTATATTTTTGGCCCCTAAACCATGGGCTTAACACAGTTTGAGGCAGAATTTAGAGTCCTGGAATCAACAGAAGCATTAGGACTTAGGTTTGCTTGTGTGAATAACAGTTTGTTTTTCTGATTCTGTATTGCAGTTATTTCAATTTAGGGATACTTTTCAAGTTGTGTGTGCTTTGAAAATCAAGGAAAAAATAAAATACAAGTATTGAAGTAGTCATGTGTTTCCTTTTATTTATTCTTAGATCTAAAAGTGGAGGGGAAAAGGTCTGTCATGCTTCTGTGAGTATCCAGTACCCAGCTCCTATAAACATACACACAGTAACAGCTCTTCTCAGCTACCTGCGTGATTTTATTTGCTCCCCCAGGGGCTGGGCTGAATCAGCAGGCAGAGCAGAGCCTACACCGCCAGCACTTCATCCTGAACTGCTGCGGAGTTTAAGCCAACAGTTTCTTAAAAAGAAAACCTAGAACCTTACCTGCCAGCAGGAGGTGACACTCTCCTCGTGAGCCGCAGCGGTGACAGAGCCTGCAAAGGTCAGCTGGAGCTGTAGTGCAGGAAGGGATGAGCTGCCTCCCATCCCCTTCCTGCCCAGGTGAAACATTTTAACACTGACCCTTCCTGACATCTGACCAACACATTCCCTGGAGAAACGCTATGATCATGTGGTTTAATCCCTCTGTGAACTGTTCTGAGCTGCTGACCACGGTGTCACCCATGCTAATGATTTCCACCTTCGTGTCAGACTTCTCAGTTCATAACCCACTGAGATGGCAGTGGCTCTGGGAATGAAGCATTTGCTGCTGACCATCTCTGTTGGACGGTGGGATGTGGTCCCTGAGGCTCTGGTTGAACCTGCTGCTGGTGCAAGGACTCTGAAATGTGTTTGTCTGGCTAGACAGGGTGACCATGGATGAGGGGAAAAGAGACCTGTTTGACTCTGCAGTGGCAATGTGTTATCCACCAGGAAGACGTTAGTGAGTGTTGCTACTACTCTGCAGGACTCCAGGTCTGAGGTCACCCAGGCATCTCTGCCATCACCTCATGGGTAGGCTGGCACTTCTGACTTGTGTAAACATCTGTGGCAAAAGAGCTTTAAGGGGAGGAAAAAAGGCAAAAGCACAGACTCGCCATTCACCAGCGCTGGGCTACAGCACCCTGGGTCGCTGGAGTCAGAACTGGATGAGCCGGCATGATCTCTGGCATTCCCTTCTCATGACTGTGTAGTATCTACCTTAATGGCATTGGTATTCAGCCCCAGGTCCTCTCCAGCCAGCTCGGGGCAGGGCACAGCCTGAAGGCCAGGAGCTCAACTATCACCACGAGGAACAAAGCCGATGATCCAGCCACACACTGAGGCGGGGAAGAAAGTGAGCTAGTTGCTGCCTGAGAATGAAGAGCATTAACCCTGGCTTCCCTCCAGCCTCCAGCACTTGGACTTCAGACATCATTAATCCTCCATCCCCGGGGAAATTCTGTGCAGTGCAATTTGGGGCAGGCTGTTGAGGGAAATGGGGAGCAAGAGCATCACAGGAGCCGCGGGGTGGACGAGGTTCCTCCCTCCACCAGGATCCTGTGCTGCGTCCGGCGCCCCTTGCGCCCCTTGCTTTGCACCTGGCTGCCTTTGCTCGGGTGTCCTGCGGACAGGAGGTACACAGAAGTGAGCGGTGGGTCTGTGAGCATGTGTGTGACGCCTGGAGGGCGGGGAGGGGAAGGCGGTGGCCAAGGAGACCTGGTGTTACTGTGGGGAGAACTGCGGGTATTGCAGGGTGTAAATCTCTGAGCGACAGAGCCGTGCCTGCCCTGCTGCCTGCATGGACACTTGGATTTATCGCTAGGGCAGCTGCACAGATGTTACAGCATCTCTGCTGGGGCTGGTTTTGAACTTACATTTGGATTGAAGCTCCCCACTTTTGGGGAGACAGGACACTACTCCTCTAAACTCCAGCTGGCTTTGCAATGAAAATGTTGCAGACTCGGAGGCTGGGCTGGTATGGAGAAGGCTCCAGAGACTTCTACACTGCAAACTCCTGGGCAGAAGGCTGTGGATTAAATACTGCCACACCTGGGGCTTTTTCAGACATCAGTCCACGCTACAGATAATTGTTTCCCAGCCTGTCATCCTCAATCCAGGCTGCATTTGCTGTGACACCTTCTGTGTGCTACTTGCATGGGTACAACTTGTAATGCACACAAAGGCTGCCAAGCTGTCATGTTCTCCTTTCCGTCTGAGCAACACCACAGTCTCTGAGGAAAGGCAGAACATCTCACATACCTGGCAGCAGCGTGCTTCAACATTGTCATTGATGCTGTGCTGTAATACAATAAAAAGGAAGAGCAGTGCAGGAGTGTAATGAACCCCATATAGCCAGAAATGATTTTAAAAAATTGAAAGGTTGTTTAAGGCAAAGCCAGTGTTAAACCGTCAGGCATGCTCCTGCACTGCTGAAAGCCCAGAGCACGCAGGTGCTGCCCAAGGAGCAGGAGGTGTGTGCTCTTCACATGGAGGACTTCAAGAGCCCTGTTAGTCTCACACTCCAGGTTAGGTTCCTGTGTGAATGTTCACATGGCAGCTAAATCTTATCAGAAGCATGAGCTTATCGTGAGTGTCAGCTCTGGCTGGCCCTCATGGCAGCGCTCACAGGGTGACCTTTAAGGCCCTGCAGTGGTTAATGAAGCTGGACATGGGGTCTGGAGCTGGTCCTATCAGTCTCAGGAAAGTTTTCCTTAAGAGAGGCTTGGCCATGCCAGCAGCACTTTCTCTCTCCATTATCTCTACACATTATCTCTGTTCTAGGAGAGAGAACAAAAGTTTCAAGTCACATTAAATGCTGCTGCTAGCTGGAACTACATTACCCGGTGTGATCTTTCAATGATTTCATTTAAACCAAGGCTGCCATCCCATTTTCTTTCAAAATCTGTGAGAAGTTGCAGCTTTTCCTAGCTGGTGAGGCCTTATTTCCTCTCCCTCTCTTGTTTTTTCTCTTTTGCACTTCACAGACTCCTACTAAGGGTGTCTGACACTTTGCCTTTCAGGGCAGCCTTCTAATTGCCTGTGTAAGCGGAAAGTCGGATGCCCAATCCACATCCCAGCAAAGGTGATAATCAGGGAGCTCCTCTGGCTTTGGCTGGCAACAGCTGGAGTCTGGGAAAGGGGAACCGAGGGCAAACAGGGGTGGGGAGGTGATGGGAGTGGCAGGGAGTATGACAGAGATCCTGCAGGACTTTGATGTTTTTAGAGGACTTGGGCTCCTCTGTCCACTCATGGAGCAGGTGTAGGAGAGCAGTGTGAACAACATCAGCACATTTCAGAATAAAACAGAATAAAGAGCTGATCATCACCGCCACCTCTGGCCTGTGCTCTGGACATGCTTGGGCACTCCAGAGCTGCTGGGGTGTCTTGGTTTCCTGTGGTAAAACCAGCAGGTGCAGAGTGGCCAAGAAAGACTTTTTAACCATGGCAGGAGTTAATAGGTTATCTGGAGATGCTGGGCACTGGAAAGTTGTGTAAACAATCCACAGCCCTCAGTATTCTGTTTTTTATAATTGTTAAATCAGGGTGGGTTTGTGTTTGTTTGTTTGGGGTCTTTTTCCAAGCTATTTATTAATTTTGTTTTAAAGTTTATCCTAAAGTTTATTTATGGGTTTTCTGTATACATTTTTCCTTCTGATTTTAGTTATGAAAAATCTGCCTCTTTGGAAGCCTGGGATGCCTGCATCCCCTTTGAAGGTCTGTTTTCTGTTTGCTGAAAATTAATGCAATCAGTAGTTCATAATCATTACTTCCCAGGTGACTGCCAACTTCCAGCCCAGTGGTCAGTAGCCCTGTCACCCTTGGGAGGTGCCAGGTAGTTACTGGGTGCTGGGTACAGCACCACACTTGCAATAAGGTGCCATCTATAACCACCAAACCTCAGAGAATTGTTTAGGTTGGAAAAAACCTCCAGGATCATCGAGTCCAACCACTAACCCAGCACTGCCAAGCCCACCATGGCCCACAGGTACCTCCAGGGATGGTGATTGAATCACCTCCATGGGCAGCCTGTTTGTGTTTTCACTGAGGTGTGTAATGTTTCCAGCAGATGTTTCACAAGCTGACTGGCTCCTTATAAACACTCTTCTTCTTTCCATACAGCCCAGACAGGTCTTTCAAGAGCTCCTTGCTCCTTTCTGCCCTGCAAGTTTTGTGCAAATTCCTGATTCCTTGTGCCAGGTTAGAGGCACCCAGCGAAGGCAGCAGGGAGAAGCAGGACAGGCAGCTCCTGCATTCAGGCCACCGGGACACTTTCCAAGCATGCACATGCATGCTTCCAAGCATGCTGGCTCTAAACCCGGGACTAACTACCCTGGATTAGCCCAGCCTCCAGCAGAGCTGGAAAGCAGTGATGCCTGTCCAGCCCCTCCTTTACAGCTGGGTGAGGTCAGAGTTGTCACCTCCCTCCCTTTCAGGTGTCATTAGGCATGTTAATCTGCAAAGCCACCCTAATTGCTCCGCTATAACCAAAGTCAAGCCAGCTGAGGTGGTGGTGCTAACAGGGGTGCAGGCATTACCATTTCCAAATAGATGTCTTGGAGAAAGCTTTAGGATTTAAAAATATTACCTTCACGAGAACAGACATCGCTACAAACCAACCTTTCAAATGCCAGCATTCTCCAAAAAGCAAAATGTTGGATAAGAATGAGTTGCGGGGGGACCAAAGGGATTGATTGTGACTGAGGAACAGGCAGAATGGTACAAAGGTGACCCGATGTCCCTGCTCCTCAGCAGCACCCGCGGGACTCGGGTCAGGTGCCCTGTGCGGAGGGACGAGGCTTTGCCAGCGCTGCTGGAGGCGGACCCTTCCTCCGCGTCAGTCCAGTGCCACCTACAGCAGCCAGAGCAGAAGCTGCAGCACCCGGCAAACCAATGGAAGCAATTCCAGCACGCTCCAGCAAAAGGCGTATTCATGTCAGTGAGTGGCCTTTGAGGAACGTGTTCATTAGCACCGTGCAGGTGAGAACAATGGAACGGAGCCTTTTGGTTGAAGGCTGGCAACTGCTGTGTCTGCTGGTGGTGATATTTCCAGCAGTTTGTCCCCTCTATGACCTGTCCTGTTCCCTGCTGTTTAGTGTGTTAGATGTACTCATCTTTCTTTCCAGGGAAGAGATGGATCCGTACGAAGAGAGAAAAAGCCCTCCTTCAGGTTTGTGCCAGTGTTTTCACTCATTACTTTTTTTTCAGTCAGTAAGTCCAAAATGCCAGTGAAACACGAGGCAGTGCTTAGGTGTTTGAAATAAATGCATTTAAAATTACACTTCAGAAGTGTGACTTCTGTAAGTCGCACCACTTGCTTTTTGGGGATAGCAATTCTGTAGGAGAATGAACCTTTTCTCCGGGAAGATATTCACAGTTTTGGTGCATTTACAACCAGAAACATCTTTGAAATCTAAAGCTACATAAATAGTCAGGAAAAGACAGACACAGGCTGCAAACTGCACTATCGTCTGGCCCTGGACTAGAAAGATCACCTCTGTTTTGATGCCATTCTCTCCTACAGAAATAGCCCATATAACACTGGAACTGGGTTTATTTTTTTTTTCCCCAACTGTTGACTTTTCTGGTTCTGATTTTGGTCCAAATTCTTAAACAGCTTCAAGCACTTCACCTACTTGTTTCTCTTCCATTGAAGGATCAGTCCAAGTCCTGTTGTTACCCAGCTGTTTTCAAAAGGATACCCTTTGAGCATGTGAAAGTCCTGAACTGCCAGCGAGCACCTCTCTGGCTCTCCAGACACAATAATGCTCTAGGCTAATCCTTGGTGTGGGAAGATCCTAGAGCAAGTGCTTGTGCTTTTTTAACTCAGCAGGAGCTAAACAATTCCCATATAAACTTGCCAAATGTGGAGCTGGTTCAAGGTACAGCTGTTGCCCTCTAAGATAGATGCAGGGCATTTCTTTTAATTCTGGCACTACTGAAGATGCAGTTGGTCAATTGTGTTTGGTGCTACTGGTGGTTTAAAATATCCCAGCCCTTCTTCACCAACCAGTGTTTTTATGTCATCCTGCTTCTGTTGTGCCAGCACAAATTTGTTAGAGCCACATCAGAGAACTGATTTGGTTTAACAAGGAACCCACAACACTAAAGGCAAGTAGGTGACACACAGGGTAGGCTTGGAAGTGGCTGCATCAGTACAACTGAAACAAGAGAGCAACCACAGTGAGGGGAAATAACTTGGGTAGGAGCTGTTGCCAGAACACACCACTACCATGGCCAATTCACTTTTGTCCCATACTCCCCTTCCCATACTGGAGAGGAGCTTGAGTGTGCTCAAAGAGCTGAAGGCTCTCCTGTTCCACACACTGTCACTGCCTTTCAGAGAGCTGCTGACATCAAGGGTTTGCCACTCAGGCAGGGACTGTCAGATCTAACATCCCCACCCAACAGATTTACACCAGCAAAACTTCAACAAGCTAAGGTGACCTCCCAAGCACCCTGCATCCCAGTTTCCTAATGAAACATTCAATAAACACACCCATTTCCTTTCCACACAGAGTCCACTTGTCCTGTCACAACCTCCATGAGATGTGATTTGCAGAGCCCCAGTGCTTCTCTTATCCCTCCAATACAATGTGGAACAGATCCCCAAGCACTGTTGTCTATGAATGATGATATTCTTCCCACCTGTCCATCCTTTCCATAACTCCTTGGGATGCTAACAAAGCTTGTGGATGTGAGTTCAGAAGCTGAAAGGATACCAAGAGCTTTTATTTAATGACATCAAATACACATGCAAAAAAGCTAAATATTCCCAAATCTAACCAGAGGTTTTCCCTTTAGGGGGCTTTGCAAATAGGGATGGCTTAATCTGGTCTCTAGACAGACCTCTCACTGAAAAAAGCCTTGCTGCTCTTTCCTTCAAAGTGCCTCCACATTTCAGTCCCAAAGACATCAATCCCATCTTCAGCTTCTCTAAACCCAGGGCTTCCAGTTCAGCAGCAGAGTTGAATGCCAGCAGGTCTATTGGTTCTACCTCCTGAAAAGAGAAAAACATTAGAGAAAAACATTCAAGAAAAACAAGAGTTTAAGAAGCACTTGGACAATGTTCTCAGGCACATGGTATGATTCTTGGGGCTGTCCTGTGCAGGGCCAGGACCTGGACTTTGACTCTTGTGGGTCCCTTAGACCTCAGAAGATTCTATTATTATCCCAGGGAAGTTTAATACTCCCAAGGAAATGGAATGAAAAACATCAGTTTACTACCTTGCCCAGCAGTTCAGTAGCTTAATCTCAGCTTCCAGAGGCACAGCAAAGCTGACAACCCTGTTTTAGCCTGATGCAGAATATAACCAGTATACTTCCAGCAGGAGCAGGAAGGAGGATAAAAGTTATTTCTAATACAGTTATGCTGTAATTAAAGAAACTGATTAAAAAGCATCTCTTTTTAGTAAGATTCACCCCCAAAAACAAGTTGTGAAGTTCACATCTCATCCTGCCACTAAAAATATGGATTAAAATTTCATCTTCAAAGGAAATTGGTATATTTGCAAATTGACTGAAGGTAGAAAGGACCCCTACAGATAATCTGGTCCAATCCAGGGCCTTGTCTACAAAAACCCATGGAATAGACAGGATAATTCAAATGCTGGAATTTACTAACACACTATAAAGGACACAAAATCTAAGCCCATTTTGTTCAATATTTAAATGAACATACTGGTCTTATAGTCTGTACCTAAGAGACTTCAGAGCAAGGAATAACAGCAGTGGGAATGAGAGAACGCCCCTTAGGCACTTGGCAAAACAATTCTTGCCAGCAGAATCAGAACGTTTGTCCTGCTAAGCATACAAAAACCCAACTGGTTGCCTCATTATTCTCACCCTACTTCTAAAAAAAAAGTATTCATCAAGGACTACTATAAAAATATTTCCACCTGCAATAACAATCTGCCACAGCATTGGTGGAGTTTCCTGTTCTAGGAATAGAAAGTCTCACAAATACTGCGCAGAAGGTAAACAGTGAAGAATGGTAAACATCCGGTTTAAAACTTGCCAGCTCTAACAGTACAGTAGATGACAAAGTTCTAATTGATCAGATTACATCCTTGGTCTTTTCCCCACTGAACTGTAATGAACTTTCACACATCAGAGTTCAGTTGTTGCCAGTGGCAGACTTTCCACGCAAGGTGAAAAAAGGCAGAAGATCCCAGTAACTCCCTAGCCTGACAAAAAGAGCTACACTTTGGTTTATTGCCAGAGTAAGCCCAGATTCATTACTCCCACAAATCTTTAACAGTAATATTATGCAAGGACCTATAAAGCAGAAGTATTGGCACCTTTTGCTACTAAGTATCAGTTGGGCATTCATCAATCCCGTGGGAAAAGCTACACTGCTGGAGCTTGTTTGCTTCTTCAGCTCTAAAAGCAGCTGAAGACGCACCACATTTTGTACTGCTCCATACTTACTGTACTCTGTGACTGGTTTGTTTCCTGTGCCTTAGCAGGAACATTTTCTTGCTCTTCTTTCTGAGCTTGAGTCACTCCATTCTTTCCTTGGATGTCTCCCTTTAGGGGCTCTGTCATTTTGCTGTTTTCCTCAGACAGAATTTCAGCCTGCCCACTTGTGCACACCTCTCCTTGCAGATCTCTTCCAGGACCTTCTGGCTGCTCCAGTGGTTTCTCACTTGTACTGGTAGATGGACTGTCCTCTTTTGAAGCCACAGAGCTGCTTGAACACTCATCAGAATTTCCAACACTTCCATTAGCACTGCTGCCTGATGGACAACTTCTGTCAGATGCACAAGGGGAGTCATCCTTACTGTCATCCTCACAGCCTGAGCCTGTGGCCTCATCTAATCCCGGCCTGGCACAGGGAATATGTTACAAATTAACATACATCTATCTTAACTTTTTCTCTTTTAAATAATTTTTTATAATTGCCATATTTCTCTTTACAAAACCCATTTCAGAGAGATATAAGGACCTCCTCTAACAGCTATTTAGGTTAGTTTAGTTAATGGAAGAGCTATCAATACTGAAAAGGAGCCCAAAACAGGTATTACAGCATTCCCAACTTCTCTTCCATGTTACATTAGCTGAAAGATGCCAGGGGAAAAAAATAGTCTTTTTAAGTTCATTGTAAATATAATTTAATGTATGAAGAAAAGGACAATAGGAAGTAGTAGAATATAATCATTTAGAAGGGGTGGGGGGAAAAGTTTCTGGTTTTGCAAATGAAGCTTGTTTGCTCCATCTGGAACAGAATTATAGGAATGCAGAAATGTTTACTTTCAGTTCTTTGATTTACTCAGGTCAGTCTTTTTATTTCTATTTCAGGTTACATCTCAGACTAGACTCTGCTTACTTGTATGTATCTAACGATTCATCCTTTTTAAGGCTTAAGGCTGGAGTATAAAAACAAGGTATAACTCTTACCAAGGACATTTTCTTTTTTCAGACTTTGTTTCGCTCTTTCCAGGCTCACCTGGACGCTTCCGACTCTTGCCACTTTCTGATGACACTGCTTTGCTGGCAATAACCTGCAAGCCTTCAAAACAAATTTGAAAGCAGACGTCATCAGGACACAATTAACGTCTGTTGTAAATTCTACTTATCTTTTCACTTCTGATGCAATTTAAAACACTAATTGAAAGCATCACTATTGGTGATACAGACTCAAAGCTTGAACATAAACTGAGTAGCAGCAAAAGCTTTCCTACATGGATTTACTAGGGCACATAGTCAATTAAAATTGGATTCCTGAACTGAACTATCAGGTTCTTCATCCCATTCAAACTCAAGTCTCACTATCTAGCTGACAGCAAGAGAACAATACAGGGATAAACAAAGTAACTACAGAGACCAGGAAATGAAACAAGGTATTCCGCAGTTGGATCCAATGTCTAGTTCTTATGTACAACCCCTTTACAATTTCACTGTGTAGTTCTTACATTTCAACTAGCAAAACCACCTTCACAGAATCTGGCTCTTATTACAGGGTGACCTAGCAAAGCAAGGTGAAGTATCACTTGTATTGTGTCATGCTGTTCAATGGAATTTAAATTTAAATTTAAGAAATTTACGCTGAAATGGAAGATTTCATTCAACCGAAAGAAACCAATTCTTTTTTTAATTTTCCTGCTGGAGTGAGGCTAGAGAGGCCCCGGCCAGGCTGCCGTACCGATGCGCAGGGACTCCTCCTGGCGCTCGGCCATCTCGCGGTACTGCCGCTCGTACTCGGGGTCGGTGAACGTGTGCCGCGGCTCCGCCAGCTTCCGCTGCAGCCTCTCCAGCCGCCGCTGCTCCTTCTCCGCCTCCCGCTCCGCCTGCTTCTTCACCCACTCAGCCATCCTGCACGCGACACAAGCACCGCGTCAGCGCTCACGGCCTTCGCTGCAACACCCGCTCCTTGCCCTGCACTTACAGAACGCTCCCACCGCCTGCTAGGGTGGGAGGCAATGGGAAATGACAACAGCACCCAGTGGAACTGCTGAGGAAACAGACAGAGACTCTGCTGCAGAGAGGAGAGTAGGGTTTACTTTGAAAGCCAGAAACAGCAGTTAAGTTCATACATCCCCAAGACTGCAGTCTTGCAGCTTCAGAGAGAACTGTGAGAATTCCACATGAGGAATCCAAGAGGTGCAGAACAGTCTCTCAGACTCAGGCTGCAGTAAAAACACATCTATTTTTGCAATAATAGAATTACAGTCACGAAAGACCTGTTGGCTTCCAGTCCATATGCACTTAAGATTTCACTTTTGCTCTTTTTAGTACTCAAAACACCCATTTCATTGCTACAACAGGTTGTCATTTGATCTCTTTTGTTAACAGTGAGCTACAGGATCAGGTTATTTTACAATTTCAGCTTCTGAGAAGATGCCTTACGCTTTCTCGTGATTGACATCCCGCAGTCTCCTTCCACTGAGATCTCGACAAGCCTCTCTGTTTGTTGTCTTCTCAATCTGAGCACCAAGGGCTCGCAGCATCGACCCAAACCCTTCCAGAGGAAAAAAGTAATCAGGAATTAGCTAAACAGAAACATCTTGTCAATATAAGGAGTCCAGCTTAGGCTGAACTCTTTAGTTCTTTGGCTACTGAGATTTTGGTATTTATATTTTGGTATTTATCTTTTAAAAATAAGAGAAGATAAAGTCAATTAGGTCACATAGCACATTCAAATCACAGACTATTTGTACCCGAAATATTTGTCCTAAGTGACCACCGAATGAAACTTGGCAGCCTAAGATGATAGGTCCTTTTAACACAATTTCAACTCTGAAGTCACTTTGGTGCATGCTACAGACTTCTACTAACAGAGATAAGCTGTAAAGTGATGTGAGGAACAAGTGGACTTCAGCTTCCCTGGTCAATCCTCAGCTTTGCACACTTTGGTTTTAGCTCACAGACTTTGTGTCAGTCATACACACAACGAGAGATCTGCCAATATCTGAGGACTCCTGTTATCAGTATAGACAATGGCATAACAGGAGTTTTTTAACCTAAGAATCCAATCACTAAGAAGCAGAAAAAACAACAAACCTCCTTTTCCACCACAAAGTCTTGGCTCCAGGCTATAAACAACTCCACTCTGCAACTCATCTTCATCGCTGGCCAGTCGCCCATTACACTTCACATATAAGCTTTCTTCTGGAATGTTCTGAAAACGCAGCAAAATTGAGTCAGGTCATTGAGCCAGAGAAAATGGAACATTCTGACAAAGAAAATCATTAAGCAGTCGTGTTTTCTTCCTTCCAGAGAGGAGCAAATAAAAAAAAAAAAAAAAAAAAACAAAAACCACACACAAAAAAAAAGGCAATCTGAAAAGCATGAGCATTCTCTAATGGTGCTTGTTTTAATTCCCGGTTACCAAAGGACTGAACACAGTCTAAATCAGCTTGCAAACATGAACGGGGGAAAACTGTACTATGGGAAAAATTCAGAAACAACGTGTGATGACCTGACCATAACCTTCATTCCCTGTCGTCCAGTGCCACTAGTGGGAAGGAGATACAGCCCGGGAAAGAGGGAGGGGAGGAGGGAAGGTATTTTTAGGATTTCTTTTACCTCTCATAATCCTACCCTGATTTTGACTGGTAATAAATTAAGTTCATTTCCCCAAGCCAAGTCTGTTTTGTCCGTGATGGTGACTGCTGAGAGATCTCCCAGTCCTTATCCCGACCTTTGACCCATTCTGTTACATTTTCTCTCCCCTGTCCAGCTGAGAAGAGAAGGGAGATAGCGGCTTTGGGATGCGCCTGGAGTCCTGCCAGGGTCAACCTACCACAGTGTGTATGTATATATAAAAACACACACACACAGATATATATATATATATAACATAGATAAGAGGCTACAGGGCTCTCTTACAGCAAACCCTCCTGCTCAGCTAAGCGACGAAAGCGAGGTGCGCACAGGTGGGCATCGCGACCGCCCTTCCGTGGGTGTCGCAGCGGCCTCCCGGCGGGCAGAGGCCGCGGGCGGCCTGCGCAGCGCCGCCGACACCGGAAGCGCAGCGCCTCCCGAGGCCGGAGGGCCCCACAGCCAGCCCCGGCTCCCCGCTGCCCCGGCACTCACCAGCTCCCGGGCGCGGTCGCGGCGGAGGCAGAGCACGGAGCCGCCCCCGGTGGGCAGCGGCAGCGGCCGCACCCGCGGCCCCAGCGGGTCCCGCACCCAAAGCGGGTCCGGCCCCGGCGCCGCCATCGCTCCGGCCCGCGCGGACACGTGACGCGGAAGAGGGCGGGGCCGCGGATAGATAGCCCCGCCCCCTCAGCCCCGCCCGGCGCCTCTCGGACGTTTTTATCGCGTTTTACAGTTCGCGGTTCCTTATGTAAACGGTTCAAGGCGAATCCAAGGAGCCCCGCCGTTCCAATTCCCGGAATTCGTGCAGCCCGCCGGGTTGTGCAGCCTTTCCAGAGCCCGTCACGGGCGGAGTCGCGCGGAACGCGCACCGTGGCGCCCGCTGGCGGCGGCAGCGGGAGAGCGGGAAGGGAGCGCTCGTGCCCTCTCAGGGACCGAGGGCGCCGCGGGGGCACCGCCGAGCACCGCAAGTGTAAGAAATGCAGTAGAGATGGCACCGCCGAGCACCGCAAGTGTAAGAAATGCAGTAGAGATGGACAGCCCTGCATTGTCCGGCCAAACACGGCACAAATTTCACGCGAGGATTTGCAGGGCGAGGGAACCCGTCTCTGTGGATTCTTCGCCTTGTTTACTCCCACATGCGGTTTTGGGAGATGGGAACAGGCCCAGAACTCTGGTATCTGGGGGCAATGTGCCTGGCTCGGGGTGATCCCAGACATGAGGACAGACTGGGAGATAAATTCATTGGGAGCTGCCCTGCAGAGAAGGACTGGGGGTTCCTGTGGGTGGAAGGCTGGACAGGAGCCAGCAGTGTGTACTTCCAGTCCAGGAACCCCAACACATCTGGGGCTGCATCAGAAGAAGGACAGCTGGCAGGTCAAGGGAGGCGTTTTGCCCCCTTTCCTCTCATGACATCCCACCCGGAGGGCTGTGCCCAGCCTATCCTCAGCACAAGAAAGGCAGCCTGTTGGAGCGGATCCAGAGGAGGGCCAGGAAGATGCTCAGTGGAGCTGGAGCACCTCAGCTATGAGGACAGGCTAAGACAGCTGGGGTAGTTCAGCCTGGAGAAGAGCAGGCTCTTGGGAGGCCTCCTTACACCCTTACAGTACTTAAAAGAGGCTTATAGAAAAGATGCAGAGACAGATAGTGATTGGATAAGGGGGAATGGTTTTAAACTAACAAAGCAGAGATTTAGTTTAGATGTTAGGAAGGAGTTCTTTACACTAAGGGTGGTGAGGCACTGGCACAGGCTGCCCAGAGAAGCTGTGGCTGCCCCAGCCCTGGAAGTGTTCACGGCCTGGTTGGATGGGGCTCTGAGCAACCTGGTCTAGTGGGTGGTATCCCTGCCCATGGCAGGGGCTGGAACTAGATGATCTTTAAGATCCCTTCCAACTCAAGCCTTTCTATGATTCAATTACGTGGTCACATATAATGTGTTTAAATCAGAGTGAAAGTTGATCTGGAGAGGGAGTCCACAATCAGCTCTTTGTGACACGTGGTAACTACCTGTAAGCAGGAGACTGAATAATTAGTTAGGGAAAAAAATCCCATCTCTACCTGTTCAGGAAAGTATGTGTACAGAGGTATGATGGTGATCCAGGCAGTGCAACCATTGCACTCTTTGTTGGTTTCAGATCTCCTCCATGTCTTCATCTTCAATATAACCATCCACATAGAGGATATTTGAAAGTAGGTTGCTCCCAGATGTCTCTGGTGGGAATTGTTTCAAACGCTAGCAAAGATGTGGTTGGACTGCCCTGAGACCTGCAGTGTGATACATGTATCACTTTATCTCCAAATAACAGTGTTTCCTGCAGTGCCTTTTTGTTTAATAGCAGCATGGGCAAGGACTATTGCTCATGGTGTCATCTGCCCACTTCAGGTGTGTCCCCACCCGAGGTGGGAGCTTCCCTGCCAGGGTGGCCCCTGGCACCCTGAAATCCCTGTTAGCAAGTGAGGCTCCTGTGCTGGAGCCTGCAGCTGAATTCAGCTCTTAAGCACGGTGCTGTTTCAGAAACATGCGGGTTGTGTCTGAGCTGCTTGGCTGTTCCTGAAATTTTGGTGATGTGGCTGTCCCACCCTTTCAGCCTGCTGGAGAACTGTGCTGCCTGGCCAGGCCTGTGCCAGCATGGATAAGTGGTTCTCATGCCTGGCTGTCTTAAACTGATGTGATAAAGAAGGAGGAAGCTGGGAAACAAAGAGGCAGAGAGGTGACTTGGAGACTTCAAAATGTAAACAAATGAGTAATAACTTAATTAAGGGGATCTCCTGATGGGTTTGTCTTGGCCAACTCACAAATCAAACATCACCCACCATTTCTTACACTATAATTTTAGCTAAAATATTTTTGTAAAGGATTCTGACCCAGTCCAGACAGTCCCTTACTGTCTTTATTTGCTACAATAAGTTGATATTTCTGAATTATGTGTCATGTTGACACAGTGGAGCCATTCAAACCCTATGTGTCTGTAGCCTGCAAAAGCTGTGGTTATTTTTTGCTGGATCAGGCCCAAATTCAGTTGACATTGTATTTTAAGTCATGTGGTAGTGCTTGTTTCATGCCATATCTGTGGCATGCTACCTGATGTTAAATTCCACCACATTTGGGGTATTTTTATTCATTTGCGGTGTCTGATTGAAATGTAATTGGTGAATGTGAGGTATGCATGTATACTTATGCAGATGAATAAGTATTTTCTTCTCATCTGTGGGATTTCACTTGCATTCTGAGGGCATGAATCATTTCCTCCTCTGAAACTCCTGTTCTTGGCATGGAGGGTGTGGAGCTTGCCAGTACAGGCCAAATAGGTGGAGTTGTCCAGGAAAGAGCTGGGCCACAGAACTGCCCTGTGGATGTTCTGGATCAATGTAATCCATAGGTTGTTTGAGCTGTGTCTTTTCTGAATGTTTCAGTCTACTCTTTTATCTCTGGGATTTTGTATCATCTCAGTGAAAAGTGGACCTAAAAAGAGGCCCCTCTGCATCCTGAGAGATGTCCATCCATGACAGTGACCCGTCATTCCTAACTCTGACACCTGGATTCTGCCTGGAAGTTAGATCTGTGATACCCTGAAAGCAGGAGAGCTGACAGCACTGGAGTCATGCTGACATAGATCAGGCCCTTTGCAGGTCCTACATCACTACCTTACAGGTGGTTTTGGGCAACTAATGCCATTCTCTGTCCAGTGCTGGGTCTGTGGATGGGTGACTGAGTCTATGAGACTTGTCCAGATCCCTGCACATAGTCAGACTACAGGCAAGCAGCATTTAACAAGCAGAGGAGTGGTTTTCTCCCAGCTCAGCCCTACAGCAGACCCTGCTCTCAGGATTTATGCAACACCATTTAGCTGGTTCATGTCAGTGGGCGAGTGTTCCTGTGTCTCTTGTTCTTGATTATGCTTCTATTCCTAGAACTCATCAAAAGTCTATTGCCTTGCTCCTCACAGAAAAGTCTAAATAAGTCAAAAGGGCTGTTATTATAATTTCCCATTTGAAATGTATTTTATGAGAAGTGTTATTCTCTTTGTAATACAATGAACACTCTCTGATTCTGCAGTGGTGCTTTGGACTTAGTTAATAAATCATGCTTGCCACTTTTCATTTAGAAAGGATTTCACAGACATAATTAATTAAACCTGACAGTATCCTTGTGGGATAAGTAAGTACTGACTGTTTCAGTGGTGACACTCAGGCAAACTGGTTATTCTACCTTATCAAATCAGTCAAAGGATCAAGTCTAGAATTTAAAACTTTCTGCTATCTTGACATAATTTAGCAGATGAGGCCACCCATCTTTTTTGTATTTCATCCTGATATCCATATGTGATAGAAATAGCAGGTGGGGTTCTGTGGCCTGCAGGATGCAGTGTGGGAGACCAGGCTGTGATCTGCTTCAAATCTATTACTTGATTTGACATGGAACACAGATTTTTCAGTCTGTTTGGAACCATCAGACTGTCATAACACTGCTATTCATTCACTTGCTCATTCATTCACCCTCATTGTTTCCTCCAGTGTGTTCCATTTTAATGGTGGTATCAATGCTTCCCAGTGTTTTTTAACGGTCTGTCAAGACCAGGATCACATGATGCAAGACTGTAATGAGGAAAGGGTAAGTTACTTGCTGGCCCTTGTCTTCTAATCTACACCTGAAAGATGCTTGTGGGAGTGAAGAACACAAAACTAGTTGTTCAGTAGGAGCCCAGATTAGCAAGGATGGGTCAAGAGTTGTTCTGGTAAGAATTCAGTCTTTTTCACTTCTAAAAATGCTCCTAGACACAGGTAAGAGAAAGGATGGAAGACTTCACTAAAAGTATGAAACAGATGTGTATGTTCCTTTTAGGATATTCTAAGTGTGCAGAGATATTAACAAAGGTGAATTTTGTCCACTGAGGTCACTTCCAGAATTTGAAAACACATCCTTTTAAGAGTGGGGGTTTTTGTCTGCTATGCAGTCAGTCATGTACTGTCATAAATATATGGAAGTGGATCATGTGGATCATCACTTTTACATTTTAATGGTATCCCAAAGGGTAAATTCCACATAATGTATTTGCAATTAAATGTGTTGCATGCTTTCATATTATTTTTATATGGAGGATAAGGACAAGATGAAAAGAAACCTGTGTGTGCATGTTCTTAGGACAGTAACTAAGAGGCTGTATGACATGAGGGAACACTTTTTACTTCAGACAATATGATACTGTTTGACATATCATACTGTTTGACAAAAATGTAATTAACTTTAATTAATCTAAGCTGATGTTTGCAAGAGCAGTTTCCTGCCAAATGTCAATAATCAGTTGATTCAGTTTCTGTGTGGTCGGCACAATGGGAAGAGACAGTGTTAAGATACCTGATACTGGGATAGGAGCAGATGGGGGAGAAATAGAAATGTTTACTTATACATTGTATGAATGCAATAGCTGCTGTTTAATATTCTTATTGTCTCACAGGGAATGCCTGTATTTCAATCTCCGAACAAGTCTGGGGCGAGTAGCTGGATTTTTTTATTCTTACAGCCCATAGTTGTTACTAGTGCAGATAATCAAGAGACAATCATGATTTTAAGGTAACTCTAACCCTAGTTTTACCCTCACATTGGTCCCTATGTTGTGCTTAACACCTTTGTCTCCATCCTATACAGGGATATTTAAACTGTGAGTTCTTTCAGGGGAGGAACATGCACTACTCTGCACATACATATGTGAAGAACTTGAGAAACCAAGGTGCTTCTATGTTTGGCCATAAATACCATCAGCACAGTCAGACCTGTTAGTGTTCTTAATAGCAATTTGAAATTTGGCAGCAATAGTTTGAAATGAATTGATTAATTAGACACCCAGGTAACATTGTAGAAGGTAACACTTTGGGTTCTAAGAATTCCTTAACCTTGTGTTTTCTCTGCTTTGCTAGTCTGAATGCCTAGATTTGGTCTGCTCTGGTTAATTTTAACCAAATACAGCTGGAGAGTGCTGAATGGGTCACTTGTAGTGAACAGTATATTTTATAGGAAAACAATACCAAAACCAGCTCTCTGCCTCTTTACTTTTGCTCTCCCTCTAATGAAGCTTTTAATTACAGCTTGCAGAGACACTGCAGAGACACTGCTTAATTACTAAATCTCTGTGTAGGGACTGGATTCTAGTTTCCTAATTATCACCTGTGTGTGTGACAACTTCATAAAAATCCAAAGCTAAGAGTAAGCATAAGGTATGAAATGTGTATATTATATGCAAGGTACATCTTTATTTTCTGTCAGACCCCTATACCTTAAAGTTTTTAAGAAACAGGAGAGAGTGAACATTGTATGGCTTTGCAATGTGGACTTTTCATCCCATCATGACACTGTCTGCAATAATTAGACCAAAGTTACACTCTTCTTTAAATGATCAGCTGAAGGGAAAAAGAAAAAAAAAGAGCAAGTATCCTCATTTGTTTTTCAACTGAGATAAAAAGTGATTTGGAAATGTTCCTTGCTAGAACTGAAGTTGCCTTTCCAGTAATTGGGAGGAGCTCACAAATTATACTACCCCACCCATGTCTGCCTGCTTTCAGTTTACCTGAAGAGACTACAAAGAAACAGAAAGAGGAAAAGAGGACAGCAACAAAAGGGAAAGCACACAGGACAGGTGTGCTCTAAAAAGACAGAAATTTCAAGCAGAGTGGGAAAGCCCTCATTTTGGGCTATGTTCAGCAGAGATATCACGTGCTTGGGAGTCTGTGGCGTGGTGATGTTCATAAATCCTGTTTAAAGCAGATGGTGACACTGATCATTTGACCTTTGATCAAGTGTTAGGAGTCAGATCCTCAGCTAGTGTAAAGTCTCAAAGGCCCACTGGCTTGAGGGAGAGATGCCCCAAGTTAAGGATCCAGTCTGTAGTGGAGAGAGGCCTCATTCTTTGGGTGCTGAGTTTGACGTGGTTGCCTTTTGACTGGATCATACAAATCCCACTTATACTCAGATAACATTCTTGTAGTAGTAATATTCATTTTCTTGTGTAGAGAATGTTCTGCCAGCTTGCTGAGGACCTACAAATTAATAATAACACATTCACATTTGTATTTGTTTCTATTAGGAAAAAACATACAAATATTGATTTAGGGAAAGTGTGTGGGGTTTTTTGTTGTTGTTCTATACCATAAGTTTGAGTTGGAGAATACTGACATTATAGGATTACAGACATGTATAGCTTGTTGTTGATTTGATATTGGAATAATTTGCCATTTTCTTTACACAATATCTTTTTGCACCCATGCAATTGAAATTAAATTCTTAGTGTGATGTTCAGGGAATACCACTGGTTGGATTCCCCTCCAGTGTTTCTTCTAATCCTTTTGAAAACAGAGGTAATTATGTGTCATCTACGAGGAATTTGTAATACAGCTCACTATGCCCCTTGAGGATCTTTCTTAAGTCATATGTATGTGAGGCCTGGAAAAATCATGTCCTCACATGGTTATATTTCAATATTAGGAACATCATGATGATACAGCTGTGCCTTTGTTCCTTTGTGTTCCTGTCTGACTTGGGCTCTGGCCTAGAAGCGATGTTGTGTCAGAATATGCCAGATTGGTTGTTTCTCAAAGCAGGGCTATGAAGAAATTCTTGCCAGTGTGTGAAAGTTACAGTTGGAAAAGCTTGTTGATGATGGTTGTTTTCTTGTGGGTTTTTTTTTGGGTTTTTTTGGTTTGTTGTTGTTTTTTTTTGTTTGTTTTTTGTTTTTTTTTTTTTTTTTTTGGTTTTTTTCTCCCTCATGTTCTTTTGTATCAGGAAGTTACAGGAATAGTTTGTCAAGAGAAGCCTTCATGGCAATTGTACCCCCCACATCTGCAGACCTGGGCATGGCTCCAACCTGTGTTCACTCCTGGTTTGTGCAGGTGGCCCTTTGCCTGTAAAGGTTCTACAGGTGACCTTATGCTTCTCAGAACCAAGAACCTTAAATATTGCAGATGTGGCAGGACCAATCTTCCGGGCCCTCTGAGCCACATCCTAAAATTCAGGACTGCCAGACAGCCAGCTTGTCCCTCAGTGCACCACAGGAGAAGGGTGCTGTGTGCTTTTAACAGGGGGAAGTGACAGTGACTCCCAGGACTGCTCGCTGTTGGGGCTCAGGGCTAGGCCAAAGGGTGTAACTTCAAGATGGGATGAAATGTGTAATGTCAACTTCAGTAGCATCTGATAAATGACTCCTTCTTACAGTGGGTGTTTATCCTGCATAAGCACAGCCCCTCTGCTGAATGTGGGACACAGTGCCAACATGGAAACTGTGCCTGGAAGCCTTGTAGCCCAGGGGAAACAGGCTGGCAGCCTTTCCTGTGGTTCTTCGCTGCTGAGGTTTCAAGTGGTGCTGCTTCTCTTCCTCTGTCCTGAGATCCGTGCCCTGCGGTCCATGTTTAATCCACCTGATGTTCTCCACTTTAGTTGCCCAGGCTGTGGCTTGTATTTTAACATCACCTGTACACTGTAAGTTGTAGTGCCAAGATTTAGGATGCAGAAGTTTTAGTGAGTCCCCACAGAACGTAAGATTTGCCGGAATCATGCAATGTTAGCACATGCTAAATTTGTGCATTCTCAATTACCTTCTGTTGCTTATTTGTTTTGATGAGTTTGGAGTTGTTAGGGGATCAAGCTTGTGCCTGCAAATAGAACTGGCTGAGACTTTCTTTAGAATTCAAAACCAAAATATGAGATTTTGATGTTATCACCTGTCTGACTTTTGGTAAAACTCCCCAATCTCACTATAAAAGGGAATTTTAAGAGGGAATTTTGCCAGCAACTGGCTAAGACATACAAGTCATATATGAGGAACTGGTGCTGCCTGACAAATCCTTCTCATCACCAATGATCCTTGGACTCCTTTAAGGCAGCTGAGCCCCATGAAAGCAGCTTTGTGGCACTCCCAAAGCAAGTGAGGCTTGACATGCACTGTTTGATCAGAAGGAACCACCTATTGCCACATCGTTCCTGTGCACCCTCACTTCCGCCCCCTTCTCTGACACAAGAGACGTGTGGTCAGAACATGTTTGGGAGACAGGAACTTCTAATTCTGGCTCTGGCACTTTCTTCCTTGTGATGTGAAAGCAGCTCTCAGGGCACTTAAAAGGAGTTTTTAAAAAACAGCCTCTAATTAGGGTGCCCACAAGTGGGTATGCAGACAGAGGCACCTCATTTTCAGAAGTGAATATCTGTGAATCCTTTTATTCTCAGCTGGAATTGTGGATACTGAACATTGAGTAGTCAGGGCAAATTGTTCTTCAGTAGGCTTGTACATGAACTGTGTTGCAGAAGTTTCTGAGCATTAGGAAACTAATGAGAAGTGCTACTATAAAGTGCTGTTCTCAATAGCAACTGCATTTTCATACTGTGATGCCTTGTGAGATGTGAATTTGAGAAGAAGAGGAGGAGAAATGAAGAAAAATAATCTAAAAATATGGTACAGAAAAGTAGAGTCTACAGCGTATGTAACTTACAAAGAATGTTGGGAAAATAGGAAGCTTTCATTTCTTTGAAAACCCCCAAAGCTCTGTAGTCTCATAAGACTGAAAATAACTTCATGTTCTTTGCTGATGCTTTAAGATATAATGTCTGCTTCTCCATCTTCCCTCTCCCTTTTCTGCTCTCAGGAGACCACTTTCTCCAGAAGTGGGTTTTGAGATTTGGGAATACTTGCTAAGAAAGATGGGACATGTCAGAACATTTCTCAGCTGTCTTAGAGCCAGACCTCAGAACAGTATTTTCATTTTTGAGACCATTCCTCAGCTGTGGCTCGAGGAAGCATCACAAATGAGGCTTATGAAGCATCAATGCCATTTCAAGACAGTCGTATGTTTTTATAAGGAACAAGCAGATTTATTTTGAAAGCAACCAGCCTACAGAATATTGTTCCAAATAAATTAAGATATAGGGTGTCATAACTGGTATTTTGGTCTGCTGTTAGCTGTTGGAGCCTGAGTACTTTGGTCTGTGCTGTTTGCATTGTACTAAAGAGTAGCTGAGTTTCATTCTGCCTGCTATCCCCAGGGCCCTCATGAAGAAGAGATTCATATCTCATGAGATTACCCCACTGAGCAAAGAAATGTAATAAATAATATTACTTTTAGTTCTGTCAAGTATAGTAGCTCTCAGAGCCTTTCAAGGCGGTGTCAGCAGGGGCTGGAGCCTGCATCAGTGTGTGAAAAGGCATCCTTTACAAGAACAATACTGCAGAATGAAGCAAACTGGAGCCTAATGGGTGGTAGAAAAGAGTGAGCTTTCTTTTCCCCTCCCTAATGCAAGCCTGCAGGGGTTTATTTTCCAGCAGGTGTGAGCCTTGGAGCAAATCAGCCTGCTGGAATTCTTCTACAACAGGAGCTCCTAGGAAATCAGTGTACTTGTAGTAAGGATCTTATTTGGGAACCAATTAGAGCTTGTGTTGGTTGTTTTTCTTTGGGAGTTTTAATGAACCCATAACACAGAAGTACTGGAAATAAAAGATTTTGCAGTAGTTTCTGTTAGAAAACCATGGGCTACCCAATTCCTTCCACAGTACAATAAAATGCTTCAAAAGACAGCAAAGGTTGTTATCATAACTTAGTCATGTGTGAAGAGCCGGGAGAGCTAAAATCAGTTAAATAATTTTATTATGCTGTAACGTTGGGAAGAAATATTCCCCAGAACAATTGTTCTTCCCTGTTCTGCAGAAAATTCTGCAAAAACCCACTTGAAATGTGTCTGTCAATGCAAACTAACTCAGGCAGCTACTCAGCAGTAAATTTCAGATTCTTGCATTATCATTACAGAGGAAAAACTCCCTTTTCTTTTTACTTGTCCACCAATCCTTTCACCCAATGCCTTTAACATATTTCTATAATTAAATTTCATATCATATCTCTGAAATATGTTGTCACATTTGATCATACGTCATCTAAAAACATCACAGATACTCCTTGTCATAGCATACAATTTCCAGGCTTTGGCAGGGCTGTACAATAACCTCACAATTATGGGTTGTGCCCTATTCCCTATCGGGTGCTAGGACTTGGTTTCTGTTTCAGTTAACCCTTTAGTACACTCCAAACTGGCAGTATCGAAGAATAAAGCATAATACTGTCCTGAGAAATGGAAGAAGACTAGGCATAAGCTTAGAGAAATCAAAGTTGAAGTTCTCCTGACAAGGGGTTTCTGGTTAGGATTTTTCATAGTGCCAGTGTCATAGGAATACAGCTTTGTTTTGGCATGATATTGCAAGTCCTGTTTCCACCTTAAGATACTGAACTGTTGCATGCTAGTCTTTCAAAGCTGATAAGAAGAAATGAAGACTATGGTTACAGCTACAACGCATTGTATGTACCTGGAACCGTTCTTAGCTCTGGATCAGGCAATTAAAGATCTTTTTAACTTCCAGTCTTCAAAAGGCAATGGAGATTTTTTTACTTTCTATTAGAAATTATACTAAAATACGAAGCATATCTAAAAGGCTATTATGAACAAACAAATAAGCAAACTAGATGGGAATAGGAATGGAGTTTCAGGATGTCATTATAGGGTGCTCATACAGGATTTTTATGACTCTTTCCACCAGAAGAAACTCACTAGACCACAGAAAAGAAAGAATTAGCACTATTTTATGTGATGTTATTTACTCTTTCATGTTTTGTGGGACCTCATTAGAAGGATGAGAGATGAGTTCCAGCAGTGATGTGTGCTAATAATGGGCCATACAAATGAGATTATAATAAGAGAATCCTGGATGACACATAAGGAATTATAGCCAGGAGTCCCTATCTAAAAGCAGGCATATACGCAGTGAAACTAGGAGCTTGGTAAGTCTTTGTAGGAGAGGATCCTACAAGTGAAACTCACCAAGCCTAAAAATTTGTGGCAATCCAAAAAGAAAAGCAAAATCCAAAAGTCCTGAATCTTATTCTCTGAATTATTGTAGGCTTATTTTCATTCTTTTAGAACTTTGTCCTTGAAATACCTTTTGTGAAAAACTTTCCATTGAAACAGTGTTAATTACCAAAAAAGGTTTGGAGAAAAAAACCAGATTTACTGCATTTGGGTTATGAGACATTAGAAAAATGCAGTTTTTCTCTCCAAAGTAGGTTGTCCTGAATCCCCTGGCCATATGTGATGCTCAAAGTGTGAAAAGAAGTAACTTTGGACTTTGGATGTCAGGACTGATGATTTTGCATTTTAAAGTAGCTGTCTCTTTTAAGCTTTCCTGAAGAACCCATGAATTCCAATAATTTTTTTGAATTCCAATAATTTTTTTGCACATGTACACTTCCATTGTTATTTAAACAGGGAGACTTTCCTTTGGGCTCAGTTTTCAGGGATATACATTTTTTACAGGCGTAAATTAAAAACTATGAATCCTCCCCAGGAAACCCATGGAGCTTGAGAGTTGCTTAAAAGTAAACTCTTGTGGAAGAGTTTTCTTTGAACAGTTGGGCCATAATGTCTGATATATGTGAAGCATTTCACAGAACTGCAAAAGGCAAAAGACACTATTAAAAGACATGATAAAAGTGAGGAAAAAGCTGTGTCTACTGCTACTACACAACAACTTCTTATCTATGTTTCCAGGAGGTGCCAATCTCTAAAGATAGGTGTACTACACAGCTGCTAGTTCTGGCCAGTGTAGTTTTGGTGTCTGCATTGTCAGGGAATATAAATATTCCAAAGGATAGAAAGGTGTCCCGTGTGATGGGCAACCCAGCATATCAAACAGCTATGCAGTACAATGGCTGTTGTTA
The DNA here is from genome assembly GCF_026979565.1 of Vidua chalybeata. Lineage (NCBI taxonomy): Eukaryota > Metazoa > Chordata > Aves > Passeriformes > Viduidae > Vidua > Vidua chalybeata. Next base: position 31,624,614 of record NC_071532.1, read on the forward strand.
CTGTGTTGTAACTTTTGTGCTCTACAAACCCATGACATAGAAACCTTCAAAACAAATACTACTAGAAAGCTATTTACACAGAGGCAAGATGATTGTAACTTGTTTTGAGGTTTTTAGGTGACTTATACTTTCCTTAACAAGTGCCAATGATTGCCACCCCTGGTAACTTCCTAGGAAAAAAACAGCAAATGTGTATTTTTGTCTTTTATGTAGATGATTATTTAGGAATATATTTAAGTGTGCACCAAATGTACTGTTAATGCTAAGTTAAGGCTACAAATATTTTAATTCTATCAAAATGCATTTTAAGAGAAAGATAGTTTTAAAGCTTGTGAGGATTTTGTACTGACATTTAATTTTAATTTCCAGGAGAAATTGTAAGTGCATAGCAGCCATAACAACAAACTGGGTGGCAGGCCTGCCAGGACTGGAGTGAGGATGAAGCAACACAGTCCAGTGTTTTTTAAAGATGGGATTGAAATTGGCTAGGAAAAGCTGTCCAGCCTGGGAGCTGCAGAAGGGAACACAGCAGGTATGGGACTGGGGCTGGCTGAAAAACTAGGGGAAGGTGGGAACTGTTTGCCATCAGAATCAAGAGGATGAAAGAGATAGGGAAAAAAAACCAAACAGAAAGAAGAGAAAAATGCAACTGTTTGAGCAAATACATTGAGTCAAAGAGGTGTGTAGGGAATATGAAATAAGGAAATGGCCACCAGGCTGGGAACTGGGGCAGGGAATAGGTGAGAACTTGCAGATCTAGAGTGCAAAGGTTGGTTGGAGGTTCAATGAGTTAAAGAAGAGAGATGGATCTGATTGAGAACAGGAAGGGAGAATTGGGTCTGGGAGGAGAGGAAAGAAAGGAGGAGTCAGGTGAAGGCTGTAGATAAATAAAGGTAGTCTTTTATACTCCTTCCATCACCAAAATGTCAGAGTAGCTTTTAGATAAAACTAATAACAACCCCGGTTTTCCCTGGGTGATAGGAGAGGACTTTTATCTGTTGACTAAGTAATTTGGATGTTTAGTTTGTGCTTTTGGGGGGATAGGAAAGAAATATTTCTTCTTTGATCAGAGACCCTTTGGAGTTTGGTGACAAATCGTGCCTGTCTTTTGTAGTGGGAAGCCTTTCTCAAATGATTCTGAAAGATTACCTGCAGTGTTGCTTGAAAACAACCATACTCTGATAATACTCTGGACTCCCTTTTTATTTCTTTTTTGGTCCAGTTAACCTCAAAGAAGGCAAACTTCATCTGCTCTGCTGTGTTTTGTTTGGCTTGTAATGTGTGCTGTTGCAAAGGGAAGCAGCTGCTGCAGTTGTTTGTAGATGTTTCTGCAGTCTCTGATGTCACTGGGGTTGATCTGGTAGCTCTCCCTCCAACTGGGCCAGTGCATTATGCTGGCATTGGAAGCTGACCAGGAGCTATTTGGAAAGGGCCAAAGCAACAGCGTGTTAGTTTTGCTTGTTTTGTGTTTCATTTTGTTTGGTTTGGTTTTTTTTTTGGTTTGGGTTTTTTTGGGTTTTTTTTTGTTTTTTTTTTTTTTTTTTTTTTTGTTTTTGTTTTTTTTTTTTTTTTTTTTTCTTTGTTTTTTTGTTTTTTTTGTAACATTTTGAAACAGTGTTTTTGGCTTTATATAATAGTTGCAATTAATGCACCTTGATGGGTTAAGTGCCTGCCTTCCTCTGCCCGGAGTCTCCCAGGCAAGATGAGAGTCTCCCAACAAGAGAAAGGTGAAAGAGATTATTTTGAAAAATGTCTGCTACTTGGACAGCCCAAAGGCGTACAAGCAGTGGAAATCTGCCTCTTTTTTGTTGAATGAGGGCTGTCTACTTTCTGTGAAAGGTGCTGAAAACAACTTCTGATTTGAATGTTCCTCTTTTCTATTCATTATCATTTGAGTCTTCTTTGGCTCCAATCTGCACCAGCTGTTTTCCGCCCTAATCTTCTTTCCCATAGCAATCTGGCCACGTTTGCAACAGCGGTGGTTACGCTGGGTGAGGATGAAGTACTGCAGTTGTCCTTGGCGTGTTATTGCCAGCTAAACCAGTGGAATCTCATTAGGTTAGATTTCTTCATGGCCGCTTATGGATGCCTTAGGGTGGAAGATGCCTGTGGTCTGCAGAGATAAAGGCCTTCGGGAAGGAGGAGCAAAGGCTTATCGGTGCTGCCAGTGAAAGATGAGCGTCTGGAGTCTTTTAGAGTTGGGCCAGCTCTTTCTGTGCTGTTCTGTAGGCACTCAAATAGCATTTGTGGTAAAGCTCAAAGGGCCGTACCTGTTCCTGCAGCCCTGGAAAAGCACGGGTTTAATGGCATTAATCAACGAGGACGGAACGAAGGTGCAAAACCTGATAATACTGGAATAGTTTTTCCTTCTCTGGGCTTTCCCTGTATTCCGCTGTGGGCAGTGGGCATACAATACCCTGTAGTCCTGCCTGCGGCTTTCCTCATACGTTTGAAACCAGCCAGAGCTGCCAGCGGCAGGGCGGGAGCAGCGCTGCGGCCCTTCAGGAGACACAAGAGCTAGCTGGCCGCCGAGTTCCCGGAGGAAAGCACGGGCTGGCCGTGGGAGGGGGCAGCGCCGGGGCCGGGACAGCCGCGCGCCCCGCCCCGCCTGGCGTCATGGAATTCCAGGCGGCTCCCGCCAATGGCGGCGGGGGCACGTCCGGTGCCACCCGCGGCAGCCCCGGCGCGGGATGGGGCGGGGGGGCCGGGCCCCGCAGGTGACCTCGGGGCTCGGTCACGCCCGGCCGCCAGGGAGGGCCGCCGCCGGGGAGCGCGGCGGAGCAGCTCCTCCTGCGGGAGAAGGGCGCGGGAACAGCCGGACGGAGAGCGCTGGAAGCGCGGCCGCTTCCTCCGCACCCCCGGGAGCGGGCAGAGCTAAAGCTGCCAGGGACAACCTATGGATTATTAACCTCCAGGCAGCTTCTTGCGGCTGGGAACTGGTGCTGCCCTCTTTTAACTTTTCCAGCTGCTCATCATGGGATATGTGTGTTGTGTGGGGAATTGATGCCAATTTCGGTGCCTGGCTTTTAGAGTTAATTGAGCATTTGCAAATGCTCAATTATTGTATGATACTGAACAGCTCAGAGTTCACTTCAGACTGTCCAGTAAGGTGCTTTCTCTCATAAAATACTATAAACAGATAAATCAATCCACCGATATTTCTGTAAGTATAAATAAAATCCTTTGTGTTTTCTTTTTCCTGACAGCCACCTCTCATAAACTCACCGTAGGGTCAGAGGTGTATGTGTGGCATGTCTGGTCATGTCTGTGTCATGCAGCCTGTTGTTTTTATCTGAGCACTAATGCAGACTATATCTATTTTAGCAGGGTGTTCTGCCCACGATAACACTCTCTTTCTTGTCAGGTTTGATTAGCCCCAAGTGAATGCTCACATAGCTAAACCACTTCTGCAGCTGGAGGTAGTTTGGATGTCTCCACACAGAGCTGCATTACATCATCATCCGTAATAAAGATTTTGCAAATCAAATATGGCTCCTTCTAATGCCTAAATGACAGACAAGATGGTGGCACCAGTTTGTGTGAGCAGAGGATCTGACTCTAGTTGAGATGCGCTTAAGACAATTGCTAGTGACTGTTCATTTGTATTAGAGTGCAGCTTACTTTTCCCCAGGGCATTTTGATCCTGACATTAATAGAAAATAAAGAGCAAATTTTCTCAGTAAACATCACGGCAGCTGATACAACCAGTTGGAGTCTGCTGGTGATGACAGTGCTAAACTTACCATTGCTTTTCCAAAAGCTGCATCTCAAACTCCAAACAGGGGGACAGCAATGATGCGGGAAATGAGGGTCCTCTTCCTTCCCTAACAGTAGATTTTCCTTGTGAACCATTGTGCCTGCAGCGTGTTTCTGAGACAGAAGTATCCCCAGCAGTCCCCTCCTGACACTCAGCTCTCATTTTAGAGAACAAGTATGGCCCTTCCAAAGCAGATCCTTGCTGGGTGGGCTCTGATGGGCCAGCTTACAGGGAGAAATTTTGGTTTGTTTCTATGTAAAGAAAAAACCCACAGAATCAGTTAGATTGGAAAAGACCTCTAAGATCATCGAGTCCAGCCTTTGTCCAAACACCACTTGCCAACTAGACCATGGCACTAAGTTCCATGTCCAGTGTTTCCTTAAACACATCCAGGGGACAGTAACTCCACCACCTCCCAAGGCTGACTGACATGTTCCAATGTCCAGTCAGCCTTTCAATGAAGAAATTCCTTCTAATGTCCAAGCTAAACCTCCCTTGGTGCACTTAGAGGCCATCTCCTCTTGTCCTGTCACTGGTTGCCTGGGAGAAGAGGCCAATCCCCACCTGGCTACAGCCTTTTTTTCAGGGAGTTGAAGAGAGCAATAAGGTCACTCCTGAGCCTCCTTTTCTCCTGGATAAACACCCCAGCTCCCTCAGCAGCTCGTTGTAAGACGAATGCTCCAGACCCTTCCCCAGCTCCGTTGCCCTTCTCTGGACACGCTCCAGCACCTCCACGTCCTTCCTGTAGTGAGGGGCCCAGAACGGCACGCATCACTCAACGTGTGGCCTCACCAACGCCGAGTACCGGGGGGAACATCACTCCCCTAGCCCTGCTGGCCACAGGGTGACCCCCCCAACCGGAAAGAACCCACCCAAAACCTAACAAGACCAAGTGCGGCGGACGAGGCCGTGCCTCGCGGCGGGGGTGGCGGCCGGGCCCGCGCGGCTGCGGCCGGGGGGACGCGGGGACAGGGAATCCCCTCGCGCGCGCGTGCCTTTTGTGTTTGTACACACGGGGCGGGGGCGGGGCCGCGGGCGGGGCCGCGCCTTCCCTCCATTGTGCGCCATTGGCGGGCGCGCGGGCCGGGGCGGGGCCGGCGCGCGGGGGGCGGGGCGGCGCGCGGGGCCGGCCCTCGCCAGTCAGCCATCTTTCAATTGTGCTCCGAGCCGCCGCCAGCGCCAGCCGCAGCAGCTCCGGCTCCTCCTGCGCCCGCCCGCCTGCCCGCCCTCCATCCCTCCCTCCCTCCCTCCCGCACGGCAGCCGCGCTCGCCCAGCGGACGGGGTAAGTCTGGCGCCGCGCCCGCCGCCCCCCGCGCCCCGACACCCACCGCCGCTGCCCCCCGACCCTCCCCACAAACTTTTGGGGGGCTCGGGAGGCGGCGGCGGCTCGGGTTCCCCTCGGTCGCGTCGCCTTCCCGGCGCAGCCGGAGCGGCTCCCTCCGCCGGCACCCCCGGCCCCGCTTCGCGCGGTCGTTGCCCCCCTCTGCTCCCCTCGCCCCCGCTCCAGACCCCCACCAGCGGCCTCCCCAGCCCCTTAGCTGCCTCCTCAGCCCGACATCCCCCGGATTGGGGCTGGGAAGCGGTCGCAAAGGGGAGCCGCTCGCCAGCCCAGGGTAACTCTCCTGCCTTCCTTCCCCTGCTCCCCACAGTTGTTGCTCAGCTTCACCATCTTGTCTCTTTTCTCTGGTCACCGACCATATTTTTTTTCCTATTGCATAAAAAACAATAAAAAGGAAAAGAAATCCGCCGAAGGAACGACCCAAACGCAACGCAATTTTTTGGTTTTCGAGTGCAAACTTTTCCTCTGCCTCCCCCTGCATCTGCACCCGCATGGTTTGGAGTTCCTGGCGATATTTTTGGCGTTATTTTTTGCAATTTATTTTTTCCTCCTTTGCGAAAGGACTAGGGCTGCGTTTCGTGATTGTTTCCATTTTGTTCTGGCTCTGGGAGCTGAGTTTGCCTGTGAGAGGCGCTTGGGAGCGAGGCAGCTCTTGGGGAAGCAGTTACACAGAAAGAGAAAGACGGCACCCAAAAAACAACCCCCCGAAAACAAAGTTTGTTGCTTTCTCGCACTTTATCCGGCCCCTTTCCTTTTCGCACGATAAACGCCGGGCTGCCTGCGGTTGCGGCGGGTCGGGGAGCGCGGGCGGGCGGCGGCGAGCGCCGGGTAGCCCGGGGAGGGCCGGCGGGGGCTGCCGCTCCGCCGGCCCCCGCTCCGCAGTTTCGGAGGAGGTTTTCCGGCGGGTGGGAGCGGCGGGTCGGTGCCAGCCCCCCGATGTTTGCCGGGCGGTATTTGCAAACACTTGGCAGGTGACGGGCGGCCGGCGGGGGGGAGGCGACAGCCGCCTCTCCGCGCCTGCTGCCGTGCGGCTCGCTCGGCTTCAGCCGCCGCCGCTTTGATACTGAATTCGTGAGCAAAAAAAAGCTGTATTTTAATATTCCGCGATCGGCAGGCGTTTAATTTCTAATTTAATTTTTTCCTTTTTTGGTGTGGGTGTTTTTTTATTTTTTTTTTACTGGCCGTCGGAGGCGTTCGGCCGCCGCGGGCTGAGCGCTCGGGGCAGGAACGCGTTGCGCGGGACGGGGGCCGCGCTGCCGCCCGCCCCGGGGGCAGGTGCCGCGGGGGGCGCACGCCGAGCGGGGCGACCACCTCCCCCCTGCCCCGCCTGCCCACGTTCCTCCCGGCAGGTGTAAGGCAGCGACGTCGGCAGGAGCATGGCCCGTACCAAGCAGACCGCCCGCAAGTCCACCGGTGGCAAGGCGCCCCGCAAGCAGCTCGCCACCAAAGCCGCCCGCAAGAGCGCGCCCTCCACTGGCGGGGTGAAGAAGCCGCACCGCTACAGGTAACGCAGCGCCGCGCAGAGGCGGCCGCGGGGCGCTACCGGGCAACCTCCCCCCCCCCCACCAATCTTCTCCCCCCCACCCCGGGGACCGATAGGGCGGGGGCCGCTTCTCCCCGCCTCCTCCGCGCTCCGCTCCCCGAGGCCACCCGCCTGCCGGCAGAATAACAAAAAAAAAAAAAAACAAAAACAAAAAACAAAACCAAAAAGCCACCGAAAAGAAAACAAGCGCGGGTCCCCGCCAGCCGCAAAAATAACCAGAAATTCCCAGGGCGGCACCGATCCCGACGTTTGTCATCAGCCCTTTTCCGGGCGTTCCGGTGCTGGTGACTACAAAACCGACACCCCTCCCGCCGCGGCGGACGCGGCTCGGCGCTTCTTTTAAATTTTTATAATTCTGTACTCGCGGTTATCTAGAGGCCGCAGCAGGGCTGCGCCTCCGCCGCCGCCAAGTTTATTGTTACCGGCGCGCTCCGCGCTCCCTCGCGGGGCTGGATCCGCCGGCGGCGGCGCTGGGCGGGCGCGGGGCCCTGCAGGGCGTGGAGCCGCCGCCAGAGGGAGCCGCGCACCCGTGGATGCGCCGGGGCTCCCGCACCGCCCCGCGCGCCCGTCCCGAATCCCGGCCTTGGGACTGCCGGGCCGGAGCGGAGTCGGCGGCAGAGATGTTACACATCCCCCGAGTCCTGACCTCTTCCTCGGTGCAGAGCGGCAGCAGTCGTGCTTCAGCTTGGAGGATGGTTTTGGGCTAGGTCTGGGTATTCCTTGGGGAAAACATGGAAGGGGAAGAAGTGGATTTAGAAAAGGGGACTTAACTGAGAAGTCCAAGAGGGGATTTATTAATGGATCGAGGAGTCTGAAGAGGATGGAGCCAGGTTCTTCTCAGTGGTGCCAAGCAACAGAATGAGGCAAAGGGCAGAAACCGATGGACAGGAAATTCCACCTGAACATGAGGAAGAACTTTGCTGTGAAGGTGACTGAGCATTGCAACAGATTGCCCAGAGAGGTTGTGGAGTCGTCTTCCTTGGAGATTACCAAAAGCCATCTGGACACAATCCTGAGAAACAATCTCTGGGATGACCCTGTTTGAGCAAGGAGGTTGGGCCAGGTGACCCATTGTGGTCCCTTCCCTGTGGTCACCTGACCCACTCTGTGATTCTTGCTCTAGGTGTGAGGCAGAATTCATCAACTGGGAGAAAAGTAATAAAGCTGGAGCAGGAAAAGACAAAGCTTCCACAGAAATAAATGTGGTATTGTTTCACAGATGGACATCATGTTTGCAAACATATGTTGCTATTCTGAATTTGTCATTCTGACACCAAAACTAACGTGGGGAAATACACTGGATACTTTTGACTGAAAATATAATAGGGAATATAAATTTTGTTGGTTCTATGAATGTTGACAGTAGAGAAGAAGAACCAATTTCCCTTAAAATCGGGGATTCCTGTCAGGCCCCTCAGGGGTACCTTTGGCACAGCTGAACTTGGGGCAGCTCTGTGGTTTGCCACATCTGCACTGAGCTGTGTTGCTGTCAGTTGGACAGCACATGTTGGCCAACTCTTCCCTTGGTGAAGTCAGGCCTTGGGAGTCTGCCTGAGGGATCCCTGCTGAAGCCAGTGGAAGTTGGCACAGACTGGTGCTGAGAAGACAGTGACCCTTTGCCAGCGGAACTGATTTTGTACTGTAAATGCTGGGACTCTCCTAGGGGAAACGGAAGTGTATGGTGCTTGGTTTAGTCTGGAGGGTGGACCCCTATTTTTAAGGTGATGCAGAATATGTTTTCAATATGAAATATTTTTATTTTCATTGTATTTAATTTTAATAGGCCGGGTACTGTGGCTCTGCGTGAAATCAGGCGCTATCAAAAGTCCACCGAACTTTTGATCCGCAAACTTCCCTTCCAGCGTCTGGTGCGTGAAATTGCTCAGGACTTCAAGACAGATCTGCGCTTCCAGAGCGCTGCCATCGGTGCTTTGCAGGTGAGCCTGGCGGGGCTCCCGGGCGGGCTGTGCTGCCGGGGCAGCGCTGGGAGTGCCCCCAGCCGGGATACACCGGAGCCCCGCCCTGCTCCCCCATTGGCCAGCCTGTTTCTAGGGTTAGTTTGGGCTGCCTCTGATTGGTGGGACTGCCGCGGTGGGCGTGGCCCGCACCGGTGGGGAGGGATGCGCACCTGAGCCTTGCCTTGCCCAGGGGGTCCTGGGGATGCCTGTGGGTGCCATAGGATCAAACAGCACAGGGACGGCTCAGCTGCTCCTTACAGAGCCTGTAAGTGCTTTTGTGGGTGGTGCTTTGGGTTTGGGTTTTTTAAAACAGCCCCTCAATTTGTTAGAACAGTGCTTAATATGCTCAAGAAAAACACATTTCCTCCACCTTTGAGCTCCGCAGTTGGAGAGGGAACATTTTGTAAAGCAGATTCAGGGGTTTCCTAATGAGGAGGTCTTGGTGTCCTCAAATGCCCGCTAAAGAAGAACAGCCCAATAAGCCACATCTAAACACAGTTAGGGAAGTAGTTGCTTTCCTAGGATGTAGTTGATGCTGAGCACATTTTAAAAATATGTCAGTTGTATAACTTATTTAGATTTTACAGAGAGAAAAATATTAATTGCTCTTTCTGGCTCAAATTCCTGAATCTAACTTAGGACCCCCCATAAGACTCAGTTCTTATCATGGGGACATCTCCCTCTCGTGATAAAAGACACTCCTGATTAAAGATAGCTGTTGAAAGATTGTTCCAGAATGTATCTGTAATTGCAGTCTATCTGACATGCAGACGAAATGGTCTCTTTCTAGTTAATGACTTCCACTTGATAAGGGGCCAAGATGTTTGCCATGAGAGCCCATAAACTTGGGCATATGCTTAGCTTCAAAAGGTGCCTCTGTGTGTTTGCAGAGTTGCTGCCTTTGCTTTTAGTTATTCTTTGTGGTAGTTATTAAATCCTGAGGTTTATCTGTGTGTCTCTTTATCTAGAACTGCGTATTAAAATTTAGTAACTAATACACTTTCAGAAAGTTCCTGGTTTTACATTAAGGATTTGTTGGTATAGAACCTGGTCACATCCAATTCCTAGTGGGATCTGCTTGCATATTTGAAAAAAGAACAAACTCAAAAAAGTAAAATATTTTTTTTTATTAACCCGTTGGATACCGTGTTGTTTGTGCCAGCATGGATATTTGGTGAAGTGTCTTTTCACATAGTGATTTGACAAAACTTCATTAGGGAATCTCACATCCTACTGCAAATTAAATGACTTAGTAATACCACAGTCCTCATCTGCTGTAGTAAATGTTGATTTTTTTGTATTGGATAATCTTATGTTTTTAAAGAGGATCTTTGAACCTAGTAAGTTGATTCCTGGAGTTCCTGGCAATGAAGTGGCTTACACAAGTTGTTCTCTTGTGTGTATTGTAGAAAGGGTGACCCCGCCCTCCTTTCTATAGTTGAGCCCCATCATTCCCACCTTCTCAGCCCAGGTGTGGCTGTGTCCAGTACTGGTACACTAAGATGCTTCCTAGGTGATTGATAGGTGTTAGAATTCCATGTGTTCCAAAAGTGTTTAAACAATTACCACTGCTGTGCTGGGCTTAGCAGCAGCTAACTTAATATGAGTCAGGTGAATATTTAGGTCCAGCTGAGCATCTGACTACTCAGAGTCCTGTGTGCAGCTGTTCAGTAACAGGGAAAACCCCTGTGGTCAGCGTTGTTCTTGTGCTGCCCCTGGTTCTCTCAGGTGTGAGGTGAGAACTGTCTGTGATAGTGGGGCCAGGGCTGTGTCCCCAGATGGGCGGGAAGAAAGTACAGGAGCAGGACACGTCTCTGATGGCAACTCCCTGACTGATGTGCTGGTTTTGATGGTTCAAGGAGCTCCTGAACTAAAGGAATTATCTTATTTCTAGTAGTTCTCAGTAGATTTTTTTTCTGCTAATTTTTGACTTAAGCCACCTCTTCAGTATCTGTGGACAGAGCTATGTGCCTGAACTGTGTGTTCGGAAGAAATACATGTTCTTCTTTTCCCTGGCACCTGCCAATTTCACCTGATGCTTAGTGACTCTTACTCTGGAAGAGGCAGCAAACAAGTCCCTCAAACAGTGTAACCCAGCCTTTGAAAAGAGAATTTCCTAAACAAACTAACCTGTTAATAATGTAACCCCTTCCTGTCTCATGAGAGTCCCATGGGAGTATTAGTTCTGTTGTGCTCTGGAGGATGTCCTTACCAAATGGCAGCAGTACGTTACTTTAAACATAGAATATTATAAGAAAGGGGAGGTTTTTCATTTCTGAAAATCTAAAACTTTTGATATTTGTGAGTAATAAAGATCAAAACCTCAACTTAATGCCATGTTACACTGTACTTTTAATTCTGAACTATGAGTCTTTTTTTTCCTGGTGCTCAGAGAGTGAAAATGTTCTTACCTCTTTTTCTTCCACACTAGGAGGCAAGTGAAGCCTACTTGGTTGGCCTGTTTGAAGACACCAACCTGTGTGCTATCCATGCCAAACGTGTCACAATCATGCCAAAAGATATCCAGCTAGCACGCCGCATACGTGGGGAGCGTGCCTAAAACCTCACCACGATGGGTTTGTCATTCTCGAAGCAAAATCTTCTTCCTGTTATTGGTAGTAATGAACGTTAGATATTTTTTCCATGGGGTTAAAAGGTACCTTAAGTATATGGTTGCAAGTGGAAAAATAGGGGACAGAATTGGGTATTGGCAAGTTTTCTTTCCATTTTCATTTGTGTGTGGATTTTTAATATAAACAAGGGGACATAAAAACAAACAATGTGGTCAAAAAATAAAAACATGAATTGTTGAAACTTGTTCACCAAAACAACTTTATAAAAAAAATAAATAAACCTGACAAATTTTTCTGGACAATGCCAGCATTTGGATTTTTTTAAACAAGTAAATTTCTTATCAATGGCAACTAAATGGTGTTTGTAGCATTTTTATCATACAGTAGATTCCATCCACTCACTATACTTTTCTAACTGAGTTGTCCTACATGCAAGTACATGTTTTTAATGTTGTCTGTCTTCTGTGCTGTTCCTGTAAGTTTGCTATTAAAATACATTAAATGATGCCTGCTTTTAGTCTTGATTTTTAAATATTACACATGGGTTACATTGATTCAAAAGTGATCAGCCTTCCCTCCCCTTTTGCTCTTCAATGCATGGCCTAATTCCTTGGGGCAGTTGTAGGAAATGCTGGGGGTACTGCCTTGCCTGAAGTAGTGTATATGTGAGGTTCTTTTAAGAGTGTAAAATTGGTCTGCATAAAAGCAAGTTTGGTGTGTATTAGTACCAGGTAAAGTCTGGAGCTGAACTGAGCTCTCTAAGCTACAGTGCTAAGAAGCAGCAATTTGTTATTTAGATTCCTTTCTTACTTGATTTTGTGCTGAATTTGGAAGCATTTCTGATTTTTCTGGTTTTTCAGTATGGTATAAATGGTGGAATGTAGTGGTTTGGGTTTTTCTGTTTAGGGGTTTTATTTTTTCGGGTGTTTTTTGTTGTGTTTTTTTTTTTCCCTTTTTCACTCTGTTGGTTTCTTGTAGATGTTCCCTTTTTGGTTGACTACCTTTCTGTTTCTGTCACACCCTCTAGCATTTTTGAGAGCTTAGTCCACATGTGATTAATTTCAGCTTGTACACTCCAATCTAAAAGACACTTTTGTACCATTTTTGTTACAATTCTTCACAGAAGCAGTACTTGGACAGGATCAGACATTTAAAACCTACTGGGTTTTTATATTCTCCCGCAATTGCTGATGAAAGTTCACATGAAGAAATTTACTGCTGAAATTCCGTCCTGTGAAAACCTGGTTTTAATTTTTCCCCTTGAAATTTGTTTAAGGGTTCTGGCAGACCAGTCTGGAAACGAGTTATGTGCTGTAGTTCTTGATAGCTCTTGCAGATAATGAAATGAGCTCCACAGAAAAAAAACGTAGGCGGCGAACAGATTTCACCTCCATGCTAAGGCTCCTGCAGAGCTTATTTGCTGCTAACTTCTTTCGAGAGGTTGTGAGTGAGCTCTAAATACGAGTGAATTTGTCTGAAGATTTCCAAAGAGGATTAATAGAGATAAATTATCTGCTTTGGTATCTTGAACAGAGAGCCAAAAATTACAGAATAAATCACATTATTCATAACTTGCTCGGCTTTGGTAATGAATGCTGTCTGCCAGGGTTGTGCAAAGTAAAGTCTATTTAAATGGAGTAGCTTGTCACAGGCAAGACTAATGCTAGACAAAATGTGATCACATCCTTTTGATGCCAAGCAGTTCATAGCTATCAACTGAATTAAGGAAGACTTGTCTTGGAGCACGCAGAACAACAGAAATATAAAAGGTGAGCAACTGAGATTCAACTGGTTTAAGATGTCACTTCTGTCTACTTGGTAACAAGCCTGTTAAACTTGCTATCAATGCATTTCAATATAATTAACTACTTGTTTTGTCCTGTACTTCAGAATTCTGTTTCACCTATCAGTCAGCAGTGCTGCAAGCACCTACACAAGCAGGTAATTAGGCTGGGAGTTTTTTATTAAATAATCTGGAACTGAAGTATAGATAAGGAACTTAGGGTTTTCTTTCTTAGGAATATTAGGAAACCAAATCTCGAAATTTTGGTACTCAAATGAAATACTGAGCTCTTTCCCTTTGAGAGAATTGGGGTGAGGAATATCCCAGTTTAACTGACAGTGCAGTTAAATTGTTCAAGGCAGAGGAAATCCTAATAGAAGATGAGGGGATCAGGAATCTGAGCAGATGACATTTTAGTGTGCAGTGCTTTGACTCCAGCTTAGGGATAAACTTCACCTATTTGAAAGTTGTGGTCCTAGAGATGCCAGGTGAATCCTTTTAGTGATTAGCTGTCTGTGCCTGTATCAATGCCAAGAAACTTCTAAAATAGTTTGTCTTTTCCCCTCCTTCTCCCCAATACCAGTTTTGCTGTTTCCTGGGTAATGCAGCTACAGCTGAGATTTTGAATACCAGAAACAAATTCTGGTCCTGTGGAATATTTTAACTGTACTGAGTGAAGGGATGGATGTCAAGTGGCTCCTTGTTAGTAACAGTCATGTTCAGAAATTGAACATCTCTTTAAGACTGTTGATGTATGTCCACAGCCCAATTTCTGAATTATTTTGGTGAAGTCCTTTATAATGTGTATGCAATAAGTTGGTTTTTAGGGCTCTGTTTTATATTTCTATTTTAACAGCTGTATTTACTTGCCGTTTCCTCCAGAGTTAATACAAAATCTCATTTTAAGTTGGTTGCTTTGTATCAGCAACACAAAAAGCCAACTTGCTTACCAGAGCCAAAAATTAATGTAGTGGGAAATAATTTCAGACACAAGATCAGTCCCTCTTATGTGGCTTTATCAAATTCAATGAGCAGTTCTTGAGAGCTTGACTAAGAGGGAGCTTAAACCCAGCATTTCAGATTTTATTTAGGAAAGTAACTTGCTGAATATAAAGTAACTAATATTAGTGCACCTATGTTTTAGTGTTGCATCTCTGGGCCGTGTTCCTCCAGCCCTTTATCCCACCTGGCAGTAGCTATTATGTGATCCTAATCCAGGCACCACTTCCACTTTTCAAAGTGACTGAAACCAGTATGCCTCACATCCATACTCCCTGTGCCACCATTTTTGGTCTATTAGCCAGAACTGGACTCTGCATATCCACTTGCTCTGAAGATCTAGAGCTTAACTTTAAGATTCAAGGTTTAATAAAATACAGGCAATGTTCTGGTCAAATATTTTGTTCACTGTGATTTTATTTCTTGCTCTGGCAAAAAACAAAACAAAACAAAACAAAAAAACCAACACATGACTTTTCTTGGCCTTCATAGGAATAAGAACTTAATGACAATTTTCATATAATTTGGTTTCAAAGGCTGGAATTAAGAGGGGGAATTCTAGTGTCAGGATAGTTGTTGGGTTCTTTTTGCCCCTGGTCCAGCTCAAGAGGATATTGGGGAGCTGCTTGCTCAGCTTTTACTTGTGTCTTACTCACATGCGTAATGAATCATCCTCAGTGACAAGATGTTTTTGCACTAAGTGGATGTTGCAGACCTGTTTGTGGCAGGTTGGCCTTTAAGTATTTTGTTGAACAGAAAGCCACTGTTTATCTATTCCTTTTATTTTAATCTGTGAGGAGATTTTGATCTTTTGACCTTGGTAACACAATGTCAAAAAGATAGCTGAGTGTGTAAAAAGCTTTACATCTGTAAATAGTAGTGTTAAAAAGGGATTGTTAGGACTGTATGGGCTTATAGGATCTTAATATAAGCTTTCTGATTGCCTTCCTGGGAATATTACCTGTTACATGACCACAACGAAATAAATATACAAGAAATCACTTACTTTAAATGAAGAGACTTGCCTAATTCTGAGAATGGCTGCAAATGCTGAGGCTCAGGAATACTCTCAGCTGCAGCACACCTAGGCTGAAGCTTTCTGCTTTTTCCTTGATGGTGATCCTCACTGTCCCTCTGCAGCAGTAACACCAAAGATCAGGACACTGGGGTAAAATCCCACAGAAAGCAAGGTTGGGGTCAAAGGCAGGGTGTGTGTGCTCTCCAAGTCAACATCATAGTTGCTCTTCAGTGGGAAATAAGCCTGGATTTTCTGTCCATCTCTCTTCCGAACACATTTGTAGGCTTATATGTAGCTCGTGGTTTGAGATGTGCTCTCACATCCTCTGCTGTTTTGTCCCCTGCCAGCAGCATCCCCCTCATCTCCTTCTGCAGGGAGGCTATTACACACAGCAGGGTCTCAAGCAGCAGGGGTGCTTTATGTTACTGAAAGCTCCTGTGATGCCAGAAAGATTCAAGAAGTAAAAAAAAAAAAAAAAAAAAAAAAAAAAAAAAAAAAAAAAAAAAAAAAAAAAATCCATACAGCTCTGCTGGAAACTACTTGTGTCTCCCAATGAGAGACACAACTGAGGGTTGTCACGACTGAGGGCTCTTGCCCTGCTCCCTTGAGAGGAGCTGCCCTCACCTCCTCTTTGTGTTCATGTATGTGCTGTTTCATGGAGGCATCCCAAGCAAAACCCAACTGGAAAATGTTGCCTCTACACCCCAGAGTGAGTGAGAGCTAATCCGACGTGCCTCGGTGATAAATGCTGGCCCTTGGGTTTGCCCTACCACTCTTTGCTCCTGAGCAGTTGCTCTCTGCTCCCACCAACCTAGATTTGCAAGAAATTGTGTGATTTCAGCTACTTTAGTTTTCCTCAGCATCTGTTGAGTTGGTGAGGGATAAATTCTCTCTTCTGCCTTCTCTGGTGCCTGCTTTGAGGAGAGGCTGAGACAACACCTCAGTCATCATGAGGCGAGAGAGGTTCCTTTCTTTTCCGCGGACGGGAGGAGCAGGAAACCCGAAGGAACAGTACTGCCAGTCCTGCTCGGGCCCCCCTCTCCCGATGCATCAGTACCTGGCAGCTGAGCCCCTGTCAGGCAGCCTGTGGCTGGGAAGGCTGCCAGGTGAACACATGGGCACGGATGCCGGCCGTGAGGAGAGCGAGCAGGAGCCGGGCATGGCAGGATGGGCGTCCCAGCTGGAAGCGGCCCCAGGAGCGGTCACTGCGTGTCCCTGCGTCTGGAGCCTGGAGCCGCTCCAAGCGGCCTCAGCGGCGGCTCATTCGAGGCACGGCAGGGCTGCCAGGTCAGGCGTGCAGATCCCTGCCTCCTCGGGCTTTGGCTCGGCCGTGCAGCGGGGCAGGGAGCTGGCAGGAGCGGCACGAGTTCCTGCGCTGCCTCGCTGCCCTGCTTTACCCAGAGGGGCTGTGGATGGGTGGTGGCTTTTCCTTCGTGCCTCCTGCCATCTGCACCCCGCCGGGCCGGGGATGGGGGCCGGGGAAGGTGCTCAGAGGAGGGGAGACTTCTCCAGCAGATCCTGGGGGTGTGGGCAGCGTTTGGAGCTCGGGGAGCCAGGCTGATGCCAACACTGCTCTCCCTGGAGGACGGGGTGGGAGCTGGGACTTCACCAGGCAGATGTGAGCAACAGGAGCAGTGCCAAGCGTTGGTTTGAGGGATCCTGCTGTGGATGGATGCACTCTCTTCCTGGCATGGTTGCGGTCTGCTGCTCCAGGAGGGTTTTGCCGTGTTCCCAGGGCATGGCCTGAGCCGTGGTTTGCAGTGCTGACTCTCGGAGCAGTCGCTGAAGTGACACAAGGGAGCTGTGACTTGCTCCTGACTGGACTGCAGCTGAGCTGGGTGGGGAGCTCAGGTGTTTCCTGAGAGAGCGCAGCACCAGCGAGGGAAAGCGCTACTCGGTGTGGGGACGTGCAGTAGCTGTTGGCTCCCTCCAGCCCCCTCTTCAGGTCTGTGTGTGCAAAAAATGAGCAGGAGCGTTTTTCTTTGCATTGCTGAGGAAGAGGAACTCATCTAGTGGATCAGGGCTAGGGGCTTTTATGGTGATGCCATCCCCATACCCAAGAGAAAGAAATCCTTTCTCCCTCCCCTTCCCTGGGACATGAAATGCTTTAAAATTATGGTATTTGTCCTTGTTTTGAAGGGTGGAGCTGGCTCTTTGATAAAACCTCCAGCTCTGCTGTGCAGTTCAAGCCTAGTGGAGTTGAGAGATGTTTTCTGCCTGGTGTCATCTTGAAGCCTCGCAGACACTGAATCCCTCTAGAGGAGGGCACATCTGTTCAGGAATCTGATCTCATTTCTGCCTTATAGGTTCTCCAGCTAAATGGACCATTTGCTTTCATGAAAGTAATTGCTTTGAATGCTATGGAAAAGAGAAGCCAAAGCCACAGACAGCATCTAACCTCGCTGGTGTTTATTCAATAAATTAATAAACACTAACAGGGTAGCATTCAAGTTCACAACACACAGCTGATTTTTAAGCCATCCTGGGTACTGCTAGAAGAGCACACAGTGCAGCAGCCACTCTCTGTAATGTGAAAACCCTGGCTGTGGGTGCAGACAGGGGTTACAGTGCACCCAGGAGCATCGTGGAGCCGGGGCATAGCAGCTCCATAGAAACACATCTGCTGCTGCCCTGCCGTGGAGGAGCTGCTCTGGCTCCACTGCTGCTGCTGCTGGCACTGAATTGTCCCCCTGGTCTGCCTTCCCTGAACCTCAAGAGATGCTGTAAAATACACCAGTGCTAACAGCAGGATGCTGTCGGCCTTGGCATGTTGTTCCTGAGGCTGCCCTGCCTTCCTGCTGCCCGGATGCTGTGCAGGCAGGGAATGTGCTCCCAGCAGGGAAGGAACACAGCGAGCCTGGGAAGCCTGGCTCGCTCAAACTCCATGTCACGGTGACTTATGTGCTCTCTCTGCATGTCAGAGAGCCATAATCCTCTTCTTGCCATAAATCTTCTCCTCTCCCCTGCTGCACCGCCCTGCCCCTCTCTGCACATCCATAGCCCTGCTCCCTGTAAAACAGGAGTACCACAACATTCCCTGTCTGAAAGGAGCAGAGGGTCTTCCCCATGCACAGGCTCCCTCTCCTGCCACTGCACCCACCCACAATAAAAATATACATATATTTATTGTAAATATATTTTTGTGAATTGTATGTAATTATATATGTGCATCCTAAAATATATAATAATAATATGTTATTATTAAAGACAGATGCTTTTTTAAATGTTTAAATTATAATATATTTATCATAATTATATATTTAGGCATATTAAAAAACATTTCCTCAATCTCATACCAATGTCTCAAGGGGAGAGGAATGGAGTAGTACGATGGAAGGTTGCTGCTAGTTTTATATATATAACTCTATAATTTTATTTTTCTATAGGGCTGTTAAAGGTAGGTTGCCCTAGGTTTACTTGTTAATATTGCCTTTTCTGTATTTTTTTTTTTAAAGTGGAAAAAGTCATGTGGATTCTTCAGAAAGAAGAAACATTTTTACTGATGCACAGTGTTTAAATGGCACCAACCAAAGTGTGGAGCTCACGTTCATCACCCAGGCCACAGCCACCAGGGGCCAGCCCAGGCTCTTTCTTTAGAGTCTGTGAAGGGTTGCAGTGTGGAGAACAGAGATTTCTCTCCCTCCCATGCATGAACCTGTTCTGACCTGCCCTCTCCTCACCTCCTCTGAGAGCCACCTTCAAAGCCTTGAGACAGACATAGCACAGTTCTAATGATGACTTCTTTCTTGGGTTTCGTTTAGTAAATATAAGGAAATTAATTTCGTTTCTCCAGCAGTCTTCCATCCTGGTGGGATTCCAGCATGTGCTCTGCAGAGCAGTTCAGACTCACGGTGTTTGCCTCAGCCTCCAGCTCACAGAGATGGTGTGTGAGGGAGATGAGGAATGGGGTGCAGTAAAGCCAGGGGCAGAACAAGTGTCCAGTTCCAACAGGCTTCTGGCTGGATTTGGGGTTGCACAAAGCTGTGGTTTCCCCTCAAGACAGCAAACCTGTGGGGTTGTGGGTTTTACTGCCAGATGGATGAAAATGGCTCCACTGTGTGCAGCTCACTTTTAAGTGAAGTGAACAGGTAGCAGATAAGGTCCATTGTGAGCTGACTGGCACCACATGGAACTGCTTTTATTTAGCACCATGGCGCTACTGCTGTCCTCAGGATGCAGTGTGGTACTAATCACTTCTTCAGCTGGCCTAATTATG
Organism: Vidua chalybeata; assembly: GCF_026979565.1. Classification (NCBI taxonomy): domain Eukaryota; kingdom Metazoa; phylum Chordata; class Aves; order Passeriformes; family Viduidae; genus Vidua; species Vidua chalybeata. Next base: position 31,643,801 of record NC_071532.1, read on the forward strand.
ATGTGTTGGTGCTGAGTTGCAGCTGCTTTTATCCCAGCAACGTGGGCATTCACAGAGTACCTATGGCTGCATCCCATGAGTGCAGGGAGCTGCTGGACCAGGGTGCCAAATCTCAGCCCCTGGGTGAAACCTAGTAAGGTGCTGAGCTATAGCTTCGGGGTGAAGGCAGCCAAAATAAAATTAACCAAGCCTTTACCCACTGGTATTTATGCAATACCACAGTTGTGACCAGAGCTTCACAAGCTGAGGAAGGGCACACTGGAAGTGTTTCCATATCAAATAAACTCAGGAGCAAGTACAACAAACCACAGGGTGGAGCAAAAGTGTGATGGAGACTCAAACAAGCAAAAAATGAGGACTGGGGATGCAGTCAGCACTGGGAATAGACACCCAACTCTCTCTATGAGCCCAGGAGCAGGATTTCCCTTCCAGCCTTGCCCCAAGAAAGACTTTCTCAACTCTTTTGGGCAAGTTACATCACTCCTGAATTTTTGTTTTCTCTCCTAAACATGAGGTTGCTGCTTTTATGCCTTTGCAGTGTGGCTGGGACAATTGTAGCTGTTTGCAACACGCTCCAAAGAGCCACCAACCACTCAGTGAGATTTACCCAGGAGAGGAGTGGTTTAGCTCCTGAAATGCACCCTCCTCCCATTACAGGTCCTCTGAAAGCTGGAATAGATGCTCCACTGTTGGCAGAGCAGGAATTCAGGTGGGACCACAGAGGTCTCTCCTGGGAGGCTCAGAGAGGAGTGCATTTCTACTGATTGAAATCAGCTTTCAGCAACATTGCTGAGCTCCCTGCTGCTTTAAATGCTCGCCTAGATGTTAATAATGAAGTTGTTCCATAGCTGAACAGATTCAAACAGTGGGAAATACACCCACCTTATTTAGAGGTGGCTAAATAAGCATATTTTATTTAATAAAATGTCATAACACTCTTTTGGCATTAGGCCTGTTCTTGGTGTCCCCTGTGCTGGTTCCTGTGTCTCTGTTGGGTACAGGGCTGCCTGGTGCTGATATTGGCAGCCTTTTTTTTTTTTTTTTTTTTTTTTTTTAATGAGGAACCAACATTTTTGACTGAGGATTTTGGCTCCACTTTGTGACTGCAATCAGCTAGTGACAGTTGAAGACTATGACATTAAAAATATATTTTTTAACTACAGTTAATTGATCCTCGTGGGAAATTAGCATGCAATGGGCTGTTTGCTCTCTATTTATCACTCTGCTCTGCTGAATGAGCTTGGCTGTGCTGTCTGCTCCTGTATTTCCACTGTCATCCATGAATCCCCCTGTACCTTGGTGATGCCAGGCTTGCCTTTCAGAAGGCAGAGGCTTAACCCCAAGCTGGGACAGGCAGCACCCAGGTGCCACTGGAGGCCCTAGGCTGCTGGATGGTTTCAGACATTCTGTGGATGCTCTGCTTTAGTCTCCATCCCCATTTTTTCTTTCTGCTGCTTTCCTTCTCCAGCCCTGCTGCTGCTCTGGCTGGGAAGCCAGGGCCATGTGTGTGTGTCTCCAGGCTACACATGGAAACTCGTCTTTCTGCGACTGACCGTGGCTCTGCCACAAACAAGGGGAGCCTGTCCCTGCCTGACTGGCACGTTAAGCAGATGTTCAGTCTCCAGACCTCATCTGAGGCAGACAGAAATGAGAAGGGAGAAGATGATTTTCTCTCCTCCCCAGGAGCCAATGATGCCCTTGCGAAGCTCCTGCATTCCCAAAGCCAGGCTGTGGACCCGGAGTGGGCAGCTGCGCTGGAGCTGCTGGCTGGATTGCAGGGATGCTCCCTCCCAGGATATCTGAGTGTGTGTGAGGCTGGCTCCAGCTGCAGAGATGGAATGGGCTGAAAGGATGCTTTAGAGCCACTGAAGAAATGCTGAGAGAATCTCCTGGAAGCTTGGGGGTTTATGGGGCTGTGCCACAGCTGAGCTGACCACTTTAGTTCTCCTTCAAGCTACTCTATTTATTTCTTTCAGAAGCAGCTCAATTTTTCATAACTGCCCTGTGTGAAAGGCTTATTATTTTCTGTTGTTGCTGTTGTTATTCTCCAAGGTTACACAGCATCTCTGTGGCAGAAATGCAGCCCTAGGAAGGAGCCGAGCCATCTTGGCTCCATTTTCACATCCATGCAGACACCTTTGCCCTCACCTCCAGGCAGCAGTGATGGGGAGATGTCCCGTTGACAGAAGGATGTAATAAGGGTTATAAATGGAATAACTGGGCACAAAGAGCTAATTAATGTGTAGGTATGCTTTAGTTAATTGGGGACACCATAAACACCACTCTGCTTGAGCTGGACATAGTTAAGGGGAGGTGGTTTGCTCCTTTCCATCTGACATGTGAGGAGCAGAGCAAGAAGTTCTCAGCCTTGTGCTCCAGGTAAGAGGTCAGCTTTCCCATTTCCAGATTAGCCACACTCTCCAACCTCCACAGTTGTTAAAATGACTCCTTGTGTTCCCATTTAAGTTGTTTTAACTGCACAAATTACTTCTATGTAGTGGTCAAAATTATAGGCAATGGCTACTTGGAGAGCAGAGCGCCCATGCAGCAGGCTGGGGAATTCTGAATACTTCTTGGAAGAAAAGGAAGGGTAGTGGTGCCTTATTAAAGCTGTTCCAGAATAAATCCAGCACTGAGAGGAACCACTTCAATCCATGCTTCCTAAGGAAGGTTTTCCTTTCAGCAGCAGCACAATGGTCACCACAATGGGATCCTCCAGCAAAAACCATCTCAGGGCTGCACCAGGCAACGTCTGCCTTTCACAGGATGCTGCAGGATTGACAGGCTCCAGGCTGGTTTCTCCTGCTTGGCTGCTCAAAAAACCCAAGGAACATCCCTTGTAGTGACAAGGGTTGAGGCTGTTTGGGTAGAAGGCTTCAACTTCCCATCCCAACCACAGGTATCCCCTGTCCTAAGGCTTCTCCTCAGTCCTGCATCCACCCAGAGAGTGCCACCCGAGCCGCTCCCAAGGCACGGCTGCAGGGAGAAGAAATGTGCTGCCAGCTGATCCAGGAACTCCACTCACAGCAAGGCAAGGATGTGGGAAGCATTCCCACGGGAACCTGGCCAAACTCTGCTCCCCAGCCAGCTCACTTTGCTGTGGGACAGCAGACCAACCTCGTCCTGGGCTGCATCCCCAGCAGGGTGGCCAGCAGGTCGAGGGAGGGGATTCTGCCCCTCTGCTCTGCCCTTGTGAGATCCCACCTGCAGGGCTGCATCCAGCTCTGGAAACACCAGTGTAGGAAGGACATGGACTTACTGGAGTGAGGAGATCTGGTTCTCCAGCTTGGAGAAGAAAAGGCTCTGGGGAGACTTTGCAGCACCTTCCAGTACCTAAAGGAGGAAAAAAAAAAAAAAAATGCTGGAGAAGGGTTTTTTGCTAGGGCCTGGTAGTGAAAGGACAAAGGGTAATGGCTTTAGACTGACAGAGGGTAGGTTTTGGTTAGATATTGGGAAGAAATTCTTCACTGTGGGGGTGGTGAGGCACTGGCACAGGTTGCCCAGAGAAGTTCTGGATGCCCCATCCCTGAAAGTGTTCAAAGCTACATTGGATGGGGCTTTGAGGAACCTGCTCTAGTGGAAGGTGTGCCTGCCTGTGGCAGGGGGCTTGGAACTGGGTGGTCTTTAGGGTCCCTTCCAACCCAAACCTTTCTGTGATGATTCTGTAACTTACTACTTTCCTAAAGTAATTGAAAATTGCTCCTGCTATTCTGCACCTATTCAGGGAGCAGTGGTTCTGAAGAAATTCGTGAGGGGTTGTTTGGTGTGCATGGGGACAGTTAGGGCAGTTTTCTTCAAGGCAAAAAGAAATGAGGGTTAAAAACTCCCATGGGACAAAGTCTGCCTGGGGCTCAGAGTCAATTCAGAGATGTCTTAGAGTGCCTGTGTGCAGGAAAAAAGTGATTTAACAGAACACAGGGCTCCATTCCCAACAGTGTGGGATACCTTGAGCCCAAAGGGAGGTTTTCACATGAAATTCTGTCTTTGGCAGGGTCTCTGAGGGCAGTGACCATCCCAGCACCTGCCTGGCTGGGCACTGAGTGACAGCAAAGGTCACTGCAGCTCCACCAGGGCACCCAGCACTGCTGGTTTACCTGGAGAAAATGGCAATGGGGCTGAAAAGGAGGAGGTGATGGGGCTGGGAGGTGATTTTGGGTAGCAAGGGGGAGAAACTGAGGCTGTTTGCTCAGCAGATGTGACGAGGCCACTCATCACAGAACAAGATGGATCCCTGCCTTCCTCTGAGCCAGTCTTATCACATGAAAACAAGAGGCCAGAAAATGAGGTTTATGGCTGTTGTGTCTGAAACAAATCAAAGGAAAGAATATTTGGCTTGCCTGAGTGTGGCAGGGAACATGCCAAATATTTCATGTGGGAGCACAAGGGTCAAGGTGTTGCTGTGCTCTGTGTTGGAGCGGCACATCCTGATGGGCAGGGACTGATGGCAACAGCAAGGAATAGGCCTAAAGTCACAGATATTGGACCAGAATTTAAATAAAAACTCTACAATTTATTATACAGCTCAGTGGGATGGAGTAGAGAACAAAAATATGGATATCACCCCAGGGGACTGCAGTCTGCTTTAGGGACCTCCAGCTGCACTGCATTGCTGATCTCCTGCCTTCCCAGTCCCTTCCCCATCCCACCTCCCTTCTGCAGCTGATGTTGGCTATAGAAAAGGACAGGATTTCAGAGACAAGACAAAATTGCTCTTTCATTTCCATCCACCTGTGTTTGCTCACTCACTTGTCGCTCTGACTTCCTGAGTCAGAATTTAGTATTTATCACCTCCCCTTCCCACCCCCCCTAATTTTTGTGATTTGATTTTTCCCTGGGCATTACCCTACTCCTTGGGATGCAAAATTTCCCGCTGGGGCATCACTTGAATGTATACGTATAATATAAAGGCTAACAAGGGGAGATGAGAAGTGTGGAAGCTGTGTGAGGGGTATGGTGTCTGTATAAAGCTTCCAGAAATGACAGATCACTGAACTGGATAGTGGGAATGGCTCTGCAGCCATTCTGAGCCCACCACACTGAGACAGCTTTGGGATGGAGGTGGATATGGTGCTGGAGGGAAACCCTCTCCTTGGGCAAGTTGCTGGAGGAGCAGCAGAAACTCCTGTGCAAGTTGAGCCAGACAGAAAGAAACATTGTCGTGTCTATTTTAGGATTTTTGTGCCGCTGCTCCTCACCACCCTGTCCAAATACATCCCTTTAATGGATGCTGCCCGAGAGGAAGCACATCCATCCTCCTGTGAGAGGATGCCTGTGCCCATAAGCCTGTTTCCCAACACTATAAATTGGTCCTATAAAAGATGTTACTCCTCCCTGCCTCTCCTTAATAACCCTGTGCCGTGGCCCTAACAGCGCTTTGCTGCCAGCATATTTTTCACCAGGACTCCAGTCCCCCTCTCTTTTTTTCTCCTGGGTCCTGAGCTCCCAGCAAAACCAGGCAGTTCAGCATCCCAGAGGGGTCTGGGGGATGCTCTGGGAGGAGGTGGGGCACTGGGTGCAGAGGGGAGGGTGGTGGCAATAGGGCCACGGGAGAATTTGGGAGCTGAGTGGGTGCATAGAGTGAGGCCCCAGCAGCTCTGCAGTCACAAGGGTAAATCCACTGCTTCTCCAGGCTCACCCTCCTGGGATGGTCCCTCTGACGATCACAGTGCCCTGTGGGAAGCCCAGCCCCGAGCCAGCAGCTGCAGTGGAAGCTGTGGGCTCGTCCTCAGGGTCTCAGCATTCCTTGTTGTGTGAGGAGCATCTCTGCTGCTCTCATCCAGCCTGCCTTCCTGATGGATTGTGCTGTCCAGTGCCAAACAGCACAAATGTGGGGGTGAAACGGAGCAGGGAGGGCTCCCAGCTGGCTGCCCCATCTCCTGCCCATCCCAGCACACCCTTGGCACAGTGCTGGGATCCCCAGGGAACACCAGAGACCCTACTGACACCTCTTGCCACTCAGAGGGGGAGGCTTTCAGCTTTACTTAAAACCAATAAATGTCCAATTCCCCCTACAAGTGACCAGGTGGGGAAGTGCCCATCTGCACCCAGTTCCCCCCCTCCCCAGTGCCACTGGGACCAGTAGCAAAGGTAGGTCCTCCCTGCATGGCTGGCATCCAAGTTGTGGCTGACAGTGTTTTTTTGGGGCTGCTCCTCTTCCTTGCATGCTTGGGGAATGTAGCAGAGTAATTTGTGTTTGGAAGTTTATGTTCCCAAGTTTCTTTTCTTTGAGGATGTCAGAGCCCTTTCACTGAATACTAGACCTTCAAAAATAAATGCATTCCTTGGGTGCTCAGTGTGTAAGCAGAGTGCAGGGTGGCTGCTGAAAATCTGCACAAGCCCAGCATCAGGGAATGAAGTATTCAGATAATAAAGGTTTAAAATAAACCCTTAGAGGTTTCTCTGACAGTTGAAGCTTGGAGATATTCCTCAGTCACTGGGTAAAGCCTTGGGAGGAACTCCAGGATGTCATTCTTGTGTCACTTGTGTGCATGGCTGGGTGCCTTGGGGGAGACAGGGCAGGGCTGTGTGCTGCAGGGGATCCCCACACCTGGGGCCAGTTGCATCCTTCTACACAGAAATGGGATTGAAACACGCTGGTCCTCACTGGTGCTCGCTGGGTGAAGGAGAAAGGGAACATCTCAAAGCCATCAAATCTTGTCAGTCACATCTGGCACATCCTGCCCAACAGGTTGGTTGAAACCACGCAGCTGCAATGTCTTCTCTCTCGCTTGTGCCTAGATTTTTTTTAAAAGATCCCTTCCCCTTGCTGTTCCTTCCCTCTCATCTGAGCTGTGAGTCTCCTGCTGCAACCCTGCAGCAAGTTGCTGTCAGGAGCAGCCCCCTTGCTTTATGCTCTCCCAACAAAGCATGGCCAAGTATTTGCATGAGGGCAGCTTTAATGAGCTGCTTTTCTGACAATGTAAATAATCTTGTCATCTTCCTGACAAATTAATGCTTAACCCCCCTCCCCTGCCTCTTTCTAACTGGCTGAAGTGTTAACCATTATTGCTTTGGGGCTTATTAATATTTTGGAGTACAGTAGTAACACTGGGAGAATGCCAGGAGGTTATATGAATTAATGCTCCTTTGCCTGTCAGGGTATTTAAACCTTAAGTTTGGGACGTGGGTGATTTAAATAATTCCCATGGATTCCGTAGCTCCCCTTGTCACATGCATGGGGACAGGAGAAACCACATGTACAAGCATGATTAACTAATGAGCTGCCTAACGAAGTGCTTCTGACTGCAGGCATTAACCATCTACTGCCAAACAGATCAGGGAGGGAAAAAAAAGGCATAATCCCATGTCAAAGTTCCCTAATGTGTCACCCTGTCTTTGGTGACAGAGGCTGGTCCCACCTCACGTGTGAGAGATGCTCCCTTCTGATAGGGAGAGGTTTATTTAACCAACCCAAATGAAAACTTCTCATTTAGCAGTCTTGAGCAGGGGCCTGCCAGCTACAAAACCCAGCAGGGTTAGCCCACAAAATGAGGAGAAATTCAATTAAAAAAAAAAAAAAAAAAACCAACAGAATTTTTCATATCCGCATGTATAAAACACAGATTATCACACAGATGCTCTGACAACACACCTTTCCAATATGTAAAAGTCACTCCCTGTCTCTGGAGCTGGATTTGCCAGCTGCAGGCACTGCCTCTACAAAAAAGGGGCTGCTGGGCCAGGAAGCAAATGCAGCTCTGCTTCCTAATGCAGCTAAATCCAAAACTTTCCATAGAAGCAGGAAAAACACTGTCTGCAGCTGGCTGAAAAACTGTGCATGGGTCAGCAGTGCTTCTGGGGGATGTGAAATGTCACCTGTGGGATGCAGGGAACTGCACCAGGCAGCCACTGGCTCCTCCCAGATTACTTCAAGGAATTAGAAGCATCTCCTGGGGTTCCAGCCTTCCTGCCCCTTGGGCTGGGACTGAGTTTTTTATCCAAACATGACATTTCTCAATCCACAAGTAACCAGCCTGTCTCCCTGGTTTTTCCTGGAGCAAAGGGGAGTGTTGACATAAGGGTGTCCCTCCAGGCTCACAGAGGATCAGTGGCATTCCTGGTGGCTTACTCCTCACTGGGCTGTTGGGAGGGGTTTTGTGCTGAGGTGGGATGTAGATATGGATCCTGGAGAGTTTGGTCCACTTGTTTTCTGAGGTGAAGAGCCATTCCCAAATCCAGGATCCGTGATGCATCACGATGGGATTTTTACTCTGGGTGTGGGCTGTGAGTTCCCATCTAATTCCCTGTGTTTAGCCCATCTCCCCAGGGGCTGTGTGGGGCCCTGCTCAGCCTGGGCTGGGCATCTCTCCTGTGAGTGTTTCCTGCCTCCCAGCGTGCAGGAAGCGTTTTGGAGGGATGTTGCGGAAATTCTTTGTCTTCACTTCCTATTTCTTTTCCTGCTCACCCGCCTCATGCAGGCACGTGTGCTGCCTGCTCCAGCAGCCTTGGGTTTCCTGCTTCTGGGGCATGTCTGGTATTTTCTGCTTTCTAAAGGATGGGAAGGGCTGGTTTTTGTTACCAGTGTTGGCCTGGGCAATGCCCCGTGCACTTGGTAAGGCCGGGCACTGGTGTGGCTGTCCCGGTGGAGCCCAGGGGCTCTCTCCAGGCTGATCCATCCTTCCCAGAGGCTGGGGTGACCCTTGCTCTGCTGAATGTCCTCCCACTCAGGTGTTGGGAGAGTGGAGTGGGTTTGGGTGCAGGCTGAGGGCATCCCTTCTTCTTCTCATCCAGGATAAATGGCTTTATTCCCACAAATAACAGGATGTGGGAGCTGCCAAAAATCCTGGTGTTTTCTGACAGCTTTGTCAGCAGCTGTTCCTGGGTGCTCCTGCCTTCGAAGGGACAGGAATTTGCATGCTGGAAAGTGAATTTCTGCTACACAGAATGTGCCTGCGCAGGGAGGAGGCCAATGGTCGTGCCTGCAGTTTGGTTTTGTGGTCTTTAATCCAGTAGTTCCCACTGTGGTAGGAGAGATGCTGATGCTGCTGGGACGAGGGCCAGCCCAGTTCCTCTGCCTCCAGCACCACAGAGGCCCCTGAGCTTGCAGGGCAAAAGGGATGGGATGGTCCTGTGGCAAAGGATCTCACTGTGCCTTGGAAAACCCTGGGCAAGCTCTGCTCCCTGTTTCATCCCCCCAGCAGTGCCACAGACATGCTGGTTCTTCCAGAGATTGCTCAGTTTGGGATTATTTTGGAGCTTCAAAGTCTTCAGCTGGATTTTCTTTTCCCCTAAACATTTATCCAGCACCTGCAGCTTCGGCAGTTCTCTGGTTTAGGCCGGGAGCTGGTGAGACTCTTTCTGTCAGCCAAAAGAGCCCATGGGCAGATGAGCACTAGGCACTGCCTTTGCCAGGTGTTTCTATGATCCATGATCATTCCCCATTTCTATGATCTGTGTGCCACACCAGGGAAAACCAAGAGATGTTACAGGGGAATGGGGGTGGATAAACTGCAACACCAGGAGTGGAAATCTGCTAACCTCTCCCACCCACAGCTTCCCACAGACTCTGTGGGACTCCCTTCCCTCCTGCCATGCCTCTGCATCCCACAAGCGCCCATCCCCTGTCTCAGAGCGTCAGAGCACGGCAAGGATGACCAGGACTCACCTGCTGACCCCGGGCAAGCCCTACTCGGAGTCTGAAATACAAATCCTAATTCTTTAACTCTAGCCCCATCTAATGGCCCGATCCCAGCAGCTCCTGCACAATGCCGGTGTTTGGGTGGATCCTGCTCAGGAGCTGGGGGCTCCTCGCTGGCAGGGCACGCCAGCAACACTTCCCTTGCCAAGAGTCGGTGATCAGGGACACAGCAGCAGCTGTCACCTCCCTCGGGACACCACCGGCTCTGGCTGTGCCCCAGGCTGCTCCTTGCAGTGCCAGAACGGGGTTGGTGTCCCCCTTTTTACTGTGTAAAAAAGCAGCTGCTTGGATGAGCTGCCTGGGGCTCTGGCTCCTGCCAGGCTGGGCAGCGTTCCCTGGCTGGAGAGCCCTGCAGGAGCAGGGCTGGGACACACAGAGCAGGGCTGGGACACACAGAGCAGGGCTGGGACACACAGAACAGCTCATGGACACACAGAGCAGCAGCCCATGGACACACAGAGCAGGGCTGGGACACACAGAACTGCAGCCCATTGACACACAGAACAGCTCGTGGACACACTGGCCTGGACACATCTCCTGGCTGCGGCAGGGGCTGGGCATTGATGGAAACCCAGACTCAGCTGGCTCCCTGCCCTCTCCAGCATGGAAAATCGGGAAAATTTCCAGCAAACCCACGAGGTGGCCCTGGGGTGTAGAGCTGGGACAGGCACTCTCTGCTCCTAGGCTGAGCCCTGTGTGGAACCCTGCTCTGGTGTCCCTGTGACAACAGAAAGTTCACCTGATGGTGACTGCAGCTGGATTTCAGTGCTGTCTGTGGCTGAGGTAGGAAAAGCCGTGAGAAATCAGGCCCATGGGGCTTCTTTTGCCAGGATGGCTCAGCCCAGCCGCTGCCTCGAGGAGGGGTCCTGCCTCTGCTTGGTGCCTTGCTGGCTGAAGCATCCCTCTGTCTTCTGCTGGCGCCGTGCTGGCTGTGGGGTGCTGCCTGGGGCTGGCCTGAGCCTCAGGAGGCTGATGCTGCTGCCTTCGGGGACAGTTTCATGGCAGCCAGGTCAGTAGCTGGTTTATGGTGGTTTGGTTTTGGGTTTCTTTTTTAACTGCATTTACACACATCTTCAAATGTTGTTGTTGACTCAAACCCAACTCCCAGTGCCAGATGTGGCTGATCTTGTCTTCTGGAGCCAAACTGTGGTGCTGAGATGATCGAACAGCAGGCTGGAATGCCTGGATGCTCTGCTGTGCCCACCCAGGGTGGAGTGAGGTGGGCAAGCCCTCTGTGCTGCCCTGGAGATGTCTTAGTCACATTACCCAGGGGTGTCAAGGTGTGCATCCACAGCCCTGGCTGTGTCACCCACCCCACTTGGCTGGGACTTTGTGCTGCCAGCAGCAGCACACAGCAGGGAAATGAGGAGGATGAAGGCCCAGCAGGAACCCAGCTGCAGCTCCTCGCCATAAAAACAACTGTGGGGTTGAAGCCAGGATCAGGGTTTTTCCAAGCCTGGCTGAGAGAAATGCTCCTGTGGCTGGGCAAAGAAGCTCCTCTGTATAACCTACACCACTTCCAGTGCTGTGGGTATTTCACACACTTCACCTTCCACTTCCTCCATGCATGAGGCTGTGCCCTGACCTCCCAGGAGACCTGCTCCCTGAGACCCTCCTGCTGGTTGAGTCTGAGTGGGGATGGTGATTTGGGGGCTTTTTGGGAGCCCTGGGGGCACGAGGGCATTGAGAACAAGGTGACATCAGAACATCAGGAATTGTCCCTTTGGCTCCGGAGCATGCACCATGGTGGGAGCAAGCCCCAGCTCTCCCACAGCAACAAGTTACACACTCCCCCACAAAAGCACCGAAATGCAGGAAACCGACAGCTGGAGCCTCAGGATATTTCTTTTTTCCCACTATTTTTAGTCTTTGCCCTTCCCTAGGCACTATGGTAGGGGATCCTCCAGCAGCTGGGGCTGGATCGGGGGGCGGTGGCTCAGCTGTGCCTACCCAGGCTGGCACCACCAGGCCAGCCAGCCCTGCTTGGGCTGCCCATGCCGGTGCCTCCCTGCTCCTCCATGGCTTTCATTTGCTTTGTGGCCACTGCAAGTTCCACCAGTGAGCCTGGAAGGGAAACCTGGCCCATCTCCCGCTGGGCTGGCTCGAGGGGAGCAGAAAGTGCCTCTTTGTGGGGTCCCTTTTGCTGTGAGGGGGAGCTTCCCCTCAGCCCCTGTTTATCCAGCACGGGCTCACTACCAAAGTCTACCTGTGAAAATTAGTTTTGGCACAAGAACCCCAAGGAGAGCATTTGCCAGGGAAAAATACTGTCAGCGGGCTTCAGGAAAACAGCATTACTCATCCAGGGGAAAATCACCCAGCCAGGCTGAGCAACCTGCTCAGACAAACTCAGCACAGCTTTATCTCCAGCTGCAGATGGGTGCCTGAAAAAGGACGGTGCTTCTCCTCAGTGCTGCCCACCTTGGGTCACCCAGCGTGCCTCACCTTGGGCTGGTGAAGGCTTGTGGGTCCCACTCCCCACTGAGAGACACCTCAGGCCAAAGGGAACATTTGTGGGGTGTAGCTGGCTGGTGGTTTTTGTGCCAGGGCTGTGCTGGGATGCTCCTGGAGCTCTGCTCTGCCAGGGCAAAGCCCAGCCCTGGGGGGCAGCTGATTTTGCTTCCTGCCTTGTTCTTCCCATCACCAGGCCTGCATGAAGTCACTTCCCCCTGGGCATGAAGCAATACAAGCTTTTAGTGTCACTTTCTTTTCTTTTGGAAGTTAAAAACCTCTGTTCTCTTCAGGCCAGAGCCAAATTCAACAAACATCAAGCAAAACTCTGCTAGGTGCTCTGTGATCTGGTTTGACTGTCCTGACACAGGTTGCAAATAACTTCCCAAAGTTTTGCACAGCCTGAGAGATGGGATTTGAGAACTGCAGCCCTCCAGTGCAAACTACTGCAATGGGCAGAAGGACCTGGAGTGGCTTATATGAGAAAGGATACCCCTTCATAATGTCCATCCAGGCAGGTCTAGAAAGGACACCTGGGTCACAGCTGGGTCACAGCTGACTGCTCAGTGGCACAGGAAGGGTCTGAAGGTCACAGCCACCCCGGGTTTCATGAGCAGTCCCAGCCAGAGGGGCCAAGCCCAGCCTGTGCCCAGCCCTGGGTCAGCAGAGGGTTGTGCTGGGCTGCCCCGGGCTCTGTTTGCAGAGCTGCCCCTCAGACCCCACAGCAGAGCCTGTTCCCACATGCCCTAAAGGCTGCCCCAGGCATCCTGAGAGAGCCTTAATGGCTGTGCAGGTATTTCACTAATGGCGGTGGCAGAGGGCCCAGCATTTGTTCTGCTGGGTGAGCAGGGGCCGCTCTCCTGCCCACCGGTCAGGCAGAGAGCAGGGGGAGAGCCTGTGCTCGAGCATTCCTGGGCAGCAAGGTGCCAGCAGCCCTGGATGTGCTTCCAGGACACTCCTGCCATGCCAGGGCATGCAGCCACAGCAGGGAAGGAGCTGCAAGCAGGCCTGGAGGGGTGGCACAGCAGCTCAGACATCCCTGGGGAAAGGGAGTGGTGAACCATCCAGGCCAAGGGAATTGTTCCACTCAGAGCTGCTCCTCCATCAGGGGAGCACAGCCAAGAGGAATTTTTGCTCAAATGCACTGTTAGGGATAAAACATTAAAACTCCTGCTGAGCCTCAGCACAGAGCAGCTGGCAGGTCATGTGAGAGCTGTGCCCACCACCCAGCAGCTGCTTCCTTCCAACAAACATGCACCAAAGCTGAAGTCCAGCACTGAGGAAAACACTAAACTCCAGAGAAGTGGAGGCTGAAATGAGGAATTACTCCTCCAAATCTGACCACCAGTGAGCCAGGTCACTGTTGACCCCCTGAATAAAAGGAGCAGGTTTCTCACCAGTTTCATGGTGGAGATGGCACAAGATGAAAATAACAAGGGTTGGGAGAAGAATTTATTACAGAGAATCAGTGTTGCCTTGTTTTTCCTCATTCCTTGCACATTTTATATTTTTAGGATACAAGATGATAACTTTGCAGATGCAATATCTATATTGCATGGCCATATCTATAGCTGTACTAGTCCAAGCAGTTTAATATATTTCTTTAAGCCAATCTGATGTTTCAGTAAAACTTTTGATGTCCAAGGGGCAGGCCTCAGATGAGCAGTATTCAGGGAAAGATTTGGGATGGCATTTCATACCTTGCTTAATCTTCCAGTACATGGTGGTGGGTGTAGCTGTGGTGTGAGTTAACAGGTTTTATTTTTTAAAGCAATGGACCCAAAAGCAGGTAGCTGACATTTGTAAGCTGCCCTCTGAACCCAGCTGTGGGTGCAAGCTGCTCACACCAGAGCCCAAGGCAGGGATGCTGCTGTCACAGAGCCAACGTTAGCACAGGGACTTGCACAACTCTGTGGCAAATAAAGCAGTGACCCTGCCCTTAAATTTGTCCCTTTGACAGCAGAGCCCCGAGTCTGATGACCCTGCCCACTACAGTTATCTCAAAGGTGCATCCAGCTGCTCTAAAGCACAGCCTCTCTCATCTGTGACTGACAAAGCCAAGTACAAGCAGAAAGTGCTCAAAGCCAAGGGGTGGGAAGGACAGCAAAGGGGATAAGCAAGGATCATTTCACAGAGCAGACAAGTGGCTTCATTAGGAAGTTGTTTTGAGCACACTGCTTATCCTTCTGGGATAGCAGAGCCAAGGAAGACCATGCCTTGCTGTCTCCCACCAAAGTGCCTCAAAGAACCTGTTCTAACAATGTTTTTTCCCTGGGATTATTTAGCTTTTCTCAAAGGACCAGTGTATTCAGAACTGAGCTTTGTCAAGCTGTTTACGTTGTGCCACTTGGAGTCACTGCCAGTGACTCTGTTCATTCCACAGTGTTTATAGCAACTCTTGTGGAAGGGAGCTGCCCAAAGCGAGCTGTGAGGAGCACAGTGCTTCCCTTCCAGTTGGGGAAAGGGGAATTTATACATGCATGAGACAGGTAAAATAGGCTCAACTGGGGCAGGTTTGCTGCTGCAATTACTTTGGTTTTCAAGGCACTTGCACATTTCATGTGAAATGAGCCTGTAGCATACCCAGACAATAGTACATTGAACTTCTCAGCATCTTGCTTCTCATAGCACAGCACTTGCTTTGCTCTCTCTGAAGAGAATTCTGCTCCCCAGGTAAACTCTGGGACCAAACTAGGGCACATCCTGGCCTCAACTCCAGGATAAGCTGCTTACCAGGAGCAGCTAAGCAGTAAAAAGTGACTGACACAAACCTCAGCATAACTTGCCTTTTTGCCTCTAGGTCCTTGCTTTTCTTCTTGTTCAGTCTAAACCGTGCATGGCCCTGTCTCTTCCCCTCTGGGTGAGGCATTTCAAGACTGTCTTGGAGCAGAGAGCTTACAGGTTTTAGCTGCCCACATCCAACCCCTTCTGCTACCCACTCAAAGCCCAAAGAGACGATGCAGTTCAAGCTGGGCTCTTCCAGTACTGACAGATGGCCCCATGCAGCAAGCCAGTGACATTCCTGGGCAGAGCCTTGGACCACAGTGTGAGCACAGTGCTGAACCTCTGAACATGAGAGAGATGATGACAAGCTTATCTTAGCTCAAGAGCCATACACAGCAATGCCAAGGTTTGCAAATTAATAAAAAGCCAACAGCATTACAGATAAATGTATTTTAATTAGGATTAAATACTATCTCAAGGTATCTTGAAATCGCACTTTTACTGTACTATCAACAGCCAGAGGCAATAAAAAAAATGTCTGAAAATGTAGAAGTTCTAGCATCCAACACATGACAGTAAGTGCTGCCATTTAAAGCGACAAACACCGCTCCCGAGAACAGATATTCTTAGAGGAAGAAGTTGTAACATTTTTGTATGGACAAAAAAAAAAAAAAGTAATTTGAAGACCAGAAGAAATATATTAGTGCCTGCCTTTTTAAAAGATTTTTTTTTGTTGTTGTTTTTCTTTTTTTTTTTACATTAAATACAGTTTTCTTTAAAAGCAAGGTACTTTCTAAATTCATGGTTTATATACTGTATGTACACAAGAGCAGAACATTGTACAGTGTTTTTGGATAAAGCAGCACTAACTAGCTGTAAGCCGGTACGGTGTTGCTGACCCAAAAAAGCAAGGTGACAAGTTAAGCACTCTAGGAGAAGTATCTCCATGGTTGGTATGAGAAAAGTAAAGTATCATGTATGTACAAAGTAACCGTTCACACAAACCCGGCCAACTCAGCATTGTTTGGCATGGAACTGCACATGCTGCAGCTGATCAATGGAAGCCTGACTGCAAGAGCTGGTCTGAGACCCAAAGCAATCATTTCCTTTCAGTAACAAGGTGCATCACCCATGCAGAGAGCACTTGCACAAGTCATTATTGCAACAGTCACCCCTAGGCTCCGGGGGAGTGGATTCTTACTGCAGCCTCAAGCCAAGGGACACTTTACAAAATGCCCCAACCAAACCATAGGAAATTGAGATTAAAGCTACATTACAGATACATTAAGTATCTGTATGTGCACCTGGCCTTTCTGCCCACAGTTACAAATTAAAGCAGAAAGTTTGCACCCCACTATCACCAGTTCAGACTAAAAGGGAGTGGCAGTGATTTCCATCATTAGTGCAACATTAACTCCTATACTGTATCAAAGTGACTGACTGCTCTCCAGGCACAACATGCATATTCAGGTCTTACAAAACTGGTTTCAAGTTTGTAGCCTTGTAGTTTTTTTAGCCTACCCCATTAAAAACCCCATTAAACTCAGGAGTAGTCTATATCCTGTTCGAAGTCAATTGCATCAAGATATGACTTTTATTCTAGGGTTATCAGTGGGACAGAGATTAAGGTTCTTCTTGTTACACATACTTTTAAACATCATTCAGCTTATGCCTTCAGAAGAGGTTATTTGCTGTACTTTCAGGATGTTGTTCATCCTTGTCTTACACACTACACTGGTTTAAGGAACTGAATGTTTCTTCTTTGATGAGGACAGAAGTGAGACAACTTGTTTCTAAACTGCATAAACTTGAAACTTTAAGTTTTAATGGTGTAAAAAATCTGACATTCAATTACAGTTAAGAGAAACTTGCTATACAGCAAACTGCATCCAAATCTACCAGTTACTGATGGGACCTTTAAATTAACCATCAACAAGTTATTCAAGGCATCCAGACCTGGAAACATCAGATCACCCAGCCAGTGAGCCAGCAACTCCCTCCCCCTTTTTCATGAGGCTTTAACAAGTGCAATGGATGTGATCTCAGCACTGGAGCCAATGACTCCAATCCCCAAAAAGGTTAGGGAGATCCTGTGTTAAGCCCAATGCAATATGCATTAGTGTCATGGAGCAGGAAGATCCCAGTGTCTACTTGTTAAAAGTTCACACAAACCATACAGATACAGACAGGATGAAACACAGACTCAAAAGGATCCATTATGCTTGAAGAAAATTCCAAATAAAATGACATCTTCTGCACAGCTCAGACTCAGACACAGCCACACCTTTATCTAGTATAATAAACTCTGTAGTAAACTGTTTTTGACCTCCATAGAGAGTAGGAGTTGTCAAATTTAAGAAGATAAACTCCTCTCCCTGGGTACTGGTGGCTGCCAGCATACACTTCTTCGTGACAGTCTCGTCTGTACACAGGCACTATTTCATCTAGCTGAGGCTTGTTGGCATTCTTTTTGGCTTTTTCTTCACTGCTAGTATTTTCTGCAAGGGAAAAAAAGAGGTGTCAGTGAACATGGGTGGATGCTTTATGAAAGAAAGTCAGACTAATCTCTAGGGGACAAGGCCCTCTTTGTTAGTTTAGGAATGAGAGGAGTTGCAGGGATTCATACCAAGGCTGGGGCTGAAGCACTCAGAAGCAGGAGGAACAGCAAGCATGCTCACTTTATCATGATTTTAACAGCTTGATATTAAAACTCACCACACCCATCTCTCCAGCACAACCAGGTCAGTTTGTGGAGATGCCAAACTCTAGTTTTCAGTACAACAATCACCCACCACTGATGTGCCATACTGACTAGCACAGATTACTTGGTAGTGATTCCCAAAGAGCCACTGCCTCCTAGGTCAGGGCAGCTCCTTCCAAGCAAATCACATGCTCATTTCAAAACATTTTTCTGAGGCTATGCTAGACTCCTCCACAGGCAAAGGCTGTGACCTGTGCCTCAGGCACTAGCAGGACTTGCTCTCTGAGGCTGTTTTGCTGCAGCCTCAAGGAAACTTCCTCCCCAGAAACATCTCTTGAACAGGACAGGATTGTTCCCAAGGTTTCAGTGTGCTCTGTAACAGCATGGGTTTCAGTTTACTGAGTAGCTGACTTAGGAAAAGGATTTCCCCAGCCTCAGCTGCTTTAACCTGTCTGTGACCCAAGGAGGGGACTGAAGTTACTTGCAGAACTGCAGCTGCTATTCAAAATTGAAAACATGACTCCAGCCAGATGGAAGCCAGGCAAAGCAGGAGGTTACACAAGACCATCAGTGGGGATTTCCCTCACAGCAAACCCTGACAGTTCACCTACATTAGCATGCTTACCTTCCTCTTCCTCCTCATCATCACTGGACTCGCTGACATGCACACTGACTGCAGTATTAGGGGAGTCTGTCCATTCAAAATACACCCCAAAACCAATGTCATAATTGTCTGTAGCAAACTCCCAAAAGAGGTAAGACCCCTCTTCATGAGTTGGGACTCTGACTGTAACCACTTCTCCTCGGCCCACTGTGATCACAGAGTCTGCATCCTGACGGATTTTTTCCTTGAAGTCTTTGATCTGGGGTCGTGTCCACATGGATGGGGCAGCAATCACTGGGACAGAATCTGGAGACAGGGGAGGAAATACTCCAAGTTAGGCTTTGTTTCAGTTA
The DNA here is from genome assembly GCF_026979565.1 of Vidua chalybeata. Classification (NCBI taxonomy): domain Eukaryota; kingdom Metazoa; phylum Chordata; class Aves; order Passeriformes; family Viduidae; genus Vidua; species Vidua chalybeata. The sequence goes on from NC_071532.1 coordinate 31,662,268, forward strand.
TTTATGCTGCATACTTAAGTGTGTGCCTAAGGAGTACTTGAGGGCCCCAGACACTAAAGGTGCTTCCAGGTAATTTTTTTTAACAGAAGAAGCAAGTTTCAGCTCTGAAAAGATGTATGAACCAGTGCAAATTTAGGTATAACACTACTAAATGCTACCAGTTCACCCATCCAGCACATTTAAACCAACAGTGCTTATGCAGAAAAGCCTCAGAAGGCAAATGCACTGCTACAGGTTTATATTGCACAGAACCCTTCACTGTAAGGATCTTGACACAGCTCTGACCCAGTTCAAATAAAACTGAGCGTATTTCTGCCCAGAACAGCTTTGTGCTAGAACTTTTACGCCTCTTTCCTTCAAGTCTAGAGTGACAGGAGGTTCTGGATCCCATCAACTTTGCTGAAATGCTCCTCCTTCCCTCCCCTCCCAAAGCTGACCTTTGCCTATGCAGTATTATTCTCTCATGAGAGACAGTAGTCCTAGGAATCAAACCTAGTTTTTCCATAGGCAGATGAAGCCAAACACAGAACCACAGTAATCCTACTTAAGACACCTGAATCCTAAGAAAGGCTTTTGCTATTTATTTTTAATTAAGAAATTCAGCTAGTCCCACCTTTTGGTCCATTCTCCAGTGCTTCTTCCAAAACCTCTGGATCCAACTCTTTTTCAGAGCTGTCTGCATGTGCACTGGCCTGCCCATTAATGGATGGGGTGTCCCCTGGGGCAGGGGTGTTCACCTTCGATGCAGTAGTTAGGGGTGTCCCTGTCGCTGCCACCACTGCATCCTGCTGCTTCTGTAAGGCTGCCTAAAACAACAGGAATTTAAGTCAAGTACAACCAAACTCTCCCAAGATGCCAGTTTTATACCTTCCAGCAGAAGGTATAAAGACAATTTAAATAAAAAACCTCCACTTTCACCCTACAAGGGGGCTTGACCCAAAAGACGAGAAGCAGCACACATTAACCAGTTACATCTACCATCTACTCAGTCCCAAGGGATGTGAAGTCACTTGGTTCTAGGCTGGTGGATACAACCTGAACAAAAAAAATTTCAACTTTCAAATTAATTAGGGTACACACAAACTCTTGCACTTAACTATGGAAGTTTTTCATTCCTGTAACATTTCTATCAAAGCTGGAAGTTTGACTTGTTTGCTGGGTTAGGTTTTTTTTTTTTTTTTTTTTTTTTTTTTTTTTAATTGGCTGGGAGGGTTCCATCCAGCCTGAGCTCATCCAGGTCTAAAAAGAGCTGACTATTGAAGGTCTATTAGCTACTTGCCAATTTATGAGTTAAACAGAGAACTCTCTTGAGCAGCCTCCTTGTCCCTTGTTATCAAGCCCAGAGAGACATCACAGGCTTTTTTGTTAGGACAGGGAAAAGATATAAGTGGCAGTGCCACTTTAAAGGATAACCCAATAATCACAAGATTTTGATGAACAAATAGGTATCCTGCAGGAATATGAAGACAATATAGAAAAAATACCAGTTAAGATTTTAAATTTAAGCCATTGCACAGATGCTGTCCAGATTTCACTATCTACTACAGCAGTTTTGTGCACTGAAAGTGCACAAAGTGTGAACTTTTCTACGTAACTATTGCACGCAGCCCTTCCAAGATTAATTGCATCAGAAGCTGATCTGTAAGCAGAACAGCACTTTCTAACAGCACTAACAGATCCCAGGGCACCTGACTCACAGGCATCCAAATAAAGAATTCCTCAGAAGTGTTAGAGAAGCTACACGAGGGAAGACCAAAGAGTAATTATAACAGGGGAGAAAGTCTCTGCCTTTCCTACACCACCTCAGCTCCATCCAGTTGTGGTTTGGCTTAGAAGGGAGCTATAAAGATCATCTAGTTCCACACTCCTGCCATGGGAATGGACACCTTCCACTAGACCAGGCTGCTCAAAGCTCCATCAAACTCATCCATGAACACTTCCTGGGATGGGGCTTCCACAGCTTCACTGGGCAATCTGTGCCAGTGTCTGACCACCCTCACTGTAAAAAAAAAAAAAAAAGTCTTCCTTATGTTCACTCTAGACCTACACTCTTGCAGATGAAAACTTTTGCCCCTCATCCTGTCACTAGAGGCCCTGGTACAAAGGTCTTTCTTCATGTTTCTTACAAACCCCCTTTAGGTACTGAAAGGCTGCAGTGAGGTTTCCCCAGAACCTTCTCTTCTCCAGGCTGCAGAGCCCCAGCTCCCTCAGCCTCTCTTCATAGCAGAGGTGCTTCAGCCCTCTGAGTATCTTCGTGGCCTCCTCTGGACTTGCTCCAACAGGTCCACATCCTTCTTATGCTGGGGACCCCAGAGCTGGATGCAGCACTGCAGGTGGAGCGTCATGAGAGCAGAGCAGAGGAGCAGAATCATCCCTCTCCCTCAACCTTCTGGCCACACTTGTTTTCCTGCATCCCAGGATATAAATGACTTCCTGAGCTGCAGAAGTCCATTGCCAGCTCATATCCAGTGTTTCACTCAGCAGTCCAGCTCTGCAGGACAGCTCTCAACCCATTCACCCCCAAGACTGTACTGATACTGAGGAGTGCCCTGACTTGGCCCACTGCAGGGGCCTTGTTGAACTTCATGAGGCTCACATGGCTCCCTTCATTGGATATTTTTTATCGAGGGCATCAGCCTCCACAAAATACAAATGACCTAACAAGAAATCAGTTACTGAACTTTAGGTCTTTAGCTCAAGAACAGACCTCAGGCTGGCAGCTACAGTCTGTCCTCCCACCCAAATCACGAGCAGCTTATTGCAGGCAAGCAACTTCATCAGCTGTTAGTACATGATGAAGTCAGGCAATAGGTGCAGAAGGAGAGAGAAGTCAGCAGTGATCAGGCTGGCAGGGAAAAGGAACCTCCAGCCCAGCAGTGATGCTACAGTGCTGCATATGCATGCTCAGCTAGAAACACAGGGCTGACCACAGCCTGCTGCTCTGCACTGATCTTCAGGAGAGTCACCTGAAGAGGTCTGTTCATGCTCAGATGCACTGGCGTGTCATTAAATTACACACACACATCACTAACGCTGCAGCAGAGCAGCTCACATTTCATCTCTAATCATAATACTGAACCAAGTCATCAGTAAAGAATGCTTAGTGTTTTCTTAATTAACAGCTGCTTCGGAAAACTTCTCCAAAAGATGAAACAAATAAAGGGGCTTTGGTGTTTGAATCTGAAGCAGCATTAGTCACTAGCAGGGTAGCTCTCCCTGTGGCAATTATCTTTCCAAGGAGATAACTTGGACACATTAATACGTCCCAGTGAGAGCCTGGGACACAAAGCCCAGGTTCCCCAGTCAGAGCCTGGGACACAAAGCCCAGGTTCCCCAGTCAGAGCCTGGGACACAAAGCCCAGGTTCCCCAGTCAGAGCCTGGGACACAAAGCCCAGGTTCCTCAGTCAGAGCCTGGGACACAAAGCCCAGGTTCCTCAGTCAGAGCCTGGGACACAAAGCCCAGGTTCCTCAGTCAGAGCCTGGGACACAAAGCCCAGGTTTCCCAGCCATACCTGCTGCTGTGCGAGCTGGACCTGGTAGAGCTGCTGCATGTACTGCTGGTAGTGCTGCTCCTGGAGCTGCCGGATGAGGATCTGCTGCTGCTCGTAGTTGCCGGGATACTGCTGGGCCGCGTACTGCTGGAACTGCACGGCTGTCTGAGAGTTCAGCGCTGCCATGATCTGCTGCCTGCACAGCACAGGGAGCACAGCACGGCCTTACCAACAGCTCAGGCACTGGGCAGTCCCTGCCTTAGCTGCCTTGGAGGCCACTTACAGCACTTAATTCCATTCTGCAAAACCCAATTAAAATACATCTACATGATGGACCAGAACCCAGAGCTAATGCAGACATGGGTTTTGCCTGAAAATATGCTGAGAACACAAAGAAGGGAGCAACGTTTTCTACCCATTGTTTAGAAACATCAAATGTTAAAACAACAAGAGCTCTTGCATAATTCCTGATCTGTAGTCTGATAAAGAGGCAATGCTACACAAAACCCTGAAAAATGTAATTGAAAAATGACAGAATTTCTCAAACAAGCAAAGGAAAAAACCCACATATGCCTTTTCCAGAAACCATCCTTCCAGCAGACCTTCTATAAATATTGGTAGGAACAAACCTGCTGTGGCACAGCACACCAATGCTTTTTGGTGAATCTAAGAAAAACACACCACATAACTATCTTAGTTTTCCTGGTCAGTATGCAAACAAATACAAAAATCATGACTGACAGTGGCCTAATTCAGGAATTAAAAAAAAAAAAGTGCTGCCAGATGGGCATCTGCATCTCCAGTAAACTCAACTGCTGAAACTTCAGGAGGAACACATGGGTTACATACACACAGGCTGTTTTTCTCCTCTCTCCAAAGAACTAACAGAAATCCTATGGCTAAATGACAAGATAGATCAAGGGCCTGTCTCATGTTAGGTCAATCAGTGACTAGCTATCAGTGTTTCAGAGGAAGGAAGAAGTATCATACAATTGCAAGAAAAATTCTTTCCTTCTCACTCTTCTTCCATTCCAAAAAATCACATTCTAAAGCATCAGTACTAGACTGGTCTAATATCCCAAAGAGCACGATTTACTGCTTTTCAGCAAACCGACCAGTTTAGATACACTTGGTGTCCACATTTCTTTTCTGTCTAAACTCTTTATCTCTGTAACCTGCTATGACCACTTAATACACAACTCCCATTCACATGAAAAAAACCCTCAACTTCGAGGCATACCACACTTCTTGTTACTTAGTACTGTGCAACACTTTTTATTGTATATATAAATTCATGTCTGTCTCTTACACTTCTCTGGCTCTCACCATGTTAAACAAGCAGCAAAACTTGTGGTTTCATTATTTACTCCCTTCTCAAAACCACTATATAGCAAGCACAGGATCTACTTCAGAGACACCCCCTGCAAAGACATTTTTATGGTGGAAAATAGTTGCTGACTGATGTGGAACAGCTTTAGTATTCTCTTAAATATTACATGTGCAAAGCCAGATCTGTTTTCAGCATCTGGATGTGATGGGAACAATGAAATATAATTAGAACTGTATATTCCAAGTATAGCATTGTCTCAAATGCAAGACAGTTATTTTCTTTTAAGTGTTGTTTCCACTACTCACTTCTGCTGTTCCATGCGGAGTCGTTCCTCCTCTATTCTCCTCCTCTCCTCTTCTTCCCTTCTCAGTCTTTCCTCCTCTTCTCGCCTACGTTTTTCTTCTTCCTTTTGCAACCGCTCCCGCTCCTCCTCCTCGCGCCGCCTTCGCTCTTCCTCTTCTCTTCTGCAACATCCACTCAATAAGCCATTTCAGCATTCCTACAATCCTAGGATGAGTTATTTTCAACATGCTGTAACCTGCCTTTTGCCTGCCCAGCAAGGCTTTTGGTCTGGTACCATCTCCTCACACTTAAATTGGCCTGGAGAAGTGGCTTACTGGACACACAAAAAAAATCAGATTACTGCAGAGTTTTACTGCACTCAGCAGCATAACAAGGGTAAATTCTGTGTTACAATTTGATATTCATGCTAACCTGTTACTATGCCACCTGTATAGCAGAAAAAATTGCCTGGAAGCTTTAAAGACATCTTCCAAGCTTTCACACATGTTCAATAATGACGTGGATACTATGGTTTAATAATCACACCTGGAAGCAATAATAAGGCAGCCTTTGTCAAGCTGCTAACCCATATTAGAAGGAGAAGGTTAAAAGTGACAATTTAATATTCTCTGTATATTTAGTCCACAGACATATCAGGACAGACTTTTTGTGAAGCATTTCTTCTTAAGCAGATGACAGTATCAGCAAAATTTTTAAAACTCCTAAACAACCACCCATTACTGGCAAAGTAGAAAGGCTTAAAGAGACCAAACGGTACCACAGCCACCTACATTTCAAGCATTTCCCTTCCCAAGACAACTCCAACCTAAGCTAGCTGTGATACTGTCCACAGGCCAAGAGTTACACACTCCATAGATGCCAACACCAAAGTACCCAAATGTTACCTTTTCTTTTCTTGCTCTTCTTTCTCTATCTTGTGGGAAGTGACATACGTTGAGAACAAGTGGCAGCACCTATGTAGGAGCTTGACAAATTCTGTCATAGCTTTTTGTTTTGACATGTTTCCAAGGGCAGCCCATTCCTTCCTGAGAGAGAGAATTCAGCTGAAACAACAGACTCAACTCTTTTTAAGTCAGTAGTGAATGCTGACAACCCAGCAAGGAAAAAAAAGTTGGAAGACCAGGAACCAAATATTATCATTTGCAGTTTCAAAGAACCAACAACTTCTTCCCAAAGGCAGTACAATGTTCTCTTCTGCCTGCACAATGTTCTCTTTTCTTCCATCTTTCAAATAGACAATTTCTTACATGAAATTTCATACATCCCATCAACTCTACTTTGAATTCTGAACTATGTCCAAAAACTTCACAGCTACAAGTGAACCTGAAGTATTTTTCTAATCTCCTTCCACTCTAATTGTGGAGAAAAAAGTATATATTTTCCTGAATGAACAAACATGGTAACAACTATTGATTACAGCACTTCAGTTGGTTCAAAGAAACAGCCTTGTTCTTTCTAAGAAAAGCTGCATCCTTTTGTGCAAAAGCAGTGCACTGGGTCCACCTCAGAGAAGCAGCTGCTGTGTTGCACATTGCCTTCACTCTAGAACACTAAAAAGAGCAACTATATGAACATGAGAAGTGCAGCCTGAGCTGCAAGCAACACAAGAGACATACCTGAGACTTCCCAGGTCTCATAAAAGATTTACTCATGGCTTGAATGCATCAGGTTTTAATTTTCTGACTTCAGAAATTATCTTGGTGTTAGCTGTGGTGAATGCTTCTACCACTGGCAAAAGCCTTGGCCTGCTGTAGCCATGGTGTGTGGAGTTCAGATGAAACAGGGGCCTGCACATTAATGCATCTTAAACTGCTATGAGAAACTGGACTGTCAGCAGAGCAGCTTCTAGTGTGGTTGAAAAAAAAAAACAAACCAATAATCTTCTGTTAGCTCCAGTACTGAACTGTGACTCACACTTCTAAGATGTATTTGAAGAGGCCACTTTCACTTTCCACTAGCACAGACACTTGAGATAACCCACATAGTTGTAGAAATTGGATGATGTTATCTTCGCACAGGAAAAGCAGAGTTAAGACCAACAAAAGCACCAGCCCTTTTACCTTCTATCGTTCCCCAGCACATCAAAGAATCCAACTTCAGGGCAAGTGTCAGGGTTATAAGGTCCCAGCAGAACCTGCTTGTGCAGTGCCACAAGTTTGAGCTTTTCTTCATATGTTGGATGAAAGGCTTTGCCATCTTTTTCTGTAGGGGAAAAAAAATAATTTTCACTATTGTGATTAATTAAGCACAGAATATGAATGAGTGTGTTGCATAACCATTACCATGATTTCCACCATAAAAAAAAAGATAAAAAAAGTTGAATCACAAAAGACTAGACAAATTAAGTCAGTTCTATTTAAATTATAAATCTGTCCAGAATAAACACATCTACTTCAGCTAATGAAAACTTCAGTGTGGAGTGCTTTGCATCCCACTATCTACAGTCAGCCATCACATAGATATTTACATTAATTTGTTGAACATCACACCATATGGATCTATATCTTCAAAATATTTTAAAACCTTAACTGAATTCAAATGTGTCTGCCAAGTCTACTCTAGTGTGCACAGAATGGATTTCCATAAAGATGCGATGCTAGCTTTATAAACTGCTCTCCTTTCATGCTCTTCACATTGATGAAAGCAGAACAACCAAGGCTGAAGGCAGAGTGGAAAAATTAAGAGTCAAGGAGAGTTTTCCTTGAGGGAATACAATTGCTGCCCTTGGCCAAGGCAGCTGGAACAGCCCCTCACAATGAAAAGCCTTGCAGCTGACTCCATCAGCTCAAACACATACAGTGAACTCTGACAATAAGAAGGCAACATAAGCCTGAAAATGTTCCAGTGGCTCCACAGGAAGATCTTCTGAAGCATTCTCAGTTAGATCCCACCATGCTTTTACTGGTAAGAAGATACTTGCATTGATTTAAAATGATATATGAATTAGTCAGCTAGGACTTACCTCAACACATTTAAATTGTCAAAACAAATCAAATAAACAGGCATTGCTGTGTGTGACTACACTACTCATTAAGAAGACAACATTTTTCTTTAACAGGAAAACAGATAAATAAGCATCTCCTTTTGGAAGGAGAAATGAGGAAGCTACTACCAGAGGTAAAAGACAGTCACTTCCCATGACAGCACTGCTCTCCATGTAACTGGGAGCTGGAGACAAAGCTGCCACTCATTCCCAGTTCTCCTTCGGAGCAAGGTGTTTACAGCCCTAAACTGAACAGTCCACACCTAAATTTCAGGCTGACACATACTGCAACATTGCTTGGCTGACACTTGTCAACAGTTATTAACAGGAAAAGAAGTGAATCTTAGAACTAGAGCGGAAGGAAAATACCCCTACTACAGTATTGAAAAACTCAGAGCAAATACCTCTGGAAATCAGAAACAATCCTAGGGGAAAGTGCTTGCAGGTCACAGCAAGACATTCTATTTTTTGATAGAGAAAGTTCAGTACACTGCTGGACTTACTCAGCTGAAACATCACAAGGAACTACTACATGCATGCCGTTTATTTTGAAGCCACAGTCAAATGATTAGGAAGGCAAATATTTAATTACTTATTATCCATTCCTAGAAGTCCACATCACTGTTGCAGAATTTCAAGTATTTGCTCTTGTCCCAGTGTCACACAACCTTGCAGCAAATATAACTGCCAGCTTCAAAAACAGAAGCATTTCTTCCCAAAAATATCTACTTCCAAAAATATCTGGTGGGGTAGAAAGGGGGGTGGGGGATGTAAAAACCGAAACAGAGTTTACTCAGTGTATACAATTAAAGGATGAGAGGTAGCTGACACAAACTGAAGTATAAGAAATGCCACTTAAGCATTTTTATGGGGTTTTGTTTGTTTGCTTGAAGTTGTTGGGTTTTTTTAATGTTGTTGTTTTTGGTTTTTTAAACTGAGAGTGATCAAGCACTGGAACTGGTTGCCCTGAGAAGTTTTTAAAGTCTCCACGATTGAAGATGTTCAAAACCCAAAGAGAGACAGTGCCACAAAGCCTGAACTGAAAAGGAGGGCTAAACCTGACAATCCCCAGCAGTCCCTTCCCACCCCAAGTTTGCAATCCTTAAGGGATTCAAATCATCACATTCTGTTGAGCTTTCTACTCCTGCTCTCAGGCCTACCAAAGAGCCCTTTGGCTTTTCCTCAACTCTTCACACTTTACACTCAACTCAGAATTTACTTATTAGATAACAAGCACTTCCATTAGCCTCAATAAACAGCACTACTTTGAAATAATACTTAATATCCTGGGGCATTGTGTTACAAAGCAAGTCAATAGACAAAGGTACCTCACTGAAATTTTGCCAGGCTTCTGAGCAAAGCATGATTCTCAAGGGGTTCCTATAGCACAGTTTACTTCTCACAACCTGTGTACCTACATCTGTCTGGCAAAACACACAGCTGGTTTCTGTGCTAAGCCAGATAACATCATCAGTATTTGAACTCACTCCTGAGGAGAGTTAAAGTGAAAAAACCTTCATTTCCCATGCAATGCACAGCACATCTGCATTTTCACAGAACAGAGAAGTCAGACCTCATGCCCTAATTACTGTGAGAAGCCAAAATCTGCATTTACAAAGAATGGTGACCCAAGGGAAGAACAACAAACAAGCTAAATAAGAGAGGGGAAAAGACAGAGGAGAAAAAATACAAGACAAGCTTTCAGTGACTTGTAGATAATGTAGGTTAGAAGCAAATTATCAGAAAAACACTTGCAGCCAGTCCGACAGTGAAGTTAATTTTCATACTAACTATTTTGCAGTTGAACTCTATGGCATAAGCCACACTGTATAATCACCCCAAAGATCAGGAATTGTTGGTGTTTAACTGAACCAGAGGACCTGAATTCATCTGCAGAGTCAAATATGCCAAAAAGAGCATTAGTGTGTCTAGACAAGTAGAAGTGCCAAAGGGATCCAAGCACCCGTGAACGCGCTATTCAAGCAGGCATTACCCACACACCTAGCACAGCTGGGGAAAGTGGAAGAACATATAAGGGCTCCAGGGAACACACTGAAAAATCCAAAGGACATGCACAGCAGTAATACAGCAACTGTACCACCTTCCCTAGGCCACTGGTATGCCTGACCCAACAAGGCCAGGAAGATGCTCAGTTTTCAACCACAACAGAAAGATGAAGCTGTTACTAGTAATGTGAGGGGCTTATGTCACTGTGTGGCACTGTATTATTGACATGGATTGATAAAAGCCCACAAATTTAGACACAAAGGAGTTTAAGAAATATGCTTAAGAGATTGCATTGTGCAAGATACTGTTACTCCTCTGTAACTTCAGATTTTTCCCCATTAGAAATATGGCACACCATGCTGCACCTTTCACTCCAACTTCACCTACTGCACCCACTCTGAATGCCTAATTCCATTGGGATATCATTCAGTTGAGTCATCTAGAAGCAGATAGAAAACAATTTGTGAAGAGTGATTTTTCACCTCATACCTTTTAAAAGCAGAAGTCACATATGTTAAATTCTATTCATTTGCAAGGTTTTAATGAGCAAGACCAAAACTGAGAAGCGTGAGGACTGAACTGCTGCCTGCAGAGCCCAGTTCACTCTTAGACTCCTAATCCTCCTCTCCTGAAAGAGTGTTCTGCCTCAACAGAAGAATTACTGACTGGCCCTTCCAATTAAATATGATCAAAGCTCAACTTCACAAATGTGTTATAGGGGTTTTCATATTCTTGACAACAAGAGCCTATTTAACTTACGAATTACAATCATACCATCAAATTAGTGCTCAAAAAAAGAGGTCAAACAATTAATTGAGAAAGATATTCTGCTGAGGTTGAAGATGCATTCTTGTTAGGATAAGAGGAAATAACTTAGAGCAGTCAAAGAAAATTAGAGTACTTAACATTCCAGGAGAGCTTTTAGATACCAAAATGATATGGTTTGTGTACTGTCTACTCAGATGTGCTGCACTGCAAATCACTTTAGACAGTGCATGAACACTTCAGGGACTGTCATATATTGAAGGTTGGGTGCAATGGTATTTCAATGACAGGATGTGGAAAACAACAAAGCCAGGCTGATCCAGGGAGAGAATTGCTGGCAGAGCTATGCAAGCCACCCTCTCCTGCTTCAGGACAGACAGAGCTTGAACAGGTTAACTTCACTGGCATAACTAATACCAGCTCAGCAAGCAGAGGAAGCCATCAGAGACACTCCTACTGTGTCAGATGCCCCAGGGCTCACAATTACAGGCAGTCCTAGAGACAAAGAAATGTGCAATGACTGTAACATGACTGCTCTCCACTGTACACTGGATCCAGCACAGTGCAGCAGCTTCTTAATGGCAGCCAAAATGCTGCTTGACCTGCACTAGGCTTAACAGAGCAGAGAGGGAAAGAGTGCATAAGGGAAAGAAGGCTCTTGTTTACCACAGAAAAATGGACTGGAACACTGTTACCATCTATTTTCTATGCCTCTGTTATTCTGAAAAGCTCTCTTCACAAGTCATTATGTACCTTAAAAAAAAAAAAAAAAGAAAAGAAAAGAAAAAAGACAGTGCACATCTCCTGCACAGCCTAAGGCCTGACAGTTGAAGTGACCCAGGGTCGAGCATTTTAGATCTGCTTTAGATTTCTCTTTATCAGAGAGAATAAAGTAGCTTTTGAGTCTCTTTAATATCCTAGCCTAGTTTCTGTTGTGTTTTGCTCATTGTTTATACACACTCTCACCCTATTTTGTCTCGAGCAACTCTGTTACCTGCAGTATGCCACCACTGACAAGTGCCAGCTGCTATTGTAATAAGCAAACTCGAAGTATTTTGATCAGATTAACCTTACCTTGTAACCCTAAAAGTTACAGACAACTCCGGTTGCACACTGAAGCAGAAAAAAAGCTGCTTAAGTATCAGCACAGTTTTTAGAAGAATGGTCAGAAACAAGATCTCAGCACTGACCTATTAACATGGGCCATCCTTCAGATAGATCTGTTGCCTCTTGAAGTACAGGAGGAATCCCTGTTTGCTCCTTGGCATGCACAGGGCTGCTAACCAAGCGTGCCCACTCCCACAGTTGTTCTGACTGCATGAAAATAATTTGGAAATCAGACCACTTATTTTTGGAGCTGTGCAGATATAGAACAAGCTGGAAGAATCAGTAACCCAAGTATTGCAAGCTCCTGTAGCTCCCTGTCATTTCTATAAATAAAAATCTTTGTGTTATATCACTTTTAGGAAAAAATCTACAGATGAAATGATGGGCAATGACTTTGTGTGAGTTATTCCAGCTACAAGGATAGAGAAATATAATTTTCACTGGAAAGACTGACAACACAATTGAATGGGGAAAATTATCATCTTATGAGCAGAACCATGAGTTACAAGAAATTGCAGAAGGTTAAAAAAGGAGCAGAAGTAAGCTGATTAAAAAGTTTTGATTAAAAAGAACAGCAACAAACAAAAAAAAATCATTGCTAAGAGAGCACAGGGCAAGGAACTGGAATCTACACACAAGTAACACTCCACAGACTTCACCATTAGAGAGGAGATAAAGCCAGAACATAAATTCTGTTAAAATGAGAGATAACAGATATAGATTATTGCTACATAGCAACAATATAGATAAAGTCATTCACAGCATGTAACTTTTGCACTGTAAACACAAGTTTACACTGTAAAAACAGGTTCCTGTAGAATATTCAACCCAAGATAGAAAAAGACCACAGCTGACCAAGACAAGGAATTTGCTGCTGCAGAGACATTTCTTTCTGCATCATTAAGTACAACCAGAACTCTTTTAAGCAACTTCTTTTACAGAAAGAAGAGACATTGAGTACAATGCTTCCACAACCTGATAAGCTGATACAGGAGGAAAAAAAAAAAAAAAGATCATATGATCCCTCATGTTTTTTACAGCTTAAAAAAAAAGAAAAAAAAAAAAAAAAAAGAAACACCTCTGTATAGCATGCTAACAAAATAACTACTTTGTGGAAGGGCATCAGAACAGAGTGAAAGCACCAGTGCTTAAGAAAATTGCTTAGAGTCTTACATGCTCCTAATAACTACCAGGTGCAGGTCAGCTTTGTCCTTCCAGCAGTGTTTCCACCTGCAGCAAGTGCTTGCCCTTAGAAGGGGCAGCCTCCCCGGCAGGTCAGCTAACAACTGATTGCCACAAGACTGACCTTTCCAAGTGCACAGCTTGTCTTCCCTAATGCAGGCATGAGGCTGGTCTCCCTGCTCCACCTGAAGCAGGGTCTGCCTGAAAGCCACAGGAGCGAAACATTGCTGAAATGTGCTCAATGTAGTGAGCACAGCTCTTCCCTCAAAACCCCACAGGCCACTTCTCCCTCCGGAGGACACCGAGTGTGGCAAGGTACATCCACCTTCCCACAGAAGCACACCTGGCTACAGGGGATCCCAGCAAAAACACTCCCGGTCTACACCCTTGGTATTTCACAGCTGCCTGCTGGGGTCATGGTGGCACACAGAATCATTTAGGCTGCAAAAGACCTCTGAGACTATCGAGTCCAACCTATGAACACCATCGTGTCAACCAGACCATGGCACTAAATACCACGTCCGGTCCTTAAACACCTCCATGGACAGTGACTCCACCACCTCCCTGGGCAGCGCATTCCAATGTTTAATCACCTTTTTTGTGTAGAAATTCTTCGTAATGTCCAACCTGAACTTCCCCTGGCACAGCTCAAGACTGTGTCCTCTAGTCCTGAAGCAGCAAAGCCAGCCCTGGAGCTGGCATGCTGAGGAGAGAGCACGACACTCCCGCCAGGATCCGGGCTGTCAGCAGGCGAGGCACCGCTCACGGCGAGCGCTCCTCGCCCACGTCTGCGAGCTTTCCCTGCCCGTGACACCGAGCTCTGTCGCTCCGGTTTTAGGCGGGGTGCCGCACACCCCCGGCAGTGCCAGCCTCTGCTCCCGCCCGCTCACCGAGCCCTCCGGCACCAGGCAAAGCGCATCCCCGCGGGCCGCCGGGACGCGCCGCTCGCCCCGGCACACCGAGCCCTCCTGCGGCCGCCCCCAGCGACTTTCGGGGCACCCGGGGCTCCGCCTGAGCCCCGCGGCCCGGCCCGGCGGACGATGCTGCCCGGGGCTTCCGGTGCCGGTGGCTGCCCCGGTTCCGAGGGGCGCGGTGCGGGCCGGGCCGGGCCGGCGGCCGGGCTCACCTTTGAAGAAGCGCAGCGCCAGCCCGTAGAGCTCCTCCAGCGAGAAGCCCCAGCGCCGCTCCAGGCTCAGCGCCGCCTCCTCCGCCGCCTCGCCGCCGGCCTCCGCCGCACCCGGGGAGCCGGGGCCCGCTCGGCCCCGCCCCGCCGCCGGCTCGCCCTGCGCCGGCCGCGCTTCGCAGGGCGGCACCTCGGCGTTGGGGCTCAGCGTCAGCCCGTCCACCGAGACCTCGAGCCGGTCCGAGCTCAGCACCGCCGCCATCCTCCTCCGCCGCCTCCCACCCGCCCTCCTCCTCCTGCTCCTGCTCCGCTGCGGCGGCCACGTCCCGACTTCCCGTCCCCTCCGACCCGGATCTTCCGGGCCCGCCCGCGGCCCCGCCCCGCTCCGCCCCGCTCCGCCCCGCTCCGCGCCTGCCGGGCCGCGGGATGCGCCGGGGATAGGGCTGGAGGCTGGCTCGTCCTCTCCCCTCCCCTCAGGGGCACTGCCTGCTCCTGCGTCTGGGCTGCCGCAGTCCGGGAATCCCGGGGACTTGAGTGTCTGCGGGAGCCGGTGCTGGGCACCCTGTCCGCTGTTCTTGGATGCTTGGTTGATAATGGTTTTTCAACATCCATGTCTCCCTCGTGAGGGGAGACTGCGGGAGCTGGGCCTGTTAAGTCTGGAGAAGACAAGACTGAGAGGGAATCTCATTAATAAATAAAAATATGTAAAGTGCTGAGACTTTCGGTGGTGCCCATGACAGGATGTGGAGCAATGGCAGTAAACCATAACACAAGAAGTTCCACCTCAACCTTTTGCACTGAGGCTGGCAGAGCACTGAAACGGGCTGCCTAGAGAGGTCATGGAGTCTCCCTCTGGAGACTTTCAAACCCCACCTGGATGAGTTCTGTGTCACCCGCTCCAGGTGACCCTGCTTTGGCAGGGTGTTGGACTGGGTGATCTCCAGAAGTCCCTTCCAAGCTATGATTCTGTAAAAGCCTTTTGGTCCAGCTGGAAGGTGGTGTGGAGTCTGCTGCTGACCTTGTCCTCCTCTCAGAAATCATCCTTCATGCCTCACACAGGAGAGGAAAGAAACGAGCCAGAGAAAGGTAAAAAAGAGCACAAGGCAATTACTTCTCCAAGAGCTGTATCTGCAATTAGCTCATTCCCTTGTGACCCTGAAACACTGCTTACAATAATACTATTATTGTGTACTGTGGAAGGGGAGAGAGTCGCTGCCATGCATAGCTGCAGAGGATTATTCCCAGCTCACACAATCTTGCAGGATTTCAGGGTTTTGAGAGACTGCATTAGCATGGAGTGCTTTTGGTCACATTTCTCAGCCAAACCAAGACTCAGGCTGAACACCTGGGAAGTGGCACATCCTTGCCTGGTGGTTCATGAAGCCAGTGCTAAAGAAGACAGCTGCACACCTCTGCAGCCTCCTGAAACTCAGGGGGGTGGGAATCTCACCTGTCCCCCCAAAGCCTGTGCCCCCTTCTCGAGTTATCCCCTGAAGTTTGTCACACTGCCTAGTTTATCTGCCATTCAAAGTGGCTTTGGATCCATCTGTTGATCTCTCAGGAATGTTGAAGAAATTTCATTGTCACACTTACAAAGTGCTTAGAAGCCTTTGGGTGAAAGGGACAAGAAATGCAAAGCTTTAAATTAAATTACTTCATTTCCAGTTAGTATTTCTTGGGAGACAATGCCACTCAAGGCACTGCTTACTACACATGGGGCAGAATTTGGTTTGGATGATGAGTCACTTAAGCTTCAAAATAAATGTTACAACTAACTGGAAATCCTTTGTAGCCTCTTCACTAGTATTCTTGTTGATTGAGGATCAAATGTAATACCGTATGGTTTGTTTTTTCCTGCCAAAGACTGCAGAATGAAGCTGTACCATCCCCTTTTGTTGGCTGGAGCTCTCCAGAGCACACAGGTGTCTGTACTGACTATTTGGTGCTACCTTACAGACCAATCTAACAGCAGAAGCGATGATTTTATCTCCTCATACAAGCATACACTCTGCCTTACAGGTCTGTCACTTCAGCAAACATTTAATAGTTAATTTATAAATAATTTCTATTGAAATTTCAGTTTTCCAAGTTTTGGTCTGACACATTTCCTTCTTGGCTTGAGGAGTATACACTTCATAAATATTTTCTTCTGGCATCAATTTTACACTTTAATCCATAGTTTCTGCTTTAAGAAACTGAATTCTTTATCTTTAAAATGCATCCTCAGAGTAAGAGAAGCTGAAGTTCTGACTGATCCCTACAGTTTTCACTATTTCTGTTTCACCCAAATGGAAGAAAATACTCACTTTCTGTGCTGTTAAAACAAGAGGTGTTTCTGCTTCATGGAAGGGGACTGGCCTGAAACCAGGCAGCCCTTAGTTTTTCTGTGTGTTTGGAGACCAAGCTAAATCCAAGATGCTGATGAGCTGATTTTGGAATAATTACAGAAAATTGATTTATCTCCTGACAGGCTGTCCCATAGTGAACACTCAGTGTGTCTATCAAATGTGAGGCTATTCCTCTCTCCTCGTGCCAGCTTTGCCATGCAAGGGGCATGTGAGCTGGCACCAGCAGAGCAGCTTCCTCCTCAAAGGGCACAATAAACTCTTGGAGACAACCCAGTTGCAGAGTCAGAGCAAGATGTCTCTGACAGTGCTGTGTCTGACTGAAGCTCCTTCAGGTATAGGAAGGGGAATAGCTGTGAGATGACATTTTAGGAAAAAACAGGACTTTAAATCCTGGGAGGAGTCAGGAAGTCCTGGTCTGAGATCACGTAATAACAAACGATGAAACATTTTTCTAGAAGAAATTTTGAATTTGCAGCGATGGTTATTTGAGCTGACTGTTCACTGGCATGCAACCAGTATGACTTGCAACACCTTCAGTGAATTGCTCATCAGTCCTGTAAATGGAGACATATTTCCCACATGATTATGACAAAGAGTTCCCAATAATTTATGTGTTGGAGGAAACCCTTAGCTTAATTCACAGATAAGATGAAAATGCTAAGTTCAGCCAGTAAAATTTTCATTCATTTCTTGGAACAGCAGCTTCTGCGTGGGAAAAGAAACAGAAGAAATACAAGTCCCAGAGAGGGCATCTGGTCCTGTAAATACAGTGCTCTCCAGTAAGGAATATAGACCTAGAAAATTTATAGAGAATAAATCAATTATTTAATTCAAGCTGCTGAATGTTTGACAGTTAAAAATACCAACCTACTCACTGAAATTATACAGTAAAGAATCAAAACATTCATAGGGCACTGGCCTCATGTAAACAAACAGCTCTTCCACTCTTCCTGGTAGCAGAGCACCAGCCCTTCCTCCCAGACAGCCCTGGATGAAACCCATGTGCTTCCTGTGGCTTTGGCTGTCATTTGGAGGAGTCCCACTCATGTGGTGGTGTCTAACAGAGGAAGAGCCCCACTTTGAGAGATGTGGCCTAATGTGGTGTTTGCTGCAGCAAGGGCTGCTAAAAATTTGATTCTCTCGAAGGAGCATCTCTGAGCAGCTGGGTCTGGCACTGTGCTATGGGCTCAGAAATGCAAATCTCTCACTCAGGAAATATTTTTATCAGTTTCTCAGGAATGGCTACATTCAATAAACTGGGTGTGACCATCACTCCCAGCCCTAGTGCTACGGTAGCAGCCCATGGCTTTCATAGCTGGAAAAGAGTGGAGTTGCCTAGTAGGAAAGGCTACATGTATTTCTGGGAGTATGACCAGATTAACAGATGAATTAGGTTCCTGAAAGTTTGGAAATTGAATTGCTTTTGTGGGTATTAACAGGATTGACCTTTTTCCATAACATAACACTCCTATTCCTCTTCTTACTATCTTTGTTTTCTATTCATGGGAGTTGTACTGGCTGAATAGAACCAGGACCAGAAGGAAGAAAGTGTTCAAGCTCTTTTGATTTAATTAAAGGTTTTCTCTTTGTCTGCCTGCCTTTCCTTACAGGACACTGACATGAAATTTTGGTTAAGAGCTGATGTGACACTCTCCACCCAGGGAGGCACTGTTACAGTGTAATGGACTCCCAACTCTGCTAGAAACATGAAGAAAACCAAATTTTATTTGTGCTTATGTCTGATACAATCCAGACTAAAAGTATGTTTTTGTTTTCCCCTTATAGTTCTCTTGATCACAGTCATTTCATAGAAATTGACTTTGGATGTTGGAAAACATCTTTTTCCAGGACTTAGAATGAATCATAGAGTCATCATTATCATCTGCCCTTGTTGCCCATTTTGGTGACCACTCAACCTCATTTACCATGAGACTGCTCTTTTTTTTGTCTACTTGTTGCTTTTCCTAAAGTTTAGGAGCTCATGGTGACCCTATCGTACGTGTGACAGACAGCAGATGTTCTCAGTAACTCTTTAGATATTCAGGACATGTTGAACTCAAGGATCACACTTCAATGCCTTGCATTTCTGTAGTAATTTATGGTGACATTCACACCAATTTCTCTAACTTACTGTGTGAGGTGCAGAATAAGTTAATTGGATGTAGGATCTTGGCAATAGCTTTTTAGCCATGTCAGCAAATCCTGCTGAAATCAGGTTTATTGGCAGAGTGCTCAAGCAACTCCTGAGGAAACATACAAGTGTGAAGGTCCATCTTCACTAAATATTCCCATTCTGAGAGACCACAAACATCCCATAGCATGGAGGCAGCTATCCCAGCTCCAGGTGACCATAGAAGAGCAGTTCAGCCTCATAAATGAAGCGATACCGGTTCCATTATCTCATGCTGATATGATTGCATCTGATGCGGTGTAGCTGTGTAAACAGGCACGCCCTCCGCAGGCACAGGGCCTGGGAGAAGCAGCACAGCACTTTTATCTACAAGTCTTTGCCAAATGAGATACGGCCAGGAATTGGAGCACTTCCTGAATTCAACCAACTCGTCTAATAAAGTGATTTTACAGAAGAGAGAATAGGGAAATTGATGCAATTAGCAACTGCACTTTTTGGCTATGTGCCCAGAAAAAAATGTGAACCAGCAGCCAGATGAATAATTTATATTCATGTAAATTCAGAGCACCTATGGATGCTCTTTTCAAACACCTCCAGAAAGTGAGTTGTACCTCTGTGGCGGGGTCTGACCTCAACTAGCAACTGTCCCCAAAGAGGACAGAGGTGGCACACGGCTGACCCTGAGCTCTGATGCTCCAGACGCATCCTCTTCTGTGCTGTGTTACATACCAGCTTCTTACCTCCTGTGTCCCTTTTCTTTTTTGGCTTTATTTTCAAATGAACTGTATCTACCTTTGAAACTCCAAACTATCCAGTGGCGTGGGAAATGATAGGCAGAGAGGAGATTTCTGTGCAAAACTGCTGCTCCTCCTGCCTCTCTCTTGGTGAGAGCAAAGCTATGTGAGCAACACGTGGCACTATCCACGTCACTCCTATTCAGCAAACAAAAGGATAACACACCTTTCAAAAGCATGCAGTAAGACTGTCCCTCTTCCTCTGATTATCAGATGTACACTTTAATGGAGAGCATGTGGCTGGTTCTCAGCTGATCAGATGTGGCTCACTTTTTTTTTGTTGTTGTCTGGGGTTATTTCTCCTGCTTTGAGTTAAATTGAGAATGAGGTTTCATGAGATGTCTGTAGCCTCGGCCTGCTCCCACCACACACTCCCATCAACATCCTGGTTGCCAGCTCTTAAGCTAGTTGGACCTCTCAGCAATCCTCTTCACCTTTTAAAGCAGCTGGCTTAGTTCTCTGCTGGCTCAGAGGGCAGGCCTGCTTCACCAAGGGGTCACTAAACCACTGGCAGCAGCAACAGCATGCTGCCAGGAGCAGGGCAGCGAGGATGGGAGCAGGTTGTCCCTTTGGGCACAGCAGTTACAGCCATGAGCTAATGCCAAATAGCAGTGGTTGCACTCCACCACTGCTCCCAGCTGCATTTCCTGCCCTTTCCCTTGCATTGGATCTAGCAATTGAGTGGCTTCAGGGTGAGTTGATCCAGCTGGCCGATATGGCTGAAAACTACTCATTTTTATGGCATGGTTGGTCTGCCCCTGTTGTCAGCCAGATGAACAGATTCTCCCTCTGGCTGCACAGCCACTAAATGCAACATAATGAAAGCAGTGCAAATGGGAAACAGACAGAAACTAGCTTGTACATAGCCCAGCTGCAATACCAAACTGCAGGCTAAAGAGCAGCCACGCCTATCCAGCCATCCTGCTGTTCTGCCAGAGTCAGATCACTCGATAGTTTGATTCCCTACCTGTGCTCTTCTGCTCTAATGAACATCTTTTCAGTACAGGAAGTTTATTTTTATCTCCCTTGTTCAGTATGAGTAGTACTGCACTTCAGCAGGCAATTTCAACCTCCTCTGATTTGTGGACTGCTAGTGGAGAGGCTGGCAGGACTAAATCTATTGACTTCCGTTCCTTTGTGGCTTTTGTGGGCCTTGGAAGTTACTCACAGTGGCAACAACTATAGAGTGAAATGTACTGCACAGCAGAACTGCTGAGAATCACATAGGACTCACCAGACTGGTAATAGTCTCTTGACATATTTTTCTCTTCTCATTTCTTTTTATTTCTTATTGAGGATAATAAAATCAGAGCAGATTATGGAGAGTAAGGTTAGTGAACAAAAATGGAAACTTGGAGCTAAAACATTTTAATTTCAGTTTCCTAATGGACAGCACAGAACAAACTATTGAGCCAGGACTTCTTATTCTCTCTGTCTGTGAGTAGGCTCTGTCTGTGAGTTTATGTCTTTTTGGGACATAAACAGTAAGATCCTTTCTCAGTAGTGCAAGATCCTTTGTTGCAAGCCAGAGTCACAAAGCTAAGTTTGTGTAGGGGCTGCACTGGTTAACTGTGCCCTTTCTTGGCTTACGGATTCTCCTTTTGGAAAAGCTGTGGCTCCTCTCTCCATCATTGCAGAAGGCTGTATTTTGGAACATGGGGGTTTCAGTGGCAATACTGGCTTGCAGTGAAATGCAGCCTCCTTCCTTTTATACCGCTTGTCCCTCTCTCCCTCTCTCTCTCCTGGCTTTATTCCCAGATCTGATTCACAGCCCAGCCCTGCAAACCGAGTCAGTACAATTGTCAGGGTGAAAGGCTGCAAGGAGAGGAGTGGGAATGAGGGAGATGGTAAAAGAAACGGCAGGTGGGATCTGCTTAAGCTGCCAGGCCCGTACTTTTCACCAACCCAGACTTCAACACTGTCATGTTTAGTACATCCATAGTCTGGCCCAGCCCCTTAGCTAAAATTGTCTGTAGTTTATTTACACACCTTCTGGTCCCCATCTTGCTGATGATTGAGAGGAATTGCTGCTGAAGACATCATATGTTTTTCTCTTAGGTACAGAGATACGTGAATCATTTTCCTTTCACATGCTTTGCTGCAAGATAATGAAACCTTTGAATGAAGAGGGGAACAACATATTAACATATAATTTAAAGTAATCGTGAAGTCATCCACTGGGAACCTCAGTAATGTACCTTGTTAAGTGGGGTCTGGGATGGCTGGCATGTGTGGGAAAAACAGGGCAATAGTTCTCAAAGGAAAAGCTTAACCAAGGTCAGTACATTCCACCAGCTAGATTCCTGAACAAGACTCCCAGGAGAGAAGTATCTGAATGCCTGATTCAGTGGTGATACGCTCCTACACACCAGTCCTAAAGCAGCAGAAGTTAACAACACTCAGAATGTCAGCACTGGCCCTCAAGATAAAACACTGTCATGATGAAAGGAGCAATTCTCTGGAGTCTTTCTGCCTGCAGAATCTATATAAGCTAGGCTGCACTCAAGGAGCCTTAGCAGTGCAATTATGTGAGTTAAGGACTGGGTCTTTTGCTGAAAAAAGGCCTCACTTAGGTGTAGCTACACACATAGGCATGAGCAGTGTGTCTTTAACCTCACTGAGATACACAAAAAAAATGTATCTCTAGTATAGATGAGCCCTTAGGATCAAAATATGTGAATATCTCATGGTGTTGATTTTATTACAAGCCTCCACAGAGTGCCCATCACTGTAATTCTTGAGTAGCCTTTAAACAACAACAAAACAGTGGTATTTTTCAGCTAAAAAAACAGGCTCTAATAATTGGAGCATCAACTGACATTTCTTCCTAGATCAAAGCCTGGGGAAGGAAATTCCTTGCCGGATGGAGTCCCAGGCATCCCTGGTAGTGCGCCCATAGCCTGTTAGCCATGACAGACAGCTGGATCTTGCTAATCCTCTCTATCCAAAAAGAGGGCAGTAGCAATCTTTGAGGGTTGCATCTTATCACTGTGGTGTGAAATGCCACTTGCAGGTCAGTGGCTACTTCTTCCAACCCCTCTCGCTACATTTTGGGTGCAAAAATGTAATTATCTCACTGCTGATTAATTTTAGAGAATAGTCCAGTTCCCTGGCTTAACTGGTCATGTCAGGAGGGGGCTGGTCCTGATTAGGACTCCCAAATCCCACAGAAATAAGTAAGAGTATCCAATATTATCTGGTTTGATGAGAATAATGCTTACTTAGAGGCAAGTAACTGAATGCACAACAAAATATCTAACAATTTTCATCTTTCTGTCACCTAAGAGACAGGAGAAAAATCCTCCAGAAAGGCTGGAAAGTCATGAAGATCCAAAGAAGAAAAACTGATATAACCACATGTGAAAGAAACAAGATGTTAGCTTTGGGATCACATTCATTGCAAACGGGTCCAGATTTGTATATATTGTAAAATATATTAGAGGGGAAAAACATGTTTCGAAAGGAAGTTTTTTTTTTTTTATTCCCCAGTGATATAGCACAAGATGTTCCCTTCTAATGTGTTGCAGGAGTTGGTTTGATGATTCTTCCCGACACCTCAAAGATCCGAGACTACAAAGAAGTAGTGAAAGGATTAAATAAATCACTTGGTCACTGTGGAAAATCATAGCCAGGGAGTCAGAACACCAGGAGCCCAAGGTTTCCATGGCTATTATAAGAGACAGACAGCTTCATCTTGGCACCTGTCTAGCATTGCAGGACTGTTTTTTCTCTTCTTTAATCAAATGGGTTCATGGCCAACAATTTACCTCACTTCTAGAAGTGTGGAAGCCACTTGGTTGTCACAAATCCTCAGACAAAAGTAGAGAAAAGCTTTGCAAAAAGTTTCAGCTGTCCCTATTTAGAATGGAAGCTGCTCAATATCTAAAGAACTGAGCCCTTAGTTGTCAGGGGATATAGTAAAATCTTAAATAATCTGCAGACTGTTAGAGGCACTGGCTGGGAAGTTATTGAATGTTAAAGGATTTCCAGTATCCTGTTTCCTAGGTGCTGTTAAAGAAAACACAACCTTTAATTCCACAGCAACTTGTCTCCCCCTGTGATATCATTATGTGTACGTGGCTGGACACGAAAAATGTGCCAGCTCTTACCTGACACCATATTGCTACACACTGTAGCATGTAAATTAGTCTCTGTGTGTTGACACAAGTCACCTTTCTTCAGCGTCACTTTATTTAAACAAGCATACAGTGTTTGTATGTGTATATCTGTGGGTAGAAGAAACCACCTCCCCAGCCAGGTCCCTTTCCTGCTCACACCATGAACAGCCAGGCGCCCTGGCAAGGTGGGGGAGCCCCAGGGGGTTTCCAGAGAGCCTTCAGGGAGTCAGGGAAGGATAGGCACCAGGGCTGCTCCCTGGCTCCCTCCCAAGCTTTCTGTCTGCCTGGAGACTGCTTGCTTTCATTTCTGGGTGTCTCTGATTTCCTCATGGATCAAACATCCCTGCTTGGGAGCTGGGTGCAGCCTATGCTCAGAGACATGCCAAGCCCATCCCATGGTGTGCATGTTTCCATCCCAACAGCTTTGGCTGATGCCAGACCCTTGCTCACGTTGCCTGACTGTCCTGTCACCTCTGTTAACAGCTGTGTCTGGCAGCGACCATTTCCTCTCAGACTGGTGAGCTCATGGCTGCTCCAAACCCATGTCACAGGAGTTGGCACATCCCTTGGAACAGGCTGCTCCCCACCCACACTACAAAGGCCTATCTGCACTACAAACCAAAGCACCCTGCCTGCAACATTGCAGCCACTTTGCACTGTTTAGTCCTGACAAGGATGCAGAAAGGAGCTGGAGGCTCTGTCAGGCAGGAGGGTGCTGTCCCTCAGCCTGGCTGGTCCCCACTACAAGCCCTGCCAAGCCACAGCTCAGTCCAGCAGGACTTCAAGCAACCACTACAGCAAATTGGGCACTCATGAGATTTTCTTCTGAAACTATCCTTATTTTTTATGTAGCTGTTGCTTCCTGGATTCATATTGTTTGAGCTGTCTCAGTTGGTTTCAGAAAATGGAATTGGATATGCCACTGGTAATATCAGCTCACCAGATGGCAGGCCAGCAGCTACAGTGAAGGGGAAAAGCACAGCCAGGCTCACCTTTTTGCTCTGCCACTCACTGACTTCCACATCATTGTGGGCAGGTTGCTCAACCTTCCCATTTTCTAGTAAATCAGACTGTAAGATTTTTCAAAGTCCTCAACAGATCAACAGAAGCAAGTCCACAGAGTGAAATGTGGTGATCGCTCAGATTTATTGCTCAGAGTGCTCATGTTTATTGCTCAGATTTTGGAAAAAAAAAAAAGGCTTTACTACAACATCCACCATTTCAGGGCTGTCCTTAACAAAGACCCAGCCAAAACCACCTCTCCAGTACTGTGAGGGTGTGCAGAGCTAGCACAATTCCACAGTCATTCACTTCTGTCTGTTCACGCTAGATTAATAAATCCAGTTTCCTTCAACAGTTTCCTTTCCTGCTTCTATGGGAAATTTTGGCCTGGTCAGTGTTTTTTTAAATACATATGGCCAAATCCAGTTAAGGATGAAAATGGGTTTTATATGTTAGGTAACATTAATGGACTTACAAACTGAGCTCTTGCACGGGGTAAGTGTGTGTGAATAACACCCAGCAGAGCTGCCCAAAGGAAGGTTTGCTGCTCTGTTGTCACTATGTAGGGATCATTGATAGCACATAGTCAATGTGAGGTAAAAGTCAGTCGATTTTGCAAATGCAGGTAAAATCACCTTTCTGTTAACAAACCGTGCAAAATTACTCAATTTGTCTAACCTTGAATTCCTCCTGGTTTCTGGGGAGATTATGTCCCAAATTCCTTGAACTATTTAATGATTGCTATTGTATTTTATTTTGGTTGTGTGAACATGAAGTAGGGCGGACTAGTAATACACCAGGGACTGTGTAGAGCAGCAGCTGTTACACTTTCAAAGAGCATTACTGAGCTTTTTATAGTTGGCTGCAGTTGACATCACAGCTAAATAGAGTCTTGTTCTAAAATATATTCCACCCAGCCTATGCAACCTGAAATCTAGGCATTGCTGGGAGGAGAGAGGGTCACAGGAAGCAATACAATACCAGCACAGAAGTAATAGCCTGGGGATGTGTTTGCTTGTTTTTCCTGCACCCATTAGAAATGCCTTTGAATATTTTTTTCCAGGAAGAGCAGAAACCTCTGGAGAAGAATGACAGAGTGAAACCTTTCCTCTCGGGATCAGCAATCAAATCTGGTCAGGTTATTACAGCAGTGACCAACAGCTGTAATAACTCACTGTAGGTAGCTCTCTTAGTGCCTGGCAGATGACTGTCCAAACCAAAAGAGGCCAAATGCTTTTACACTGTTATCACTGGTGCCACCAGGATGCTGCTGGAACCTGGGTAAAAGCTACTGTGCAGTAAAAATCATTGGAGAGGAGCATTACACACCCAGCCCCCTTTCTGGATTGGACCAGCAGCTCCCAGAGCTTTTGGGAGAGAGCTCTGCACTGTACTCACTATTAAGAAAATAACAAAGCTGAGTTAGTTGAAGCAAAGCTGAAGCTTATCCAGGACTCAAACCTAGCCCCCAAAATGTCTAAATCCACAGTCCTTTTGTGTGTCTGAGTATCTCTACTACTCTATAGCTGCACATACTCCATGTGAATGGCTTATGTTTCCTGGGGTACTTTCACAGCTTTACATGCACTGCACCTCCTGAGTCTGTGACTGAGGACTCTTTGGTTTTCAGGTATGGTTTCTTCTGGGATCCTAAATGACCTAATGGAAAAATGTCCATATCTTACTCTTTGCCTGACTTCTGTTTCATCTTACAGGAACCCACTGTCCTGGCAAGAAGTCCCTCTAAGGGGCCAAGCCAGGGATCTCTAGCCTACTTTCACCAGCAAAGACTGCAAAATGTGAGGAGATGGTGCATCACCAGTCTGTGAGCCTTCCCTGGGTGGTGGTTAGATGGCCTGCCAAAAACATCACAGGTGACACTTACTGGCACAAGCCCTTTCACAGCTTGGCACTGTTTACTGTTTGTGGGGTGTGATGGCACAATTCCTCCTGAAAACAGCACAGACACAAGCCTCCTCTCTGCTGCAAAATGCATTATCCTCAGAGCCAAATGAATCAGCGCGTACCCAGTGCTGCAGCCAGGACTGACCAGCACTGCCTTCCCCTTCCAAAATGTCAAACGAATTTCTGCTTCAGCATATGACACCAGCAACCACACAAGTCTCCCAGCCTCAGGGTTGTTGCTGTCCTCTTTATGTTATGTTGCCCTTCCTATTCATATCAATGTTCAATGATCAACTCCCAAATGGTTCAAACTCCACCCAGAGAAAAAAAAATAATTGTCATTATATAAACTATGGCTATTCTGCAAGTGCTCCAAAGAGCACTTCATCAGCCCTTTTTTCACAATTCATGATTTTTACATGCCTACATGGAAAAAACCAGCAACCTGGACCCACAGATCTGGAGAGGATTTCACAGGAGTGGCTCTCCTTTTGTTGTGAAAAAACGTGAGTAAGTCTTTACTTTTGTGTAATGTGATTTATGGTTTCTCCATCTGCTGAAAACATGGGCCAGAGTTTGAGAAGTGACCCTGGGAAGTGTGGACAGGGAAAGAATTCACTCGGACCTGGAATTAAAGACCACTTTTGCAGCACTTTGTGCCTACGCATTTTACACAGTCCTAAGTAAAATTCCCACCTGAAAACAGCTTTTGCACTTCGGTTAGACAAAGGAATCTGGTGAAGCTGCACTGCTTCAAGATTAAATAAAGGCCTGGAGAGCAGAAAGCAGGCACCAATCCAGCTCTGTAACAGTCATCTTCTAGGAACAGCCCTGTGTGTGTCTGCCAGTGTGCCATGCACCTTCTCTTCAGCAATGGGGTCACAGGCAAGTTACAGTGGCATTTGATGGGTGTGTTTGGACAGCCCAGACTTGGTCATACACTGTTAATGGCAACTTGCTGCTGTGGAAATGTGAAATGCAAAGATTTGTTTGGAATAAAGGAGGTCAGGTCGAGTAGATGAGGAAAGAGTGCAACATGCAGGGGCGGGGTTTGCTTGGCTGGGAACCTGTGTGGCTCTTAGGAATTATCCTGGTCCCTAAAGCAGGAGTCTGCTCCATGCAGCCAGAGGAAGGATCACCATTTGGCTGAAGAGATGCAAAATCAAGCTCTGTGGGCAGGTAGGATCAGTCCTTAGTCTGTTAGGATTTTTAGTGGCAGCAGGTTCCCTGTTTATCCTGGACTGCTTTGTACATACCAGGACTCTTGCTGCAGTAGCTGATAAAAATATAAAACACAGAGGAAGGAGAGTTCAACCAAGAGAGATTAATCAAAGGAAACTCCTTATCTTCTCACTTCTGCCCTTATCCTGGCAAAATCGGAGAGAAATACAATGTTTTTGAAATGCCAGAAAACCATGAACACTGCTATGCTGGCACTGACCAAGACCCACACGATGTAAAACACCCAGGTGATGCTGTGATTGATGTGATATCCTGCCCAGCTTTGCAATTTCCAGCCATTGTCATAAATATTTTGTCTACAGCTATATTTCAGGCATTGTCAGTAAGTGACAAAAGAAGCCAGCAGCAGTGGAACTGCAAATAGAAATCTACACTATGATGCTGCTGCACTCTTTTTTGATCACTCAGATGTGCAGCAAACCCTCAGCATTCCTTTAAACCTTCTCTTACCTCAAGTACCTTAGGTAAGAGGTATCCCAGCTGCAAAGATGTGACTGCAAAAGAGGAAAAACGTGGTCTTGTAAAGATGTGGGGGATAGCTAAGATGGCAGTAGAGAGCAGCTGAGATCACCCCAGCCCGGAGTCACTCTCCATCTTGGATTGCAGTTGTCACATCTGGAGTGATAAATGCATTTGCTCTTTGCCATGTGTCCAGCAGCACGGGGAACCTTCCAGAGGCAGGGAAGAAAAACTGTCAAGGAGAAAAGTCTTAAATCCCCCAAGTAATGTGTAAAACAAGCTTCGTCATATACAAAAGAGAGGGGTAAGAATCAAGGGGACTAAAAGATAATTAAGAAAGAGATAAAAGTACCAATAAAAGGACAGAGAGGAAGACCTTTAGCCAACAAAGGAGAGGATCAGAATAAGGAGGTGACAAGGGTGCGGCCTTGGCAAACAGAGCCAAAGTCAAATAGAAAAATAACCCTGCCAGAAATAAAAGCAGAGGAGTTGAGCTTGAATGAAAGGGGAAGAAAAACAGCTGTCATGTAAAACGGGAGTGAGAGAATGAGCAGGGCAGCCCAGGGAGGCAGCAGTACAGGCTGGAGGCAGGGACTTGCATCAGGGAGCACCTCTGCCAGAGGAGTGAGTCAACACAGAGGACTCTGTTGGACAACTTATCTGGGATGGCTGAGGCAGGGGGACAGGACAGTGGGGGAGGAGGATGGAGATACTGATCTGTGCAAATGCCTGGAGCTTCTGAGTCAGGCACCAGAAAACTGTGCTGTGGGCTTACCAAAGTCAGGATAACCCACAGAAGTAATGCCTACCAAGTGTGTTGCGTGACACTTCTCTTTGATTTTAAATAGCAAAGAAATGTGAGTCAGTTCATGCACAGAAGAGAATGACTTTATCAAATGGCATAGTAACCATTGCACTCGCCAGCTATGATCATGTGGTACTGCTGATTTAATGATCAACTGCAAAACCCCAGCTCAGGTGAAACTTCCCACATTCCATCCACATGTTAAACCTGAAAATCTTCCAAACTTTACAGAGGCTTGAAAACCTTTGAAATTCAAGAGTCCAGAAAAAAATGCAAGAGCAAAATCAAAATGGTTTTGTTGTAAATGTTATGATACGTGAGACTAAAAGTCCCTCATCTCTAAAACTGATCAGAAAAGAGGGTGGGAAACATTTAGAATGAATGATTAGACTGAAGCCAGAGCACTGACCTTGGCACATGCCTGAGAAGCAGCAGGGAAGCACAGGGAAGACAGATGAAGGATTCTCCAGGCAGTACCAGTCAGAGAGGGAAAACGTGGTGGATTTTAATAGCACCAGGGCAGCCAAGGGCAGAGAAAGATCATGGGATGGGTTTGTGTTCATATTGTAACAGACATCCAACCATACTGGGACAGTTCTGGTTCTGTGTATTGTCTCCTGGTTTTGAACCATCAGAGCAAAACTTGCTTCACATTTGGATCATTTTCTCAATAACCA
This sequence comes from Vidua chalybeata, assembly GCF_026979565.1. Classification (NCBI taxonomy): domain Eukaryota; kingdom Metazoa; phylum Chordata; class Aves; order Passeriformes; family Viduidae; genus Vidua; species Vidua chalybeata. The sequence continues at coordinate 31,692,041 of NC_071532.1, forward strand.
CAAGACACAAGCTGTAACAAACAAACAAACAAACAAACAAACAAACATTTACATAAAAATCCATTAATTTCAGCAGCTCATGCTTTCAGATACCAAACACTGCAAGACAGAAACAGAGACTCTTATGACTCATTTGTTAAGCTGGAGTAGAAGGAAGAGCTTACCACATGCAGGGGACGATGATAAGGGTTTAAGAGCCTGCCAAGAAAAGGTAGAAAACAATGGCTTAACACTGCTTGCTAAGGCTAAGGAGCCTGACAAGGGAAGAGAGGGGACTGTTTGGAGTTTTTCATGCTGTTATCCAGTGCTGTTAGAGGAGAATGTGGCCTCTTTGCTATCCATCACCCTGCCTTCCCCTGCCTGCCCTACTCTGTGTATATATTCTGGTTGCAACCTGGCAGGCTGCCTTTCCTAAGTAGGTGCTGAATGAAAAGGAGGAAAACATGGTCCTGTCTTTTTCCTTAGCACTTCCTTTCTTATCTTCTTCCTTGTTTCTTTTTTTGTTCATCTGCAAATACGTTCCTTTGCTTTCACAGTAAATTAATTAAACATTCTTGGGAGTTCGAATAATGCCATTATTTTGTATACATAACCACCTGCACCAACAGTTCTGGGCAAGTCTTCACTAAGGAAAGTATCTCTAAGAGCTGGGTATGACCTTGTTCAGAGCATTCAAGTAAGCAAAGCAGTACAGTAAATTCTATTAAATAGAAGCTTTAGGTCCTCTCACAATATAAATATAAAATCACAGCGGGTACAGAGAGAAATTGCAACAAGGATTTGTTTAAGCGTAGGGTTTGCTGCCACAGCAAACTTGGTGGGATTGTCCTCTCACTGCAGAAGCACCAGTGACAGTCAGGTACCCTGCCATTCTTGGGGTATCTCAAAACCCAAAGTTAAGCTGAGGTTTAAGTATATTTAAATTCAACACTAATCATCCCCTGCTCTTTCAACCAGTCCCTCCTATCTCCAGGTAGCTTCCTCCCTATTGCCCTTTCCCCTTTCCCACCCCCACCATTTGCTCTTATCTCCCTCCCACTCCCAAATCCTGATTCTTCCTCTCCCTCTGATGGTAGGGAGCCAGCTGCCAGCCATCAGACATACTCTGCTCTTGCCCTGTTGCTGTGTCTGGGTCCTCTCTGAACCTGGGCATCTTGCCCCAAATCTGTTGCTGTTGGGATTTAGCAAATACAGCCCCTTGATCTTTTCATATGCATTTGCTGGGTTTTTACGCCTCCCCGCCTCCACCACCGTTTCCTTCAAGGCTCTCTGTGTGTCTGAAGCTCTTATCAACTCCTCGGAGCAGAATACACGAATGGCACCACCAGGTCTTGAAGTCGCGTCTCACACCTCTCAGGAAATGGCTCACCCCACCAGGTCACATCCCCCTCCTAAGCACAGGGCTAAAGTCACAAGATACTATTAGTTCCTCATGGCCAAAACCAAGGGGACACGGCAGCTGAATTTTCAAAGGAAAATAGATTGTGCATATATAGAGGTAGTCAGGTCTGAGCCAAGCAAGGCAGGCATCTTTCAGAGAGAACATAACCTCTTGTCACATTGCATTTGTTTTAACCCTCTGTCTGTGCACAGAGCTGCTGGACAAGCCTGGTGATCTGAAATAATCTGTGCTTGGGATTGATATCACCAGGCTCTGACACTGTTCTGGTTCTCCAATGCCATGGGCTCCACCACACCAGAGATGTGCCCAATGTACTTTTTGTACCAGTACAAAAGTGAAAGGAGTTCAGCCCAGCCCCTTGGTCACAGGTCACACTCAGGACACTGTGACAGCACCATCTCCCTTTCACTCCCCAGTGCTCAGGCACCTGGACACCCACTGGGACAGCCTGGAGCATGGCCAAGTCCCTTTCCTGACTTTGCAGTTATACACTGGCTGTATCCCCCTCATTGTGTCCCAGCTGGAGGTGAACACACTCCCTGAGCTGAGCAGCAAGGCAAGCCCCCTCTTCCCTGTAGAGGACTCTGGCAAAGAGGGGCTCTCAGGGACACAGCTGAATATCCACAATGGACAGGTAACTTGGGCCTTTCAAGACTATATTTCAAGGCATTTGCAAACCATGCCAGAGTGAGGACTAGACACAGCCCACCCTGCTCAAGCTCTTCCTTATTAAAGCTCTTCCTTGTTTTCTGTGAGAACTAGAAAAATGACAACTCTAAATGGAAAACATGACAGCATTGTAAGACCTCTACCTAAAAGCCTGGATGGACCTCAATATATAGATCTTGTGTCTGTACATTGGGAAGACCTGATAAACCTCTAAAAGCACTTGGAGGTTGTAAAGAGCTTTGTCACAATGACTAGAAGCAATCAAAGGGAGATTAAGTATTCGTATAAAGATTTCCTCCTAGGCAGAATGAAAAAACCTCAAAACCTAAGCCTAGCATGCATTAACAATTTTTGCTATCAGGGCCCTGCTAGAAAAGCTGGAAATTATATGGTATTTTCCTGCCAGCAGAAACTCTGGAGCAAATGTAGTTATATATGCAACCATAAAAATATGTCTGGACTATAATTAATTTAATTTGTAGGATAATTATCCAGGGATTGCTTCTTCAGGGACAAGCTATCCAGGGATAGCTTGAACTTAACTCTTAACAGCAAAAATATGTTTGTTTTTTTTTTTCTTAAACTTTCTCTAAATTAATGAAATCAGGTTTGTGTGACCACTGTCTCTTTTTTTGGTCAGTCTCCTAATACATGGAGAGGGACTTTTTGCAAGGGCATGTCATGACGGGACAAAGGTAAATGGCTTCCAACTGAGAGTAGGTTTAGATTGAATATTAGGAAGAAATTCTTCACTGTGAGGGTGGAGAGGCCCTGGCACAGGTTGCCCAGAGAAGTTGTGGCTGCCCCATCCTGGAAGTGCTCAAGGCCAGGTTGGATGGGGCTCTGATCAACCTGGTCTAGTGGAAGGTACCCATGGCTGTGGGATTGGAACTAGATGATCTTTAAGGTCCTTTCTAACCCAAACCTTTCTGTGATTCTGTGATAAGATTTGAACTTTTTGGCCAATTTCAATTTAAACTGATGTAGAAATTGAGATCTCCAAGATACCAAATCTTTGCAAATTTACTCAGGTTGACAAGAGACTGCTAAATGTTCACTTACAAAAACCTCAATCTTGGGTTTAGTGACCAGAGAATTCATGTTGAAGTCAGCCACCAAAAAGAAAAAAAACCAATAAACCTTGCTGGAATGACAAGACTGAGCACAGACTGTCCCTGTAGAGTCCTAGAAGGAACAGGGTGATGTGACATCTGACAAGCCAGAGGAGTTTGAACACAGCCAAGGCTGCACAGCTGGTTACAAACCACTGCATGGTAAAATGCCAGGTGTCCCATTGCCTCCAGGACTGCGCAGCAGAACTGCTCACATGTTAGTTATTTAGTTATCTTCTCAGCAAAACCATGACTGCATGTCACACTGCTGCCTACTCTTGCCATGTATTCTGTGATGCTTCCCAAGCTCCAGTTCCTCAAGTCACATAAAGCAGGATCTTAAACTGCACATTTAAAAGATGACTTTGTAGCCCTGAGAGCCTGAGAGAACCTCCCCATCTTGACATGCAAAAGGCTGAAGAGCCAGCTAGCTGAAAAACTCACCACAGGGCCTATCTCCCCCTGCTTCTCCACAGCCTTGGTGTTTCATAGCCTGTCTTACCCTTGCTGGATGCTCAGAGCTGGCAGCAGTGATGTGAGAGCATGTTCTCCAGCTGAAGCTTAAAACTGTTTTATTGCAGGTACAGGCACATTTTGTATTGTGAGTCTTCTTGGCACAGATGCCTCAGTGCTGAGGCGCTCCCAGCACAGACAAAAGCACAAGTTTCTCTCCTGACAAATAGAGTGAAGACCAGTGTAAACAGCTTCTGAAGCAGCCTGTAGTTTTTCATATCAACACAAGGCAGTCTGCTTTTCCCTTACAGATAGCTCTCTCAGTTTTTGCCATCTTAATTTAAAAAAGCAAGCCACTTCTGGACTTCTGTCACAGCTTCTGCTTTTCAAGGGAAGACATAAAATCCCCCTTTTTGCCTTGGTGGGACATAAATAAAAGCAAGTGTGCAAAACAGGAAGGAACAAAACTGAATGTCTTCTAAATGCTTCCAGCCCTTACCTGGGTATCATTCTATGCAGGCATCAGAAACTTCTTTGTCAGAACACAAGGGGCACAGCAGGGTGGAAACCTACTTGTCAGGGAAAGGAAACTCCACTGAATCCAGACACAGCACTTCTTCTTTGCTGCAGGAGGCACACTGCACTACCCCACAGGCACAGCTTTTAGGACATCAGTGGGATAATACTCTGCAGGAGCTGTGGAGAAGTATGCTAGCATTGGGAGGGGAGAGAACTGCCAGAGGGAAGGAAGGAGCTGTCTTTCATGTCATCCTACTTGCCTGGGAGGAGGCAGAAGCCTCCTATTCTGATGTCCACCTAACAGCACACTCCTTCACAATCAGTACTGTCCTCCTGCTTTTATTCAATCTTAGATCTGTTTCAAACTAATCCAATACAGAAGGGTGGCCACGAGGATCCCATGGACAAAATTAGTGTGTGATGCTCTGAGCAATAGGAAAGAGAAAATATAATTCCTGGGCTCTGGTCCCGCTCCAGAATTGCTTTGCTTTTGCAAAAGCACATACCACTGGTAAGCAGAAAAGAACTCATCACCAAGATATATGAACATGCTGGTAACAGCCAGCCAGCCCAGACAGGGAAACTGAGGCAGACTAGAAGTAAATAGAAGTCAGCACCTGCAGACAGGCAGCACAGCCTGACCTGCTCAGAGCAGTCTCATCCACTCACAGGTATGTCTGCTAGAAAATGTGATTGTCTGCAGCCAGGTAATGAAGAGTCTGAGTGGGAACCCCACAGCGTGGGGCCTGTGTGTGCAGTCCTGGGCTGCACCAAGGGTTTTGCCCACAATTCACTCACACAGGGTTTCCTGTTCCACATTGCAGAGCCACTGATCACACTGCATCCATGGACAACATGGAATGCCACAAAATGTAGTGTGTGGAAGTTATTTTACTTTCATTGTAACAATGTAGACTTTAAAAAAGTCTACATTGTTACATCTAAAAAAAAAGTCTAATTGTTACATCTGTGTCTCCCAATGAAAGTTTTCAGGCCTGGGAAGCCTCATTGTTCTTTTCCTCACCAAGGGAAGCATGTCAGCTGCTGTCACAAGATAGCTGTTGGAACACCTCTGGAACCATAAAGGGCAAGGGAACTGAGGAGGCTTTTGGTCTGAAGGATGTCAGAGCAGTCAGAGATCAAAGAGTCAGCCCATTTCCAGATTTATGAGTTGGGAACAGGTCTATTAGCTCCCAGTACTCACTCTTTCCTGAGTATCTGTTCAATATACATTGACAGCTGTCTTAATGGGAAGTCTGACACTGAAAACCACCATGCTCCTGGGCAGTGTGTCTCAGTTTTGTTTTCTGCTAGCTCAGAATCAGATCCAGGTGGGGCAGTCCTAGAAGCAGCCCAGATGGGATCCCCTCATTTCCCTCCTGCTCCATCTGGCAGTGTCCTCTCGCTTGTTCAGCCATCCTGGGGATATGGGTAGGAATTTCACAGGTAGGAATCCCAGATCTGGACTGAAAAAAACCAACCAACAAACCCCAACTGTTGTTACTGTACAGTTAATTTAACTTGGGTTAATCCCCTGAGCACACTGTGTGGACTGACACATGCTCAGCTAAAGGGAAGGCATCAGGACAGGTGTGAACAGTGGGGGGCCTGTGGTGCCAGCAGCTCTTTAAGCCTGGGCTGCTGCTGAAAGAAAAGCACGTGTATGTGCGTGAAAAAACACATTTCCTCAAAAACCTGCTCTCTCTGTCTGGCAGCCTTAATCAACCGTAACCACATCCTAGAAACTATATACTTATAATGGTATAATTCCAAGCAGGATTAAATCCTTCAGAAAAAAAAAAAAAAAAAAAACTCTGCTATGTTTTTCCAGAATATTATTTGACGTAAAATACAAGAAATCATTCAACATGTAAGTATAACCTCGAATAATTCTCTTTTGCTGCCACCTGTGGCATCTTCTAAATCTGCAAGCAATCTGCAGAGTGATTCAACCCTTCAGGAGTTTTTCACTAAAAACCTTAAATAATGCTGTCAAGTGCTTTCTGGATCACCACACACCTGTGCCCTTGCTCACCACTGTGCCCAGTTGAGAACATTGTACAAGTCTCATGTGCCTGACTGCTGTCTGCAGGCTACAGCCCATGATTTTGGGAACAGCCTAGAAACTACAGTCATGAAAGCATCTGGGCTGCTGCACATGTAAAAGCACAAAGGTACGAATGTTTTACGAACAAAACTTCTAAAACCAGCTTTTAACAATTTTAATGTGATTTTTCTGTACAAAGTAATTTTTCTTGGGGAGACAGTTGTAAAAAGTAATATGAGGACAAACCATTTTAAGTGCCTTGGTGTTGTTGGGGTGTGCAGGCAGCATTTCAGCAAAAGACCTCTCCATCTGGGAATCAGCTATGGCAGAAGCACACGGGATGTGCCAGTGTAATGTGTAAAGGCATTAGCAAGTGGTGGAAAAGGTGATGACACCAATGTCTGCCTCTACCCTGTCTGAGCTGCTGTGGCTCTCCAGGTGCATTTAACTTACATCTTAAAAAGAAAGAGATGTTTTTGCAGCAGCAGGAAGCTGTACACCACCCACATAGCTGGCAGCAAAGCACTGCAAGTGGAACAGTTGCGGCCAAGGGAAGAGGTATAACTTCTGTTTGCTTTATGTCTCACACCATGCACGATCCATTACTTGCCAAAGCAGTCAGCAGCTCGAGAGCATCTACCTCCACACCAAGAGCTGGAGAGAAAGAACTCCATAACCCTCCCAGCCCAGATGTTCTATCAGAAATAACCCAGCCGCTGCTCTGGTCCTCTCCGGGGTGCCAAACTCCCAACACCCAGTTGTTTTGCGTGCGGATGCAAAGCCCGCTCCCTTCTCCCTCCTGCTGTCTATCTTTCGGGCGGGGAGTCGAGGGTTGCCAGCCATCACCCACCCCCGTCAAGCACGCATAGGGCATCACTGACTCCTCTGGGCTGAGCAAGGCAGGGGCCGCCCCAGTCGGGCACCCCACCGGCAGCCTGGGGCGCGGGGCCCGGCGGGGTGCCCGGAGCTCACCTTCCCCGCGGGGCCGTGCCGCCCCCTCGAACCCCCGCCCCTGCCGAGCCCCCTCCCCGGCTATAAAGCGGGGCGGGCTGGCCGGGCCCCCTCCTCGCCGCTGCCATGGCCGCGCTGCGCTTCGGGGAGCCCCCGGCGGAGCCGCCCGCCTTCCCCGCGGGCAGGTGGGCGGGAGGCGGCGGGCCCGGCCCGGCCTCGCCCGCCCTCAGGGCGCTTCCCCCGGCGGAGCCGTCGGAGGGGGCGCCGGCGGCCTCGCAGCGTCGGAAGCGGACCAGCTTCACGGCGGCGCAGCTGGAGACGCTGGAGCTGGTTTTCCAGGACACCATGTACCCCGACATCTACCTGCGGGAGAAACTGGCCGACGCCACGCAGATCCCCGAGTCCCGCATCCAGGTGAGGGGCGCCGGCTGTGCCGCGCCCGCCGCGCCGGGGCCGCCCCGCCGCGCTCACCGCCGCCCTCTCTCCCCAGGTCTGGTTCCAGAACCGCCGCGCCAAGTCCCGCCGCCAGCGGGGCCCGCCCCGCCCCAGCCCCGCCGCGCCGCCGCCGGGCTGCCCGCGGCCGCCCCGCTTCGCCGCCCTGCGCGCCCCGGAGCGGCCCCGCTGCGCCCTCTCCGGGGTGGCCCGCACGGACGACGGCTCGGTACCCTACGCGTGGCCGCCGGCCGCCGGTTTCCTCCCTGGTCCCGGCTTCGAGGGCTTCCCGCCCGGCCAGCCCGGCGGGACAGAGCCCGGTCCGTTCGCGGGGAGCGCCGCCGGCCCCTTCCCGCCGGCCCGCGCCTTCTGCGGGCAGTACTCGCCCGTGTCGGACGCCGAGGACACCAGCGGCTACTCGGAGTCGGGCTCGGAGTGGGAGGAGAACGCGCTCGGCGCCTTCCGCGCCCTCTGAGCGCCGCCGCGGCGGACGCGGCGCGGGCGGGGGACGGGTTAAAGACGCGGCCCCGGCCGCGCTGCGAAGCCCTCCCGCCGGACCCCGTCCCGCGGTGCGCTGCCCGGGCGGGGAGCAGTCACACACCGCGCTACCTCACCACTGCTCCTCTGCCACTGTTGCACTTTATCCGGTAGTAACTGATTTTACCTATTTATTTAAGAAAGATACGGGTCGGCTCCATCAGCTGAGGGCATCTTTTTACACTGTATTTAAAGTTTTCTTGTATCATGTTTAGTATATCTATTTAACCTTCTTTAGCCAAAAAGCTAACCCAAATCCACTGTATTATAGGGGTGGGGACTGGTCTTAAAAAAGAGTGATGGTCTGTTGGGGTTTTTGACCAAGAAAAAAAAATAAAGCTTTACATTTTTCATATGCTTTTGTGTGTACCTGGTGCAGGGGCAAGGTTTCTTACCTTGGCTGACAGTGGGGTAGAGAAGTGGTAGATATCCCAGCTGCAGGTTCTCCTCCCAGGTCTTGGAGAGCTACAGCTGCAGTTCAGATGTCAATAAGAGACCTAAGGGGCTCGAAGGACAGGTTACAGAAACTGCCTTAAACTTTCTCCGTCAGTATTTGTCTTAAATCTAAACTAAACACCCCCATTCTTAAATGAAAATGGAAATGTCTGACCTAATTAATACAAACCCCCACATCTCAATTGCTCAGACAAAAGCCTCCAGTCTGCCAGCTAAGCCAAGGTTAATGTTAAACTAAGAGAAATGGGAGTATTTTGTGGCCATTATCAGGGTGCTTTAGCTGTAGGCAGGGACTACACAGAAGCTGTTCACATGATGGCTCGTGGGCTGAATGGCTCTGCACTGAGAATGGCAAAATCATTAACAACAGAACTCTCTCCTCCAATTCAATTTATTGAGGAAGGATACATTACTCTGTATGTATTTTGAGCATAAGGCAAATTCTTCCTGCTTACAAAACAGCACTTCAGAGCCTAGCAGAGCAAGTTGCAAGTTATGGAAAAACACCCAAATGCCAGAAGCACAGGAAAAAATGACCCATGTACTGGTGGCAGAAATACCCTGTATGAGGAATCATGCCCCACAGAATAAGGTTACCAGTGCACAAAATCCCTCAGTGCCACTCTGTAACATACCTATGCTTGTGAGATCTGGGATAGCTGAATGCTGGTTGGACTGCAAGCTTGCATGGTGAACAGACATGGTAGGGTTGCTGATTAGTATTCTCCATCAAAAAAAACCCAGAGCTATCCTTGAAAAACAACATAAACCAAAAACCAACCAACCTACCTCAGACACCATCTGTCCCAAGTGGACTTGGGTGCTATGCTGGGGATCAGGAAAACCCCAGAAGAGAAGCACTTGCAGGAAAAGACAGAAAATAAGACCATGGTTTCTTGGGGGCTCAGGGTAAATTCAAGTTTACTGATTATAATAAATCAAAGAAACTTGTTCTGCTCCTGCAAACTTCAGGTATGGTAGCTGCAGTGAGCTCTTGAGACTCCTGCTATGCTTGGGGTACACTCAGCAAACACATCTGTATTTGTTACTGTCACCAAAATTCAACATTAGCTCTGACCAACACATCAGTACCCAAGGAGAAATGCAGCCTTTCAAAGAAAAGAAAAGATGTGCATTTTCACATTGTCTACATGAGTGGGACAAATGACATGTGAAAGTAAATGGCAAATCACAAATGACAGATCTTTCTATGATACACTACCCTGCAATAATTAAAAAAACCTACAGCAACAGAAAACATGCTGGAGAGCACATTTAAGTATCCACATGTAAAAACCATCATAGCTAAGGAATCAGAGTTGAGATTGGAGTGTGGTGGTTATTGCAATGTATTGTGTGTCCAGTAGGATAAAGGGTTTTCATGAAAAGCAGCTTGCTAAATCCTCTGGTATCTACTAGTGTGTAGATAGTCTACAACTTGTCTCCCTCTCAGTTTGGGATGTTTGCCATCAACAGGGCCAAATGACCCTCCTGGTGTTTTGTACTGGGAAGTCCTGCTGCTCAAAACATTCAGTGCACATGCTGAGCTTGAGTCCCAACAGCAGGAGGGATCAGAGCAGAGGTGTGCAGAGGGAGCAGCAGGGATGTGAGTATAGGGGTGCAAGGGGATGGTTCCTTCTTTCTGAGATAGCTGTAGAGCAGATTACTGCCTGTCTGACTACACTTATGTACCTTAAATTAGGCTTTGGTGCCTTTCTCTTTTGGCACATTTCTCTTTTTTACATGAACAGGGTGGTGGGAGAGGACTCCTTTCTGTCTTCTTTATCAAAGAGATGGTAACACCACAAAATAACGAGTGATATAATTAGAAAAGCAACTGCAAGGACCACGATGATGTTCTATTGCATTATGAGAGGTACATTTTCCTGGGTAACTCAGCTAAATTACTGTTTATCATTATTTTATAGTATCCCTTGTAAAATTTTTAAATACCTTTTAAAACAGCTACTCACCTCATCCTCATAATACTTCATTTTCAGCAATTAGCTTCTCTTAAAAAAATGACCTGAGACAATCTGCAAAAAATTTTGCATTTTTGTGAAATATATCAACTCTCATAGGTCAATTTATTCAGTTACAAATTTCATTGAGAATAAAAGATTTATGCATTTCTCTTAATTAACAGAACAAATTTAGCTAAATATAAACTCTGCACTAAAGTTTTGCAGTGGCACAATACCAACACAGAATACAGAAGCATCTTTAAACTATACAAAATTTTAAAATTGAAAATAATCCTGTTTACATATTCTTTATACATTAACATATAAAAGACCCTTATTTAATGAGGCATCTAAAAGAATCAAAACCATCTCTACAGCTATCTCTGAAAATCCATATCTTGAAACAATTCATTACACAGAAGCTTTACAAGACTATTTAAACAAACCAATACACACTTTTTACAAGATTAACATTCCAAAAGGTATAGGCAGGCTATCACTTCTTATTTTTGCAGTTTACCTCACTGGTTATCTTTAATTATAAAAAACTTCATATTTATATATGGTGGGTATTGTTGAATAACCAGTGATCTAATTTAAAACTTGTGCAAAATGAACAAGAATTTGGAAAAACAGTAAGTTTAACCAGTCACTTATATAAAATACCACCTAAAGAACTTTTGTCCTCTGTGAAGGGAAAAGAGCCATAACCAATCTCTTTCTGGAAAGTTAACAGTTACATTTTTATATTCCTTCATTAGACTCCTTCTATAAGTTATGATAAATTAAGAGTTCCAACAAGACATTGACTGATCAATAGACCTGCCCAACATCCTCCAGTTTACAGCTTGTGTTTGCTGGCTGTATCCTGCTGCTGCTTCCTTAGGTCAGGGCTTCCCAAGGGCTAACCTGGCAGCTCTGAAGAGCTACACAGAGGCGTAGCTTTACACAACAAAGACCTGCCATGTGGCTACTAACTCCAGCCATTTCCTCTTCAGCACTTCTAACATACCAGGAGATCCAACAGCAAGAGGTGTGCAGAATTAATCTGAACTTTTAAAAATGAAGTTCAAATTATATGAAAGTATGCTTTCAAGTTTACTATAATCAATGCAATTACTAAGAGATTACCAGTTAGCAAAACTACTGCATGTGAATAACAAATGGAGAAATCTAATGTAACGCTGGCCAGAAATGCTGGTTTCCTTAAGAAGCAGATAGAATATATTTAAAAGGGTCCTTTCCGAGAAGTTTTCTCTTCCCTTATCTTCTGGCAGTTAGGGTATTTGGTGAAGCCTATAGAAAGGAAGAAGATTTTCCAGAACTACTTGCTGTACACTTGAAAGAAAGTTTTCAGTCTCTGTTGGTGTTATTGGCTGCAAAAGCATGTAAATTTCCCATCTGGCTCAGACCACTCTGAATATGTGCAACGTGGATCTCAACGTTATTCTGAAAACAACTGTGGGAAGAAAAAAAGAAGGAAAGAAAGAAATGTTGAACCCCATAGGTAAGAGTTATGTCTGAATATCTCTACAGTGAAAAATCAAGATGTGAGCCTAGCCAGTATAAAAATTCAGGTGATTCAGAGAGCAATACATACAAATGCAATTTGACAGAGAAACATGGGAAAACACAACTTGCACAAACAGCTGCCAGAAATGAAGAGTCACTGACTTAAACACTTAAAGTAAGGTTTTAACATGGCCAGAGTTAGTGAAATTAAAATATTATGAAAAGATGCTAAAATGGCCAAAATAAGTACCATGAAATTGAAACATCATCACTTTCTTTGCTGGGTACATCAACCTTTACTTAAATCAATTCCAATATGCAATTTGCAGGGTTGACTATAAAGACGTTTCACTAATGTTTGAGGTTTGGTTTTGTTTTTCCTAATGAAAATTGCTATAAAACATCATTTCTCAATAACTATATTGAAATCAAAAGGCCATCTTTGGGAAAAAAATTTAAAATTCATGTGTACAGCCTCCCATCATTATGTAGCAATACAGGTAGTAAGGATATAAAAACATACTTAGCATTTAGGTTTATTTTCTAAATGACATCATTTAGCAGCATAAAATACTTGTCACAAATTGCTGGAGGCGGCAGGGTACTCCAGACCAGTATCACTACACTCTTGCGACCACATTCTTGCTATTTTTATGATGCCTCCTCAGGCAGCTGCTTGTGACAACTGTTGAAAAATGGCCCATCTAGATTAGATTGGCCTTTGGTCTGGCACAATATGGCTGCTATTCTGCTTCTTGGCTTAAAATCTTGCCAATGGAAGCTGATCAGAACCTCTAATTGTCTCATATGCCACCTTTTGATATTTACAGACAAGAGGCTGAGTATGCTAAAAGAATACTGAAATTCTACTGTTCTCTGAAATTCTATTGATTTAAAAAACTTTTATTCCTAGTGAGAGTTCAAAATCTGACAATGGTTTAAAATAAGTTTTTAGATGTCATAAATTACTAAAGAACAAGAAAGTCTAGTTTTTGTTCCATCAATTTAGCACTTTTAAATTTTTTTTAACATGTTACTTCACTGAGAGGTTCAAACAGAAAACTGCTCATTTCACATTCCCTTTAAGAAGCCCCCCTTTTAGATGGGACCCTTCCTATAAGTAGAAGTTAGCAGATTAAACCCCTTAATTATAATCAGTGTTCACCCCTAAAATACAATAAGAACTATCACAAAGCGTGTAATTAAGAATTAAATATTCAAAAAGTAATACCTGATGTTTGAGGAGTCTATTGAATTCTTAATGTCATTTAATGAATCTGTTAGTGATTTAAATTCAAAGGAATTCAGATCACCTCCTTCTGCTAGACACTGTAGAAGAAGAAAAAAATGTTCTCACAGTTCAGCACAAAAACTGGCAGAGCTTTAATACTATGTATTGTATGGGAGAAGCTATTTTGTGCAAATTGTTTACCTTAATTTGCAGTAATATTGCTGTAAGTCTAGAGATAAGATCAGTTAAATTTTCACTCTCCACACAGAGTTGTCCTGTTGACAAGGTATTTGCTTGTCTGACGACCTCCTGAGCTTCCTCTTCACATCTGCGCCTCAGATCCGTGGGCTGGTCAGCAGGCTGGAGGCCCTGGTCAGGAGCAAGCTGCAGAGATATGAAGGAGAGAAATTAAGAATGAAGATGTCCTTTGCATTTGGTGGATGTGTGAAATGAGATTATTTCAAAGACAGTTTGTGTGTGTATAGCACACAGGGTTTTTTCTTTATGTATGTCTACTTAAGAACAGGCCACTGGTATCATGAAAAGCATTGCTCAAAGGCAGCTCAAATTTCAGAGAAGGAATCCAACACAGCTACCAACAGTTTCATTTCAGTGTGACCCCCACCCACCCCCTATTCCCAGGAAATTAAGTTTTCTAATTAGGTTGAGCAAAACCACCAAGTACAGAGAGAATCCAGCAAAATCTCACCTCATAGCAATACTGTTGAACTTTATGCAAAACTTTATTTAAGTCTTTGTTTAGTTGTTCTAGATCTAGAACAATAGTTGCATATCTCCTCTGAAACTCAATGCCGAATGGCATGGAATAGGATTTCTGTGGACAACAAAAAGCATATCAAAGTTAATGCAATGCTGTACAGATACAGATTTTGAACTCATCAAAAGGAATTTTTATTTGAAAACAATACTGAGATATTTGAAATCCTGGTGTCAAATAGAATAACCTTAACATACAAAATATTAAAATGCAATATTACTCTTTATAACTCCAGAAACTGTGTAGGCAACAATCATGCTTTTATTCCCTTCTTGAAGTGCTACAATAATCTCTGGTGGTAAATGCTACAGAAGATGACTGTGGTCTGACCTGCTTATTCCTCCAGTAGCTGGGCATGGCTTCTCCCTACTGGTTGAGCAAAAAACTATCCTGCCAGCAGGGGAACAGTACAGGACAATATGGCCTCAACCACCTCTGCTGCAGGATGATAGGCACATTTGGCTAGTAAATTATTGGTCACTTGAGGATGACTCAGTGCTACACACCTTCTGTTACAGCTAATAGCTCTGCCAAAAAACTAAGTTACTAGAGCTTATATTTGGTATCAGTATTTTGTAAGCATGATTTTCCACAAAAAGAATAAATACCAAAATACAGTATTTTTTTTCTTATACTCTTTTCAGAATACAGCTTGACACTGTTTGGGTGATATTTATGAAATTGAAGCAAAACATACAATATATTATAAAATTTCCTCTCCAAATTGCCTCTTGCAAGAGAAGCTAGAGGGAGTTCCAGCCATAGGGCTGATTTTGCTTGTACCACCTACAAGCAAAACTTTTAGCTATAGATTTCACACACAAGATAAAGAAAACTGCAAAGTCAAGAGCCTCCATCAGGACAATCGTGGTCAGAAGCTCAAAAGGTTTCAGTTATGAGTTCAGTTCATATTTCCCCATTAAACCTAATCACTGAGATGATCTCCAGGGATTTACAATCTGAATACCAACTTAACAGGGCTTTAAACTAACACCATAATTTCAGAATTCACTGGAAAGTGGCATAAATTTGGCATACTTTCTGCAGCTGTGTAACGTAAAAAATCAAATCTTTCAGACCTTCTCCAGTGACCAGTTCCCTTAGAGCAAATTGAACTGCTCCAGCTTAGCTGTGAAAACTGCAGACAATTATGAATTCCCTGTTGGAGAGGAAAGGCTAAGGGCATTCTATGCTAGTGATAACAAAAGAAATATTTCTCAGCAGCAGCAGCACTATTTCTGACCTGGGCACAACCCAAGACCTGGAAACACTGATGAACAGCTAAACTGACAAAAGATGGATGGCTTTCAGTGGAGGGAAGCAGATAACACCTCTGTCACCAAAGATCTAGATGCTTCTCTGAGACAACCAGCATGACCTTTACCTTGTTTTTATTGCAGGTCCTTTCAATTTATACTTGTTTATCCAAATGTTTACTGTTTTATGTACACATTAATTTGTTTATAGCCCGCAACCCAGACTAGTACAGTGATGTCAAGAAAAATGAGACAAAAAACGTACAGTTGTATGCATTAATAGCTCCTCTGAAGGCATCCCCTGACTTGTGTAAATTTATTATTTTTGCCAGATAGGAATGGCCTACATTCAGTACCATTTCTGATTTTGGTCAGTTCCATTTATTTCTATATTGAGTCAGTCATTAAACAGAAGTCTTCATAAAAGGATTATTTTAAACCAAACAGCAGTGGTACTCTAACAATTATCAAATGACAAATATATGAGTTATTACTAAAGTCTGACAATTAAGGTACACCTGAATGAACTCAAAGGATTCAATTTCCTTCATGTTCAGGTATGTTATTGATGTTGAAGTGAACTGGGGTCAGAAAAAGATTCTTGTTCAAAGAAAATATATTTTAAAGGAGAAGCAACTCATACACAGTGGTACAAACACAGATGGGATTGCCAAGGTACAAAGAGGACTAGAAGATGGGCTAAGAATATGGCCCAATAGGAAGGTATCACATCTTCTATTTTTATTTATCAGGACAGCCATGAGAGGTAATGGGGGCTGCTTTATGATGGCTGGTTTTCAAACGAAATAGAGCAGGGAAGAATGTCAGAGTATCTCAAAGTCCTTAGCTGGGTTACAATTGGGTTAAAATGTATCAAATTTAGTAGCTATTTCTAGATTTCCCTCCCAGTTGCTTTTTTGCCCTTTCAATTCCATTGAATAAGGAGACCGACGAAGAAAAGTAAGAATATAGGTAATTTATGACTTAATAGCTGAGCTAACATTCAGGTTCTTGCTAGATGAAGGATACTGTCATTCCTATGGATCTCCTTATCTACACAAAAGTACAAATACCTCAGAAAAAATAATTTAAGAAGAGTTGGTAATTTTTCATTATCAGAGCTGCAGGTTGCAGTGACATGTTTTAATCTTGCTTCTCTTTGCATCTAGTTTAGTTAGTAACACACAAAATACAGGAAAAATAATGTAGTAACTGAAACAAGGATTTGAAGATCAACACCATGGCACAGTAGAAGAAAATTAGACACACAGAGATGGGGCAGCAGGAAGCAGAGTAACAGAATGCACACATGCACATGATCATTGAAGGCACAAAGAGAAATCTCTCCATAATAAATCACACCTTTCAAGAAAAGACATCTTTTCAATTCAAATATCTTACATGAAAAAAAACCCAACCATTTTGTTTCAATAAATAAACAAATTGTTTTCCCTTCTTCTCCACAAACCTCTAGCCTTCTGTACACTGCAGAGACAATAGCCTGGATGGATGCTGGCAGAAGGCTGAGACTGAGAGCTTTCTCAAGTTAATTTATAGCCATGGGTGGTAGAAGATCCACTCTTATAATTTTAATTTACTGACTGCTGATTAGATAAAGTTAACAAGAAAAACTATTCTGCTGCTGCTGCTAATTATGCTGTAGCTGCTGTGGTACTGTAGCTTTAAATGCCAGTCAAGGGCACTCAGAGCTTTACAGAAAAATCTCTGAAATGAGTAATTGCTTTAACCAAAAAGCTGAGATAATAAGTATCTACCATCTGCAGAACAGTTTTAGCATGAATGTCTTACCATATAAACTTGTACTCCAAATTCTCAAGGTACATAGTATTTCCTTACTTTATGTGTTAACTGACGTGCTATTCTGATGTTAACATTCATCAGTTTCCAAAGCACAGTGCTTTCAAAGGAGAATCATATATGAACTGACCTCTCTGACTTGTCTTTAAAAATAATAAAGACATTTCATGTCATAGAAAGCAATAAAATACAGATTTTATTTAGACTATACTCCTAATTAAATTTATTTGCATTAGCTGTTAAAGCATATCCTGTTTTAATAACCAAAAAGAAAACATTCTCACCAGCTTTTCTGCTTCCGTGTTCATCTCTCTCAATTGTTTGATGTGTTCCTTCTTGATCATAAGGATTTTCGATAACCTCGTCTAAAACAAAGGAACTATTTTTAGAAAGAATAGGTCCTTAAGCAGTTTTGAAACACCATAAAAATTCAAGACAGAAAAACCATACCCGTTTCTTTCATAATGTTAAATGTATTTTTCAGTTGTTTATCAAGTTAATAAGCAAAAATAAAAATTAATTAAAATTAAATGATGGAATTTCCAGAGATTTTTAAAGCAATTCCAAGTGCCCTCAATTGATGAGTGCTAAAATCCATCAGCTGAAATTCCCCAGAGGAAGACTAACATTATTTATGGCCAGCTAGAGGCTGAAGAACCTTTGTTTTTTTAATAGGCTGAAGGAGAGTGAAGGTTGTTATGGTCATGATACTACAATTAGTATCACTCACCTTACTACACCTTTTTTCCCCCACAACAGTTCTCAGCTGTGCCCTCCACCGAGCACCAGCCCTTTGTGCAAACTCCCGCAGTTAACCCTGGCATAGAGATTGGATCTATTTTATAGAGAACAACTCTGGGCTTTCCATTTCCCTCTTTTGTAATGGGAATACCCTGTGTCTCCTGCCCTGGGGACCTAGCAGGCTGAAGTGGAAATCACTGGGAGCACCTTCAACACACTCATCTCTCCCAAAACTATTCATACTCTAGGGCCCTGAGAGAAATCCTAGCTTCACTACAACCAGCAACACTTTTATTACTGGAATAAACAGAGCAAAAATTTCAGGTTTTATAAATTCCAGAGGGGTTAACTACATCCTAGCAGTGAAACACGTGACTGGAAGAAATAGGAACTCCTAGTTCAACACACATCTGATTTATATATAATCCCTTTTGTGATTTTCAAGTCCAGTCTTAATGCAGCCAAGTTGCTTGCCCCTACAAATTGTAATTGTAATTAGAAAATTGTTCCAGGATCTCTTTCAGCTAATGAGGAATAGTCTGGGAATTTCCATGCTAAATGTATTCTTTTTCACTTCATAGCAATTTGTTCAGAATTGCCAAACAGCCAAAGCTGGTTTTCAGCTAAATATAGTGTTCCCTCCTTGTATTTATCCCTGCTTATTCAGAGATAATAAAAGCATCTCTTCTCCACTGTTCTTCCACCAGACTAAGCACAACCTAAGCCTTTTCAGACTCCACTCCCTTAAAGAGCTCTTAATCTCTTGAACTTTTGTGGCCCTTTTTATATCTTTTTCCATTCACTGCCATCTTTCCTGTGTGTGAGCACAGGAAGCCTGTAACAGTATTCTGAATGACACACCAGGAAACTAAACCTGTAAAATGGCATCAGTGTTTCTCTCTTTCTACTCCAAATATTTTGCCAGATGCCATCTTATGAATGGATGGTGAGCCATGGCCAGAGGCACAGAGGCAACACTGCATGGGTTATCAGCCTCCCAAGTCCAGCTGCTCCTTTCTGCCCTTGTGCTGTCCCCAGTGACAGCACTTGCATTTTTGCTCTTGGTATTTTGCATGAAGAACTCAATCACAGAAGAGATAATGACAAAAAAAAAAAAAATTCAGAAGGGGCAAGAAAGAAAAGGTTTAAAATTGTTACTTGTGAGCTGGATTGCCTCTCTGATCTAGTTTCTAACACACCACACAAGTGTTTGTGTTGCCAATAAAACACCTGTGAGGAAGAAAAGCACTGTACACCATCTGCCACTGTTGCCAAAAAGTTCCTTGTCAAGCTCTGCTGTCATCACCATCCAGCAACTGCCTAACACGTTCTTCTCCTTCATGAAGTTGATGAGTCCCCAAATTAATGCAGAATATATAATATGTTCCCCGAATTTGAAAGGCATTTGATTCGTAACTTCTACTTTGATATGCAGACATATGTGAGGATGCACAGCACCAGTTCTCCATTGGATGAGCTTGGATTTTCTATTATATTCATCCTACTCTAAGATATATTCCAGTGACCAGGATAATCTGATTCTGAGGATTTTCACTGAATCTATCATGTCCATCAACTTTCTCTCAGGGGTACATTTTATTACATAGACCTCAATTTTCATCTGCCAGTGAATGCTATAATTCAGTCTAGCCCTCTTTGTGTTGAGAAATTCTTGCCTAACAACTCTATTTTCACCATAACTCATCCTGTTTACTGTTGCAATTTATAGTTCTCAATAAACTGGAAACATGTTTTTAGTACAATGGTTTTCCACATTAAAAGAAATGAAGGGACAACCCAACCAGAATGTTTAGACTTTCACTTCTGATTTCATCTGTTAGTCATAAAATATGAGCATTTCAAAATGCAGTGTGTGATCACTTGCTATGCAGTATTTTCAAAATTTTCATAAGGAGAAATCAGCCAAAAATCGAGTACCCATTTTCAGATTTTTCTGATATTTTTTTTTTAAATTTTCCTCCTGCATTTAAGTTGGGAAGATCCCTCCTTTCCCCACAGGCAGAGACCAGGTCACTGTGGTGCCTGTGCTGCATCACCACACTCCCTCTACCGGGCATGCAGCGACCCTGCCAACATCTGCTTTGTCCTACAGTGCTGCCTTCCAACTGAATTCTTTACCCCAAAACAAAAGCAGGGAGGAAGGAAAATTAAAAAAGCTGTAGCTGAATACTTGGAAAAATGTCCTCCAAATTTAAATACTGGCTAGAATGTACAAATACAATCTATTGATTTTGAACTACCATATAGCATATGAAATATTTAATGACACACATAATTAATTAAGCATGAAAGACTTTAAAAAAAATTAAAACACATTTATTGCTGACTTTATTCTTAATTTCATGCTAATTTTTGAGCCAGTCTTCTAATGCATCAGTCCACAGTCTCAGATGTCAAAATGTAACGTGTAGTAATAAATATAAAGATTTAGAAAAACGAACACAGTGTAGAACAATAATTAAAATAGTTGCTATAAGTCCCAATGTTTGCTTACAACTTCAAGTTATAGGAAAAGAGAATATCCCTAACATTTGTCATTGTATGCATGTGATTTTGGATTCACTTCCTCTTCTTCCAAATTAATTTCAGATAAGGGAAATAAGGGGCTGGCTTGAAACCTTAATCAAAGTGTGTTCTGTATTTTCTGTTTTGTCCAAAATTCTTCCCATAAAATTGTTTCTTTGTGGTCTGGTTTTTGAGAAAGTTTTCTTGGAATCAAACTGTTTTTGACAATTTACTTCCTGAATCAATATTAAATGAGAAAAAGGGATTTGACTTTGTTTAAGAACCCATCTATCAGAAAGGCTAAAAAAACATTGTGAGCAGCAGCCCTTAACATAAAAATACATCTGGACTGGTGAATACAACACAATCAATAATCAGCATTCACCAGTCTCATGTATTGCACAACACCAAATTTAAGTACCTCCTCAAACTTCTAATTAAAAAAGTGATTCTTAAAAATTATGCTTCAAGTCCTTCAATAAATGTTTAAGCCCTGTGATTCTTTGTCGTTGCTCAAATAGACAAATATCAAAAATCTGTGGATTGATTTTGTTCAGAGTATTTTGAAAATCTTCAAGCAAAAATACATATTAATGTGGTATCTTTCTAAAATGCCACCATTTGCAATACAAGCAAGAGGCCTATACTTGTAAAACTCAGATTTCCTTATACTGAGTAGTAATACACAACCACATGTGACTGACAAATCACACATTTTCATATTTAAAATGCAGAAACAACATCATAAACAGATCAATTTGATGTACTAAGTAGATGTAAAGCTCAATACACCTCAGTTACAAGTCTCACTGATCACACTCCGTGACTCAAATGGGACAGCTGCAGATACAGTTTAGCTGCATAAAACTGTATCTTGTGTATTTCAATTTTACCATAATTAATCTTATAGTAACTACACCTATTTTAAATTTTCTTAGCTAAGCTAGATGCCATGCCATCTTTTTCAAAATTAGCTTCATACAAGTTTCATCTAAAAAATCTGAATAGATGATACTGTCAAACAAAATTCATTATGTTGTATGGCCCAAATGTTAGTGTGTCATGTGAGCTACTGACACAAATTTATTCTTTTGACCAATTACACAGACTTTAAAATCTGAGAGGCATTTTATTTCTTAGTTCTTAATATTTTAAACATTAATCATTCCAATCTCCTTTGGCATGTTCAAAACTGCTTTCCTTGTAAAAGACTTCAATCACTGATCTTAAGCTAAGCCAACATGAGCAATTACACTCCTCCATCATCCTGGAAAATGCTTCAATGTGTTTTAATATTCAGTGAACCTCAGCTTCCTAACATTACTTGTCCGTGCTCTTCTGAACTGGTACACAAAACCACTGAGGAATTATTTCACAAAGGTGAAAACAAAAAAGTGTTTTCTGTTTAGTGTTATCTATAAAATGAATGTTTGCTTGCATGGAAATGAGTGCTGCTTTACTTCTCCAAGAGGGTAGAACATTATATAACAAAATATATATGATAATGCATATAGGCAAATGTTCTTTGCACGATGCAAGTATATTTCAAATACATAAAGAAGTCTTAAAGTCTGCATGTAAAAATAACACTTTTTTTTGGAAGATAAAATGGTAGAGCTGGGAAAATAAGACACTTTTGAGGACCTCTGTGGTCTAAAAAGCAGCATATTTTAAAGGTTATAAACAAGTGAGAAAATGAAGAAGGGGGGATAAAAAAAATATGAACATCTCTTCGGAAGTTAATTTGGCTATTACCGTATCTGTCATAAATTAACAGAAGATCATTGAGCTGCAGAAGAATTGGCAGAATAAACAATAAACAACAAAATTAGGACCTGCAGTTAATACTTACCACTTGAATGAGGAATTCTACTGGAAAGCCTCCTAGTGTCTCACTATCTGTGCCTGAAATTTTGTTTTTCCATGAAGATTGTCCTAATAAAGGATCATTGTCCTATAAAGGATAAAACATCTAAATGAATAGCTTCTTTTTAGAGGGTTTTGGTAAGATTTTGATCATGCTAAATAACATCAGAAAATTAATCTCAAAAACTTTTTAAGGTAACAGCTTCAACAGGTATCAAAAATACTTCAGTGATTCACATCATTCAAACAAAGTAACTCACTGTGATTGGAGACTGGAGTGAAGGAGTGTATGGCAATCGGGGAGGAGTCATGAAGAAGCGCGAGGGCCGCTGTTTCTGTCCGAAGGCAGCGATTGGCATGGTTTCATGAGGCTCATTACTCTGCCAGACAGGGAAAGGGAAGGCAAGGATATACTTCAGTGTTTCATTAATTTTTCTCTTTTGGAACACATAATTTGTTTCTGGGATCTGGACTAGCTGTGCCTATCCACACTCCAGCCCAACAGCAGGAAAAGATTAACATTTTGGTTTTGGTCTAGGAGTTTTCAAAGTGTTCTGGCATCATATCCAATAAAACCGGCACGGACATTTCCAAAAATGCTATTGGCAGACAAATCACAACAGGAATTCAGCAGAGACTCTAAACTCAGATCATGACAGAAACTACAAGAATTACATAAATCCAGCACCACACAGGATACAAAAGAAAGTGAGATGCTCCAGAAATCTTGCAGTCCAGGCTGGACTGTCTGGCAGGAACAAAGCCTAGGAGCTGGGAGATAATCTCCAATTTTTTGGACCAAAACTACATCTTCCCAGGTAGCTTCCTTAGCACAAGAAATTTCAAAATCTAGCTCAGTCAATTCATAATACTTGTTTGCAACTCCCAAAGGCCTTTCCTGACTTTGGCTAGTCACAAAGGGTAAGGGTTTTCTTGAACATTTTCTGCAAATCCTCGCAGGATCCCATTGCAGAGTTCTCTGGGATCTTACACTACTCATTGTATTTCTTCATACTGAACTCAGGCTATTGTAACAGCCTACAACAGTTGGTCTAGTAAATTATTCCACCCTGAGCCATTATGCTTTAATCATAGAGGGTTATCCTGTTCCGTGAAACCATAAACTGTAAAATTTTATTATCCTGGAATTTCCCATGCATCTGTTATGCTTGTTTCTACTTTATGACAATACCACCTGGGTGTAACATTTTTTCTTATTTTTCATTAAAGCATGTCATTGTGGATTTTTAAAATTGCATTTTCTTATTACACCTACTTTTAGAATATGTCATTAATACTTACAAGAACTTCATAATCTGGGACTGTGTGTGTTCCAAGACCTGCCCTGTCAAAAGTCACTCTGTAGGTAGCATTAAGAGTGTCTACAGCATCTATTTGTCCAGTGAACAGACCATCATGGACACCTCGCAAACGGGCTGAAAAAAACAACAGGAGAACCAAGAAACCAAACATTACAATGCTATGAAATAAATAACAAAAACAGATTTATTACATCTTTTGCAAATAATTCTTTATCTGTATACTTAAAGGCCATATATTAAATGAAAAGAAGAAAATAGCAAACCCAGAAACAAGTATGTAGTAGAAACAGTACCAAATTTTTTACAGAAGTTAAGGTCTAGGAGGTCTAGGAGAGTGAGGAGAGGCAGTGTAGTGCACATCTGCTCTTCAACAAGAGCTAAGGGCAGTGGTGTTCAACACAAAAAATGCAATGAACAGTAGCGGACTGAAGAGGAGATGCTAAAGTGAAAAGCACCTGGACCAAAATCAGACAGGAGGGAGGAATTCAAATTTTCATAAAACTAGGCAAAACCTGTGGAATGTTTTCAATAATATTCCTTCCTCTGTTATGTGTAAGGTTTTTTAGTAAGGCAATGTCATGTTTGGCATACAAGTCCAACTACACTGCAATATCAATTGTATATCTGTTTCAAAACAGGTAGTTTTCTATTTATGGAAAAATGAAGTTCAAGTTGTATACTAGGTCAGATTTTAAACTCAGACAACACTCAGTATTTTGAAATTAAGCATCTCTCCAAAATGTGTTAGACATACTAGACATGTAAAAAACCCTACAATTTGAACAGCAGAAATACTAAGTTTGCACCTCAAAACCTTATCACTGTTTTAAAAATACCACTTAATCTTCACAAGCACCTTCTCAATGAACCAACAAAAAATGCAATTTTTGATGTTTTACATTTATTATAATTATGTGCAGTAAGTGGATTATGACTTATTAAAATCTTTGCAAAATACATTTGGCTGCTTATTTTGTTTGTTTTTAAGAAATTACCTGTAACTTTTGTTCCTATTACAAGTGGTAATGGAATTTCTTCTGGAAGATCTTTGAACTGTGAAAGATCTGCAACTTTCCGCTGCTGCAAAAGTCTGATTTTCTGCCGCTTCTGTTTTAACGCTGACCTCTCTTCCTCAAAGAATGCAGAGGAACACCTGCAATATCATTAGATAAAATATATATTACACTTAAATAAATCACTCAAAACATTTATGTGTGAAGGCACATCAAATAAATAGGCACAGTTCAAAAAATCAGTGCTAGAAAATGAAAAAGCTTGGGATATTGTGTTCAAGAAAAAAATTCTCATTTAATGCATTTAGACAAGCTTACTCCTCAGAATCCTCACCTTTAAAATATGAGTCTGTTTTAAAATAATACTCAGGAATACTAGCTGTTGCATTAGTATATCTAAGGAGTACAACTTCTTAGGATTTTTTCTGCTTATAAGGATCCTCTAGGGTCACAACAAAGCTAAAGCTGGCCCCAGTCTGCTCTGGATGCCAGTTCAATGCACGTGAGGAAGGCGTCCTGTGAGCACCTGGCTGCCAGCACTTACTGATACACAGGAGATCCCTTTCATGTGTGCTTATCAACTCAATTAAGCTAACTGAGTATGAAAGGGCACCAGACTCAGCACATAAAAGGGCACTTCTCTGTCTCATCTCCTTGCACCTGTGCAGAGCACAGCTCAGCCCCAAAATCTCTGTTACGCAGATGAACTGTTCTGAGACTGAGCATAGTAAAAGTTTATTTGATCTTGGGCTACTGCGTAAAGTCAGATCATCTGTAGTAGTCCTCTTCCCCATTTTGGGGGGTAGGGTCATTCTTAAAATGCAATCTAAAAGATGGAAGGCTCACTCCCAAAGTGCTTACTTTTTTATTAATCTTCATTTCTAACCTACTGCATAGGCAAGATTCATGAGGGAGATAAGCACAAAGCACAAAGACATTAAGGACTCAATCATATCTTTCATTCCTTACTAAAAAAAGTTTCTTCATTCTTGTGGCAATGAAAGAAGTAATTTTAAAGAAGTGCACTAATGTTATTTTAAGTCTGCCTGATTGCAGAAAGTTATCTATCAAATAATTTGCCACCTTTGTTAATTGCTTTACTGCAGTCAAATGCAGATTAAACATTTTCTGTGGAACTCATACAGTTATATATTGATTACTGATCAATAAGTTTTATTTTATAAATTCATTTTAGAAGACATTGTCAACTCTGCTGATGGTTCCCTCTACTACACTACAAATTATTTTCTGATATAAATCCCTTCAAGATGTTCCTCAGTCATCTCCAACTTAGTACTACTAAGAAGTCAGCTCCTTTTTCCAAGTCTGCTTCTACTACTCTCCTATTACATACTGAAACAAAGGTTTCCTAGGTTTTCTTCTGTGTACCCCTCACTGGGAGAGTTCCACAAAGCCCTTTCAGTTTTCTCCACCTTTTCCTCCACTTTTCTCTTCCTGGCATTGTATGCAAGAAGACTGTAAGCACTAAGCTGCCAGGATGCTGAGACAATTTTATTTTACGCTGTTTCACACTCTATATGAACACATCAGCTGCCTTTTATCATATACATGTTTTCTAAGTTATTGGGGCATAGGCCACCTGTTTTCTCCCAGAGTTAACATAATGAGATCTTAGTCCTAAGCAAGACATGGGAGAAAAACACAAGCAAGAATGAACTGAAGCTGTGAGGTACTTTTGTCAGGTAATGCAGAAATGCACTGCACTGAAGGCTCCCATATGAGGCTTTCCAACCACTATCAGCACAAAAATCACCACTTTGTATAGTCTAGTTTTTGTATAGCCTAGAAATTCTGTTGTAGATTGAGGCTGTAGATGTGTGTCCCACTCACCAGTTTAGCACTGAAGAGCAGAATGTGTTTACCCGGAATTATGTACTGTTCCAGTGGTCCTCTTAGGAAATTAAAATATCTGGAAAGGGATGTGGCAGACATAGAGAGGGATAGAGGTTGGGAAACTTATGAAGAGCTTGCTGGGATATTCTTATTTATTAATGCTATTGACTTCATATTTACTACTGGGGAGGAACAGGTGTGAAATAATGCTTGCAGCGGGCTGTGATTATCAAGTTGCAAAATGCAGGTCAGAGCTTTTGAAGTCCATTGAAGAGAAGAATGGCTAACCACACCGAGACAACAAAATAGGCAAAAAAAAAAAAAAAGAAAAAGAAAAAAGTAATATATACTTTGTATTAGTCCTTCTAATCATGTCCAGGGTCTTGGACTAGGAACAGCAAATATCACCTGATGTTTTTTGACTCATGGTCTTAGAAACACAAATTCAAATGCTGATATACTAATCACTGACCTTGGAAGATCCCTACAACAGCAATTACTGTTTTACTGATAGCTCAGATGGTCTTAAAAAGTCTCTGTCCCAAATGCTGTAACTATTTATGTCGAAAGTATTTGCAATATATTCCGGGCTTCTGTTAAAGAAAACCTCCACCCCAGCATTTCCCAAACGCATTTAATAAAGGTTATCCCATCTTCATGCCATCCTATGGAAAAATGAAGATTAAAACTACAGTACAGATCAAAACTGCAAACTCATTAGTTATCTGTAGAGACTTCTTAAGAGGTTGAACATTCTTCTCAGTTTTAACTTGTTTGTGAGAATTTGAACTAACAGAGGAATCACCACCGTCATGTAGTGGCAGGACAAGCAGATCTAAGCTTAATTCATATCCACTGCTATTTCACAAGCCAAATTAAGTTTACACAGAGTACACAAAACTATTACCTCTTCCTTTTCCTGGAGCATATCTTTCCCCACAGTCTACAGGAATCTTACAAGCTTTGCAGGCTCTCATGAAGAATACTGCTGTGCCAATCAAACACACTGTTGATGTGTGATAGGACATTTAAGGTAGCAGCAGACATAAGAAAATACTACAATATATTTAAACAACAACAAAAAAAAAGATGACAACCATGTGCATAACTGTCACAGAGACACTATTATCCTCTGCCATCAACACTGTGGGTGCAAAATATCTTATTTATTTTTAGTCCCTCATGGGGAGATATCAGTATTGACATGGTATATAGCTTACCTCCATATGATGAGGACAGACAGAAGAAATTTCTGACAGAATGGTAAAATAAAAAAATCTTTGCTCTAGAGATAGATGAAAATTGCCTTGAAAAAGCACTTAAATATTTTAGAATAATTCAAAGTCTTTGAAAACTAAGGCCAAAGACCACTCATGACATCTTGAAAGACACTACCAGTAATTTAAAAAACAGTATTAGTAAAGAAATAAAAAGCAAACAGGAATGCTTACTTCATGTAGCTATAAAGCAGTAACTCAAAGTTTGCATTAACAAAAAATCAGACTCTTTATGCAGTCAAATACTTCTACTTCAGAATTTACATAAAGCAATTTCCTGCCTATTTAGACCTTTGGTTCTTTTGGCACAAGTCACTCTTTTTAAAAAAATAACTCCATGATAGCTGAACAAAAATCCCTCAAATCTAACCCAAAACTACTCTCCCTATGGCTTAAAAAAATCAAAGCAAAAAACCAATCCAAAGAATCCCTGAAAAACAAAAGGAGTTTGCAGCCCACCAGGCTGGATGGGGTTTTGCAATCTGATGTAGACAAGGTTCCTGCCCAGGGCATCCCCTGCAACCAATCTTTAAGTTCCCTTCCAACCCATCATTCTAAGACTCTGAAGTTTGGTCCACCAGAGGCAAGCTGATCTTTTAGAGAGGTAACCACTTTTGGCAAAAGTCAAAAGAGAAATTAATGACCTAACCTCCAAAGACACTATTTCTCTCCCAGTAGGAAGCATGACAACAAAGGAAAAGCTATGTAAGTTAAGCTCAAATTACATGAACATCTTTCCAAGAGGAGCTATTTTCAAGCTGGCTCTGCTGCCTTCCCTTGACTGACAATTTTTACTTATGTTGTTTGCAGCTACAGAAGATGAAATAGTCTCTATCATGCAAAATATAACTTGACTCAGTGATCTTTGAAGAAATGGATTCAGTGCTTTGGTGTTTGCATTTATGGAAATAAAAGGCTGATCAATTTATGAAACACTACTTATACAATGACAGGGTGGTCAAGTTTGGAAGGACCTCTGAAGGCTGTCTCCTCCAACCTCTCCAGCCGAATCACCTCCAGGAGGCTTCCCAGGACCATGTCCAGAGGGCCTTTGAGTACATCTTAGGATGGAGATTCTACCACCTCATTTGTGCCTGTTCCCTCTTTTCCATTTCCAGATAATGCTGGAAAAAAACCTGGCCCTATCTTCTCTATACCTTCCCTTCAAATATTTATGATCAAAAATGAGATCTTCCCTTAGCCTTCTCTAGGTTAAATTGTATAGGTTTTGTGAAAAGGTTGAGCTTAATCAGAGGGTTTAAGAATTAAAAATTCTAAAATAAAAAAAAGCCTATGTCCTTCATTAAATTCTAGCTTCTTCTCCACAATGGACAATGCTTTATGGAATACTTTATCTTTTCTCTGTCTTGATAGCCAATCTATGAAAAGTTAAGGATCTACAAAATGGTTTAAAAACAATAATAAAATAAATGAGGTGAAAATGTACCCTTGTTTTCCCCAAGAAGAGCTGGTTATAGACAGAAGAAAAAACCTGAGTGAAAAATTGGCCAGTTCTCCCAGGCCAGGAAGCACTGCAGTATAAAAGATACAATAACAACTTCAACACATCAGTTAAAGCTTGGACACTCAGTTATCTGGAGTGGGAAGAGAACATTTCAAGTATAGGCTCATGAAAACTACATGGACATATGCATTTAAGGAATAGGGTGTGTGAGGGAGAGAGGTGCTCAGAGAACACCTCAATACAATGAGGTTTACTGCTCTTAAGATATTGTTTTGTTTACTATTTGAATGCAACATTTTTTAAAGGAATAATTTCAGTAACATCAAAATTACATGTAAGTAATAGCTGAAAGAAAAGAAAGAAAAAATTACCTCCGTGGTTTTCCCATTAATCGCCTGATTTTCCCCCATTCTACTCTTGTCAATTTTCTGGTCTTCAAAGTTGGAAAGGATTCTTTCAGGCATATACAGAAATCATTATCTCCTTCAAATAGTGGCCTGTTGAAACATAATTATAGTCCTGTGTTAACCACACTAAGTAAACTTTTGTCACAAGATTCCAAAAAACATCCATCATCAGAAACTCATTTAAAAAATTAATATAAATTAGTCACATGAACAAGACACTTTTATTCAAAAAACAACTTTAATTCAGCCAAAAACAAAATCAGAAAGTTTCCAGGACTATTGTTCTTTGACTCTTACTACCACTGACATTTAAAAATGCTCCTTTCCCTAGTTTCTACAGAGAAATACACATAATTCATCCTGCTCTATAATGGATAAAAAGACACCAAATGAAACTTCAGCAGAGTCAGCTCAGTGTCATGAGGATACTGCAACACACTGAAGGAAACCAGTGAGTGAAATATTGAGATTAAAGGAAAGGACAGCATGGTACTGAGAAACAGACAGAACCTTTTTTCATCAATTCATTCAATTGTAACTCAGAATCTCAACAGAACTTTCCAAAATACAGGAAATTGAATCAACTCATCATTCTCTACAGCTGTACAGGTGAGACTTCTATTGTAGCATCCCATGACTCCATGGTGAAGCACAGGATCAGTATGAGAGAAGTGACAGTTCAGAGAACAGACCTGCACAACTCAAATTTCTCTCTGATGCTATGACCCATCTCTATTTCTGTTTTATGATTGCCTTTTTCTTTGTAGTACCACATCCTTCTTAGGCTGAGGAGACAAGGGAGCAGCAAGAGACATGCCCATCTAATAGAAGGTTAATCATAAAAGACTATGTGCAACTGAAATAGATCCCTCCTGGCGAGAACAAAAGGATAACTGCATCCTAGAGAAAGCTGCTTTTCTCCACTCTTTGCAGGGCACTGGGGTTTGGAGAGGAACATACCCCAGCACAGAACAAAGAGGACTTTGGAAGCAACACTGCTTTCAACTGAGTGTCTGGGGTAGCAGGAGAGAGGAAAGGTGCACAGATATAAGGAAACTCAGGCAAGAATGGAAGAGAATAGTTTTGCAGTAGGAGGACCTGCAGCTGTGGCATGAAGTGGGAAAAAAAACAAAAAGAATGAGCAATGAGGCTCAGGAAACAGACACAGAAGAGTATACAACAGTATCATTTTGTCCATATTTACTATTGCTAACATAAGGTATCTATATAAAGAATAACTAGCCTGGTATTTTTTTGGGGTTTTTTTGGGGGCTTTTTTTTTTTTTTTTTTTTTTTTTTAGAAAGATAATCTGTATTTGATTGTTCTTACTAACTCTTGTCCTTAAGCAGGCAAACTCTAAACCCACAAGATTGGAAGCTCTGGAAAATGGTGGAAGCAAGTTACAGGTGCATCTGCTTCTGAGGGCCAGTGATCACTGTAATAGTAAGTAGCACTTCAGAAGTCTCTGGATGTTCAAAATCAATGTGACTTTACAGAAAACAGTCCACTGCAGTAGTATATAGAGAATGCAGGTGAAACAGCTTCAATAATCTAATAACCACAGGTGACAGCTGTAGAAATAAAAATATTTCCAAAACTTACAACAGATATGGCATTTGATTTGATTATTTCAATTTTGGATGCAATAATTTGATGAAAATATTCAGAGACTTGTACAGTGAGCCATATTTTGTCAGTTGATAGCTCTGTGATTTAAACTTTTTTAAGCTTCTCATTAAGCCTGATCATATCACTCCAAACAAGATATATCAAAGTTTTCCTTCCAAAGATATGTAGTCTCTTACTGAACAATGCTATAATATCTAAACATGGTCATATCTTACAAGCATTACAAGTTGTATTTGATTTGCAAGGAAAGGTTTTGGCAGAGGGGGGCTTCAGAGGTGGCTAATTTGAGAAGCTGCTGGAAGCTTCTCCCATATCCCACAGAACCAAGGCCAGTTGGTTCCAAGGTGAACCCACCCTTGGCCAAGGCTGAACCCATCGACGACGGTGGTTGTACCTCTGAAATAATGCAGTTAGGAAGCGGAAAAAGCCCTGTGCAATTGCAGCAGGACAGAGCTGTAAGAGAATCTGAGAGAAACAGCTCTGCAGACACCGAGCCAAGGTCAGGGAAGGAGGTGCTTCAGGCACCAGAGCAGATTCCTCTGCAGACCATGGTGAAGCAGCTGTGTCCCTGCAGCCCATGGAGGGCCCCAAGTTGGAGCAGGTGGATGCCCAAAGGAGGCTGTGAACCCATGGGAAGCCCCTGCTGGGGCAGGCTCCTGGCAGGACAGCGGAGCCATGGAGAAGAGCCCATACTGGAGCAGGTTTTCTGCCAGGACTTGTGACCCCATGGGGGACCCCCACTGGAGCAGTCTGTTCCTGAAGGAATACATCTCATGGAAGGGGTTCTCACTGGAGCAGTTTGTGAGGAACTGCAGTCCGTAGGAAGGACTCATGTTGGAGAGCCTTGCAAAGGACTGTCTCCCGTGGGAGTAGAAGAATTCCTTCCCTGGAGAAAGGAAGGAGCAGAGACAGTGATGAACTGGCCACAACACCCATTCCCTGTCCCCCTGTGCTTATGGTGGGTTGGGCATAGAGGAACTGGGAATAAAGTTTGAGAAGAAGGGAGGTGTTTTAGGATTTGGTTTTATTTCTTATTATCCAACTTTGATTTGATTGGTAATAAATTAAAATAATTTTCTGAAGGCTAGTCTGTTTTACCCACGACAGTAAGTGGTGTGGTCTCTCCCTGTGCTTATCTCAGTCTTTGACTCTCTTGTTACATTTTCTCTCCTGTGTCCAGCTGAGGGATGATAGAGCAGCTTTGATGAGCACCTGGTCTAGCCAAGGAGAAACCATCACACCTGCATACATGGATAACTATCAAAGAAGATTTCGGTATTACCTGCTAAACTCAAAATTCTATTCTACTGAAAGACCTACAGTTTTGTAGATAATTCTTTAAGAATAAACCAGAAGTTCTTGGTCTGTTGCAAAAATCATTATTAAAAATGTCACATATTAAAATTACTCCTAGAAATAAGTAGAGTTTGGGTTTTTTGTTTTGTTTATTTTTTTCAAGTAAGGGTGTAAAAAGCATGAAAAGACAAATTCTTTCAGAGGAATTAAATCCTAGAGATGATAAATTTAAAACGAACTAAAATGGACATGAAATTTCTCCACTTCTGATGAATATATGCCAAAATGTTTTTCTGTTGCTATGACTGCCTTCTCAGTTAAGGAAAAAAAGCTACAGCAATTGTGATTAAAATAGGAAGGAAAACCAGTAATTATTTTGTTTGTACATT
Source organism: Vidua chalybeata (assembly GCF_026979565.1). Lineage (NCBI taxonomy): Eukaryota > Metazoa > Chordata > Aves > Passeriformes > Viduidae > Vidua > Vidua chalybeata. The sequence goes on from NC_071532.1 coordinate 31,724,964, forward strand.
CTGGAAAATAATGCTTAACTCTGAAGCCATTCTTTAGAATATTAAATACTTGTGTTGCATCTATTAGTCAAACAATGTAGATTTTAATATTCCATTGATCAATAATGTTTTTTACATTTTAGAAATTAAATTGTTTATTTTAAACAATTCACAGTGCTGTGATAGTGGCATTAAGAGAACAAGTGCCAAAACCTCTGAGGCACAAACTGCAGAAACAGTCCAGGAAATACATCATGAGATCCAAGCAGGATGCTGATATCTGCACAAGAACTGAACAGTCAACAGTCACAGCCTGAAGCTCTGTTAGTGATCACAATAAAAACAGGATGATAGGAAAAAAAAAATTAATACCAACATTTACACCTTTTAGAAAAGCAGCACTTTACAAAGAAGCAGTGTCCTTCCTATCTCCTCTGTATAGCACTGATGCAAGGGTTCAGGAAAGTCTAAGTGTTCTGATATCTTCATGTTTAGATGCTAAAAACATTATGAATAAAATCCGGTATCTGGTAGAGGTGATAAAAAGAAAATTATATCCATGAAGGAAGGCTTTCTATAGAAGACTTTCTAAAGTTGGTAGTTGCAAAGAACAAAGAGCACATACATTGCTCACTAGAAAAAAGAGAAACACCCACCGCTACCACCAAACAAAACAGATTTCAATAACTAGTAATTTAAGAATAAGCTGGAGTATCTAACCAATATATGGAACTATACAGCTCAATTTCAGAAAGTTTCTTGTTTCTATACTAATAAGAGATAATTATACAAACCAAACATACTTATCTATATTTGAATAGAACCATTCATATATGCACCACTTGTGAGCTTTGGGCAGTTTGAGCAGGTTCCGAAGCCGTAAACCAATCTTCTGTGACACTTTCTTCTCTGGTGTGGACATTGTTGTACTAAACTTCTATATAGTGAAAAAAGAGAAACAGTTAAAGAGAATCTAGTATTTTTCAGTATTCAAATAAATCTGATTTTCCTGCTAAAAGTCTGCACATATTGTTTCATCGCAATGTTTTTCTTGCAGATCTGTAACAACCCTTACTGCATTATATTAGCAATGCAATCAAACAGAACAGACAGCGTATTTTAACAGGATCAATACCATTATCTCCATACAAAGCTCTTTTAACAGAAACATTTTCCAGCACTGAAAACTACATTATTGGTAACAACAGCATGGCACCAAAATACATACAGACTTCAAAACTCTGAGGCCCCACTGACTGTCTCAGGTGAGCATAAGTGGTGTTGCAGCTCAGATGCCAGCAACAGCACCTGCCTGATTTGCACTAGAACTTCTAATCTTGCCCATTCTTCTTAAGGTGAGGATGAAACTAGGACAGGAGTGTAACACAGTCAAAGCTTTGAGCAGAGTGTCTGCTTAGAAAACTGCAAGAGAAAGGAGCAATCAAGTTTTAACTACATTTGAAAGCTATTTGATAAATCATGGAAAAGACACTGTCTTAGATTGCTTGGATAATAGATAGACCTGTGTTTAAACAAGACCAAAAAAAAAAAAATCTGTAATTTTGTTCCAAGGATGGCTGTCTTAGCTGACAGAAAATAACAGCTTTTTGAGACTATAGGTTTAACAGGGTCCCCCTGCCACCATCAATTGTTATCCTTCTCCAAACATTCAAAGTAGTTTGGACTTTAGTAGCAGCAATAATAGGATAAAGCATAAGGTAGGCACCTTGTTGGCTGCTGCTGCCCTAGATACAAGCCCCTTTCTCCCACTGGAACTCCAGGAAACAATGCAGCAAGATTCGTGAACTACAACAGCTGCAGTCCCTCACAAATATTTATCTGGCAATCATTGGACCTCCAGAATCAGACATTTAAGCAAGAAACAACTGGGTTTAGAACACTACCCAATCTTTCTACTCTTAAGAAATCATGGTAGTGAAGAGAAATGTCATGGTTCTCACTCAGCTAAATGGCAAGTGCCAAGCTTTTCACATGAGACACTGCACAGCACAGCTCAGAAGGCTAATCAGAGCAGTATTCAAATAGTACTTTTTCAGTGAGGTAAATTCAGCCTCTTAAGGCGATGGCACAGAGAAGTGATGTGGATGACAAAGGTACTACAGAGTCAATTAATCGAGAATAAGAGATGTTTCCCTTTCTATTATAACAAATAAAGGCTGACAAATGACAGCTGTTTTTTTGTGCTATGCCAAGGAGTGAACAAACAAGCGGAGGATGGAAAAAACAAGCTCTTTGAACTGAAGTCTTTAGCATTACAGGATCAAGAAGGTAAGCTGGCCATGAAAACAGGCTATAAATCTAGAGCAAGTCCCTAACTTGCTGGGATACATTAAATTCTATAGCAGCCTTCTCAATTATATAATCAGTGCAAAAACTTAGGCAGTTTGAAATTGAAGCTGAATAAATTTATGCTGACTACACAAGATGATTGTTTGCAGGAGCATGATGGGCAGTTAGTCTGGAATCCTTTCTAGCTCTGTGTGTTCATGTCCAAGATAACAAAGAACAGGTACTCCCATACACAAACTTCTTGCTTTGTTGTAAGAAAGTTCTTATAAACTGGTTCTTACAAACCAGTTGTAAGAAAGAAAAATATTAATCTGTTTTGAATTGTGGCTTACTTCTAGCAACAGTTTTCCTCACAAGAAGATTCATAAACCAAAAATGCAACTTGAAAAGCAAATATATTCTAATTTTCAACTAAAACAGATAGGCTTGTTCCCCTTTTTGGTAAAAATATCTCCATACATGTATTTAGGTACCTGTGGAACCATCGCAACCTTCTGATTTCTTTTAGGTGACCTTGTGTTTATTTGTCTGTCATCTTCTTCACTGAAGAGTCGACTCCGTTTTGAATTTCTGAAGGGCTGTATGGAACAAAATTAAGAATTACAAGCAAGAAAGCTGATTTCTCTGTTCATGCACAGAATTCACAGTGAGAGGAATGAAATGCCTCTTCTCTTATCACCTGTTGGTTTTCAGGCACATGGTACACAATAAATAGTGCCTCCTAGCACTCAGAGATCTAAGGACTGAGAGAAGGAGTTCAAGATTCCAGGCTTTTCCAGTGCTAACTATAACCATTACTACACTGCTGGCCCAGTTTCACAGAAGTATTTAGAGCCTAACTCCCACTTGTTTCCATTAGAGTTAGGTGTCTAAACACTTGTGTATCTTAGCTTGCCTTGGTTATAAGTAGTACATCTGTTAAGTGATTTTTTTTTAAATTTTGGATCAAAGAAAAAAAGGTTTATTCAAACACTGTATTTGTTTTGTACGTTCTCAGCTACACAGAATTTTAGCAGAATTTTCTAATAAAGTGATGTGTGTTTGCTGGTTTTTTAACTCACTGAAAGTATCTGCATAGCAAAATGCTAAGAAGATTGAGTCTGAAGAAACTACATCTTGAATAAGTTATATGACAATCACAGAAAAAAGAATTTAGAATTTATGCTAAGTGAAATTTACTTGTGTACTGCTATAGCTCAGAAAGAATTAGAAGGCTGACTGAAAACAAGAAATAATATTGTAAATGTGTCATGAAATAATCACTTAGTTATTCCTCAACATCTGACCCTATGACGAAAGACTCCTGCTTTCACTGAGGACAAAAGAGCAACCTGTGACTGGCTGTTAGCACTGAGGGGAAGCAGCTTTTCCTTTTCCTTCCATGAAGGTTCTGTGGCCCAGCATAAGAGCCAGAGACAAAATAAATCAACAGAGTTAGATAAAACTTCATTAACAAGTGTTTGCACTTTAGAAAGACATTTAATACATTTGTGACAGGTTAACTGCTTGAAAAGAGATATTTTCTATTAAATTAATCAGTGGTAGCTAAAAATTTGTCTGTCCCATGCCATCTGAACATGGGGCTTTCCCAGGAAATGTGCTTCTCTTACTCTAAATTATATTTATAATACTATTATATACTATTTTATAAAAAGAACTAGACAAATGTATTTAAGTAACAGAAGTGTTCTGTATGTGATAGACACCTAGGCACATACAGCACACTGAAGAAAACATTAATTCCTGGTAGATATTACAAACCAGGAAAGACACACACTGGACAGAGGAACTATATATTGACAAGGTAACCAAATCATCATGATCCAGACCAAGAAAACTGCTTTACAACCCTCAAACTGCCAAACTATGCTCCAAAGAACCATCCAAAATGAGAAGAGTTTAATCACTCTGGACTGTCTGTGCCTCACACCAGAGCAAAATAACAAGTGCTGCAAAGAGGTATCATCCACAGTGGCTAAATAGATCAGGCATTTTTGGAAAGATTTTTCAACCAACAGTAAAACACGTCCTCAAAACTTTCAGCATTCAGTAAACTCAAACTATTCCATGACATCTTAGCAACATGGGTCACTGCCAACATGTCAGACTATGCTCTGATCTCTTCCCCAGCTTTCTACAAAACATTGAGCTACATTCAAAGTTTGACTCCGTGTTTTTACCACCCACAGCCACCATACCTAAGGACTGACAAGGTTTTTGTCCAGATATTACAGTCTGTCTCTTTAGGTCTTTAGCACATGTGATCTTCTAAGTTACCAGTAAGGCTTGTTTCTGTGGGATGATGGGCATTCCTGGGAAGCAGCTGAAAACTGTGACATGAACTGCAGGAACTAAGGGTCTTCACAAAGTTCTGGTCTCCCTCTGGAACTGCATTTTGTAGACCTTATGTTCTCTAGCATAAGCACATAGCAACATGTGTATATACAAGCATCTGTATGAATCCTACCAAAATAAATATCAGGGAGAAGATCACAGGATAAGAAACAAACAGTTAGGCAAAAACAAACCACAAGACTGAAATGGTCAACCCAAACACAAGACATCCCACTGGAAGCTGCAGCTCATTTCATATCCCCACCCCAAGGTTGTTCTTTAATGTAAGGCCTCCTATGAAAGTTCTCAGAATACACAAATTTCACTGACAGTCCTTTACTTTTATTAAAATCTGTCCATCAGAAGGCACAATGATAGAAGTGCATTATGATATCTTCCCTTCCTTTCCTTTCTGCTGCAGTTCTCAGCCATAATTAGAAGTGAGATGTTTCATGAGATACAAAAATGATTAATCAGAATTGGTGATTACTAAGCTCAAGGTGGTAGATACAGTACAAATACTTCACACAGCACTTGCTTTTCAAAAAAAACAGAGAGGAAATTATTTTGATCTATATTGCACAAGGTCAGCAATTTAATGTGTTTGATTATTCATTTATAAAATATGTTTTCATCTCTTATGCAAACTGTGCAAAGTGCTTGTGAAGGATATAGTTTCACCTTTGGACATTACAAAACTATAAATCTCAGCCTTTTTTTTGTGATCCTTACATTTGACTCGCTGTATGGTATTTTTACTAATCCTGAAGCTTTTTACTGCTTCTTACCATTTCCACTGCAGAACCAGCATTCTTGCTTTTCCAAATGTGGGTTTTCTGCAGAGAATTATATTTTTCATTCCACGAACTGGATAAACTTCCCTCTGTTGTGAAGAAAGCACATCACTAATATATCTAGATATATATATATATGTATGCATATGCTTTAACATAACTACTGTCCAAAACCAACATCATCAACTACTAAAATATTTACTTGCAACATCTTTGAATTCAGTAACAGATTTTAGATTTCAGTATTTTTATTAAATGATTCTTAACATTAATTAAAAAAAACCGAAGGAGATTTTCACCACAAGGAGGAACATAAACAAGTATTTTTTATTTATGACAATGTTTAGGTTTCTTGAAACCTCCTTTGCTGGAATCAGTTACTTCCACTGTCAGGTTGACACAAATCAACAGTTCAACTGTGGCTGTAACTGAAACCTGGACAAAGGAAAGCTCTACAAGACATAGAAACCTTCTAGCTCAAGAAAGTTATTAAGTGGGTGTACATCAACAAGTAAATAAAATTTTATTGCAACAAATCTGCATTAATTACAACATATTCAACAGACCATGCCTTCCTCTTTGTGTAATAAAACCCTTGTAATACATAAAGAAGCTTTAATTATTGGGCAAATTAGAAGTATTCAAAATTTGTATGAATGTTCATGAAGACAATTTCAAAGAAAAAAACATAAGCAGCAGGTTTTTAATTTAGCCCACAACTTGCTAACAGAGAACACCATAAAATTGTGAAATGCCTTCCTAATATAAATTTTGTCACATGTACAGGTCTCACTAAGAATCCTTCCTGTATCTCACCCTCAAGAGATGAAAGATTACCCCAATCTTCTCATCAAATTTGATGCCTAGGCAGTACTTCTGAAGAAAAAACACATTTCAGGAATTTCACCCAGAAGAGCAGTGTCTAAATACACCACAATATATGCAGTTTCAACTGCCAAGGATTATTATTCTATAGAACTACAAATGCCCACAATAAACCCCATTGTATTTCAACAAAAAAAAAAAAAAAAAAAAAAAAAGTGATTTTCTTGAACTTCCTGAACACAGGAACTAAATACACCTGAAAGTCAGATTGGGTAGAAGTAAATAAGATATTAATTTCTTACCTTTCAAGCTCACAAGTGCTTTTGCTGAAGAACCTGCAATATAGCAAAAAGTCCACATAAATGACAAGCTATTTCAAACCCTACAACCTATGCAGAGTCTACTCATTCTTAATTAATTCTCAGGCAGAAACTGAAATTTAATATTAAAATCTTTCACAGATGAATGAGCAAACTTAGCACACCTTCCACGGCACTAAGCATAGAATTATACATTTTTACCAATAATCCTGAAAGCATATTCACATTTTGGTTTTTTCCTTTAGTTTCATGCCTACAAAACAACTTTATATGTCCAAACTACATTCTTCCATGTGGCTACTTGTTTGATGCAGCTGGCAAATATATTTTACAACTGACAAGAAAATTAAAGAACACTTTTTTTTTTTTTTTAATGATTTCTACCAGTTCGAAATTCTTCAGTGCCCAAGATTTCCAGGAAAGGAGTGGTTTATGCTCAAAAGAAAGAAGATGGATAGCTAGTTGCCCCCTGGTGGTACCTCTTTGTTCAGAAAGGCAGCAGACTCAGATCCCAAATGCAGACAGGACTGTTACTTTGCTCAAACTGTTCAAACACATGAAAATTTCACTGCTCCCCTTCCACTGCATCTGTACAACCTCTGCAATGCTCCTGGGCGAAGAAAACCAAAACTAGGCCTGACTACAGTGGGCCTTCAGGCTTGGAAATGTTCAGATGTCTAAGAATGAGCTGTTTGAAGCAATTGCACTGGCACAGGGGAGGATATTTCTGCATGACAATGCCTCCCCAGATTCATGCTTTTCTCTCAAATCAATTTTATCTTTCCAGTTATGTTCCTGTGTGACAACCACTTCTCCCTGTCACTTTCTCTGCTCTCTCCTTCATCTTCTCTTTGAAACTACTGCTCCAAGAACTTTCTGACTCCAAAGCTCCAGAAATTCCTTGCCGCTGCCATTTAATGCCATTTATCTAGCTCCTTACCTCACTAACCTCACAGTGCCAGAGATACTTGCCTCTAAGAGAATACATTCCAGGGAGTATCACAGAGAATACAGGTGCAGCAACAGCAAAAAAAAAAAAAAAAACAACCCTAATTCCTTATGTTTTCATCATAGTATTTTGTTTGCTGCCATCTTATTATGCCATCTGTTAAAGAACAAAATTTCAATACAAAAAAGAAAGGAAAAGGAAATAAAGTTTCTATTTCTTTTCCCCCAAAAGCTTAAAAACAGAGTTTAAGACATGAAACAGAACTAACTTGGACTCACTGAGGGTTTAGAGAGCTTCCACCCCAGTATCTCCCAAACTGTTCAAATCTACAACAGCAAGCACATCTGGGATTACATGTCAGAACCACGGTGACACACCTGGGCTGTACTGTCACACCTCCTGCACATTTCTTTTCTGATGTATCACCTTTGTTGGGTTGGAGCCCTATCAGTGACTGGCACAGGAAGACGATTCTGTGATGAGTCACAGGGAGTTCAGCTTTTGAAACTAAGCTGTATGTTCAAGGTATCACAATCTTTTCTTTCATTTTATGCTAAAAATCCAATACCATACACTGTGCTTGTATAAATACATGGGTAGTCTGCTATCAACCAAGAATGAACAGCTCTGAAAGATAACATTAAGAACCGTGAAGAGCTACTGTGTCCCTAATTTACATAAGGGATAGTGGGAAATGTGTGCAGGGCTAAGTACACACAGTTTAAGAACATGTCATTGGGGATGGGGACACAGGAGCAGGGTCATCAGGATTGTCAAATGGAGGAGAGGCTGCCTTTGCAGAACAGATCCCTCTTCTGAGACATCTCAGGCACTTCATCTGAACACACAAACATTTTCCTCTTTCTTGCCATCTTGCCAAGTTTAACCAATCCAGTCCAGGGTGAGTATGAACACTGTTAACAATGGTACAGAAACACTCAGCAATAGGCAGCAAAGCTTTATCTGGGGCGGTGTCAATCTCACAGCTGAAGTGCCTGAGATGCTTTGCTAACCATGGGATGCTTCACCTGTGGGGGTGATGATGGGCCAGCAGAAGGTTACTGTGCTACTTCCTAGCTTTACAAGATTAGCACTCCAAAACAGAATTAGTTGCCAAGGAGTTTTCCACATGGGATAGTTAATCTTCTATAAATGCATGTTAGAAGAGGGCTGCTCATTTGTTTTCACTTGACCTGTAATTAATGTATCCAGGGCATCTGTATTTAGGAATACAAGTGTCCAATTCAAATATTCCTGATCTATGGAAATTCAAAAGTTAAATGAAACTATTTTACTGTAAAAAAGTACAGAAAATTAACATCAACACTTCTGTAGCTTAAAGCTTTAGAATACACGTAGGATACTAAAATGACAATGGAGATGTCCATAAGCTTCATTTTACCTCAAAGGTAAACAACATGACACAACATGGCTTTTCTTGTCAAGTTCTTCTATATTGATTTTAGGGCTACCTGCAACAACACCGAATTCCAAAGAATATGGTACATCTCCCCATGTTTTCCTTTTAGTTGGGCAGTACTGTCATTACTTACCAGGACCACAAAACCAGAAACTAGGATGATGATCGAAGTAATATTGTGTTACAATAAAAATCAACCAACACTTAATACAGATAGAAGCATTTCAAGAACTACAAAAACTGCAAAGTGATGCAGGACAGATGAAGTTTATTAAAACTATACAAGACTTTACTTACAATAATGATTAGATTTATAATATACTAGCCTCACACTGAATGCCAGTAATCTTGTATACTCCTGCTCTGAATAGCAAATGTATAATCACAGGCAGTCTTTTTAACCTGCATTTTAATTATAAATAGAGATTAAAGTAGAATACAAACACACTTGATTGTAAATATCTATTGTGACAATGACACAGACTTCATTTCCAGAAACACTTAAAAAACAAATGGGTGGAAAGCAAGAAATAAGGCCTGTGATTCATACAGGTTATTACAACTAAAATCTACTTCCAGTTCCTTCAGGTTCAGAGGATCTCAAAGGTGACTTTCTTAATACTGAGAGTAAAAAAACCCTTAACCTAGGGAGGAAGCACAGGCAGCTCAGCACAGCAGTGGCACTGGCACATGGCTTCAGTGTAAACTGTAAATTACCTTAGCTTTGTCTTACTATCCTACCGAGTAGTGTTCTGCATATGCTGTTAGTAAATTAATTACCTGAACACAGTGTTCACACTTGACTAAGTCTGTAAAATTAGGAAAAGATTCAGCAGAGATCTAGGATTTCAATATCTAAAGATATGTTTTATTGTGAGAAAGTCAAGACACTCCTATCCCGTTCTTCCCAAAGAAGGTCAAGAGCTGCACTGATCACAAGTATCTACAAAGGAAGATAATTCAGATGGGTAAATAGCTCTGCAGCCTTTTTTTTTTATATGGAAAGGCATAACTAGACCTATTTTATGAAAGATTATGTTGGATAATTCAGATTAGCAATGAATGCAAAGTTTAACAGATTTTAGGTAACTATACCAAGAAAAGGCATGTTGAGTACCCTGTAACTCCCAATCTTAAACCAATACATTTTTAAAGAGAGAACTGTAGCTAAAAAGGAAGCTTGAAACTGATGCACAGAAATTTCAAATACAAGTATATCCAGCATGTTTAATGAAGAATCCAAGATGATTATAATGGCCTTTCCTGGCTCTGAAAAAAAACCCCTATGATTCTGTAAAATATGTGCACCACAGATGTGCAATAAAAATAACTGTGTTCTAGATTATGAGGTATTAAATAGTATCACAACAGGAAGCTCATCAGTAGCTAAGAGTCAGGAATAAGTGTATTTATGTGTTTTGTAACACTTGCAAGAAATGATTTTCAGCCAGTCCAGATAAAACCAAATTGATAAAAAGCCACCAAGGTTAAAACCACCCCAGGTCTGCCAAGGCTGGCACGACAAGGGCCCTGATGCTTTCACGTCTGGCTGGCTCAGAAACGCACAGGCTGCAGCGGCAGCCAGCACAGGTCCCTGAGCATGGACAGCTCCTCCAGTCCTGAACTGCTGCTCCCTCTGAGCACACAGTCCCCAGGAATCCTTCCCAGCCCCAGCCTCCTGCTCCCAGGGAGGGAGGACACACAGAGCACTGCAATAAAGAGATCTTAAAAAACCTCCTCTATCTGCTCTAGAGGCCATATGAACTCCCGAAAAGTATTTCTGATGTGGAGATAGGCTTTGAGGAGTAGGAGAAAAGTGCAAAAGCTTTTACCCTTTTGAAAAATAAAAGACAGGTTTAAGTTAAAACCAAGCACCTACTGCTTCCCCTCCTATTAAAACACTGTAACTGAACAAAAGAGGAGGAGTTTGACCACTATTCAATATGGGTAGCTGTGAATGCCCTGATGAACATTCTCAGTACTAAGATGAAGTAAAGCAGTTTAAATGTGGCTTCTCAACTGCTGATTTGAAAATCTAAACAGGAACACACACAAGCATATTAGGTCTATGAAAGTGTTTTCAATTTAATAATAAATTTATAACAGCTGATAATTTTGAAAATAAATGTTACAAGTAACCACAGGGATGTTCTATAGCTACTGATTTCACTAATATGTGAGCACAAAGGGGCATATCTAAATCAATATAGAAAATTCTAGGATCCAGATCAGCAATTACATGATGTAAAGCCTTTCCTCTACAGATTGTTACACTATTTTGTCTAAATTTGCACAGGTGAGCAGTTATTTTAACACTGGTTGCATGGCTACCTCAAAAACCTATGTAATTAATCTGCATTGCTGGCACTAAAAATGGTGTGACAGAAGAATCTCCTGGTGAAGAAGGGAAAACATGAGCCTTTATTATAAACTGAGTCATTAATCCTCCAAGAGATCATTCATCTACACAAGCATGGCACAAGTTGTTTCAGCAGAGGAAGCATCTCAAACAATTGGCCACTAAAAGGAAAGCTTATTCAGAAAAACTCTGAAAGTAAAAAACACACATCAGAGAGAGAAGTGGCTTTGGGGACGTTTTAAGGCTTCCCCCAAACCTTGGGTTCATTGAAGAGATAAATAAATAAATAAACACTAACTTTTCACTTCAAGCATGAGTCAGTATTTTCCTCCTGTTATGAGCCCACCAATAAATTGACATATGTATATTTCCAAATCCTACTTTAACTACTGGATGAAAGTAGGTTTTCCAGCCATGTGAACCCTTCTACAGGACTTCTGTAGACAATAACCACAATAACAAAACCCTCTTTTTGAAATTGCGTTCTCATAATGGACAATACACGGATACCATGGTAACATACAATTTTAAAGGTAGGCAGCACAAATAATCCCAAAAACTATTAGTTGTGAGTACTGTATAGCAGCTAACCTTGAGGCTTCTCCCAAATACTGCAATCTCGCACAGTTCTGTTGATTTTTTTTTGTCTCAAACATCCAGGCCACAGCAGTGCTGGGCTCACAGTCCGTTGGGGCTGAAAAATGGAAGTGCCACAACCTCCTGCAGCTGTCTAGGAAAGCAGCAGAGCAGAGGACCCATGAACCACAGCAAAAGGTCATGCTGGGGGTAAAGACAACAATTTATGCTTGAAGTGCCGCCCTTATGCTGCAGCCTCCCCCCATGTGATAAAAAACCATGCAGAAAGATCCTTATCCTGCTTCCCTTCTGCCTGTCCTAAGGCCCTATGCACAGCACCAACCATGCCTACCAATACATGGTATTTGGCAAAACACTGACTTCAGATTTTGTAAAAGTTGAACCGTGACCCCCACCACCCCTGGAATCTGCCTTTTTTCTCTGATTCTCCTGCTGCTGGTTGGAGTTTGCCCACAGGAATGCTGCACTCCGGTGTTTCGCTGCTGGCACAGCCCCATGCCCCTGATTCCTGAGTTAGCAGCCTCCTGTTAGAAATGGCACCTCCCTCTCCCTTCTACAGAGCAGATGGCAGCATCCTCTTCCCTCAGACCAGCTTGTACCAAAGGATGCACCAAGAGGTGGCTTTGCCTGTGCTGCTCTTGGCAGAGCTCTACCTCCGGCGGGACCAGGACAATCTTTAGTCACATCTGCACGTGCTGTCTGTTTTAGCAGAGTCTCACCTCAGCAGAAAGTTCATTTCACATCAGAGCTTCCCCTCAGCTTCACTGCACAAGCTTTAGAACCATGCAGCCCACAAATCAGATTGCTATTACCAGTAGCAGGAGACAGGGCAGCATTATGTATACTCCAATACAATCCACTGATTCCCTCTTCTGAGACAGAGAGAAAAAGCCATCTGGTCTGCAGCACCAAGGCTGCCCACCATTTACCTCCACTGCAAAGTTACCAGGAGATAAGAAGAAGGAAAAAAATGGCATTGACTAAAATTAGTCACTCATTGGGCACCGACCCAACAGCCTGCAGAAACAATTTTTTGTCTTCAAAATATAAATCAAATTATTAGTATTTGAAGTATTTCTGCAATTGGGACCTTTAATATCCTAGACTTTTTCAGCTAGAGGATTTGCCACAGATTTGTTCTTTCTTCACCTGCATCCCAAATTACTGCATGGCTCTCCCCTGGCAGCACAGGAAAGGCCTCAAACTACAAGAAATCCATGTAAACTTAGGCACCATTTCAGGCTGTCAACATGAAGCCTCTCACTGTTTTATATGGACAGAATAGCAGCTTTAGAGAAGAACAAAACAGCAACTTTAGCAGATAAAACAAGTACATTTCACGAGAGACAACTGGGTGCATTACATTTATCTCACTCCTGGGTTAAAGAACAGTCACTGCCCAGCTGCATTACAGAACCTGCCAGAGGGCAAGTAGGTGCTATTAGAATACTCTGGGACAAATTCCACTTCATCAGACATCCAATCTGAAAGTAAAACTGTGTGGTTCTTACCATACAGCGAATTATCAGTTTTCTTGTCACCAAGTATGCTGTGTTTACTGGTAATTATTTTTATGTGAAAGCTCAGCTATGGTCTCCTACTTTACTATAAACTATGTTGGAGAAAATTCACAGGGGTGATGCATAAATCTCAAAGGCTCTTAGCAATGAACTATTCCAACTTTTTTTGGAACTTCTATTTATACATAAGAATATTCCAAAACCAATTTTGCAATACTTACTGTTATAATCCTTTATACGTTAAGCTGCAGACTGAGAGCTGCATGAAGTCAGTGCTAAATTAGCCAGGACTAAGTTTACATCTTAATTTTAAGTACAGGACTGGAAATGAAAGAACTATGTGTTGCAGTAACTAGTGTAATTTGAAAACATCCAGATCACCAAAACTGGAGAGCATAGGAATAGAAGCACAATGCAGCCACTCCTTGAAACTTTCACAATTCCAGCAGTTCAGCAGTGCTACAGAAAGCATGAACCCCCCTGTCTGATGGAAAACACCCCTGACTTGCACCAAATGTAGGTAAATACAAACCTTAAGGTCAAAGCACAGCAGAAGTTTACTGCCTTTACAAACAACTACACAGTGTCTGCTTCACCTGCCAAGCAGAGACTGTAACACCGATGCAGCTGGCAAGGGTCACCAGCATAGCCCAGTCCTAAGGGAAACTGAGTCACACACTCTACTATGGTATCTGCTACAGGTGAAGTGACAGATCTGTCAAACCTTCCTGATGTCACTGCAGGCAATATAAAAGTGACAGAGAAGTTATTTTTCATCCTTACGTTAACTTCTTCAAACACACAGTGCTTTCTCTGGAAAATGGGCAAGGCAAATGGAGGAACAGTAACTTAAACATTGCCCATTCTAGTGAACAGGGAAAGTTCATTTAATAAGCAATAAACCACAGCTAATTATTAATTACAGTCATATCAAGTGGCCCATGACTTGTATTAATCAGTCTCTAAATGCAGCACAGCATCCATGACTGAGCTGCGCTAAGTTAAGAATGTCAGCTCTATCCATAATTTATGATGATCCTCCATAAATCTGTTCAGTTAACACAATGACACCAGTCATGTGGGCACATTAACCAATTTTTCTCCTGACAGTTGTTGGAGCTGTAACAAAGACTCACATGGAGCAGCCAGAAGCAACATTTCCACTCTGAGTCACCTCTCTCTGAGATTCTTAGGATATGGAAGAATTGGTAACTTGATGAACTTGTGTGGTGCTGAACAAAACAGTGTCACCAAAAGATGTCTGCCCTGTTCTGTGCACATCTATTGAAACTAGTAAATGGCCTAGTTTTAGCTTGGCAGTTCACAGTTTGTAAGAGGACATATCAAGATGGCAGCTAGACCCATTTTACATTGAATAATTTCCTTTTCTGTAACACTCAAGTACTTTGTGCATGAATCCACACATACAGCAACACATGTCTGGTTTTTAGCTACGCTACGTTTTTATTAAATCCTTGCGCTCTTTCAAAACAACATCCACGCAAACCCTATGGAGATCACAGAATCAATGAGGTTAAAAAAGACCTCTGAGACCATGGAGTCCAGCTTTTAACCAAACACCATCATGTCAACTAGACCACAGCACTAATTGACACATCCAGTCTTTCCTTAAACACCTCCTTAGACAATGACTCCATCACCTCCCTGGGCAGCCCATTCCAATGTCCAATCACCCTTTCAGTGAAGAAATTCCCCCTAACGTTCAATCTAAACTTCCCCTGCTGAAGCTTGACATTATGCCCTCTCGTTTGTTGCCTGGGAGAAGAGGCCAATCCCCACCCGGCTACACTCTCCTTTCAGGAGTTGTAGAGAGCGATAAGGTCACTCCTGAGCCTCCTGTTCTCCAGGCTAAACACCCGCAGCCCCCTCAGCTGCTCCTCATGAGATTCATGCTCCAGACCCTTCCCCAGCTCCATTCCCCTTCTCTGGACTCTCTCCAGCACCTCCATGTCCTTTTAGCAGTGAGGGGCCCAGAATTGGACACAGCACTCGAGGTGCAGATATACAGAACTGAAGGCATGAAAACACATGTTTACACGCTGTCTTCCAGTACAGCCAGGTTTCTGCTTCTGACACACAACACAAGGTCTCTGAGCTCTTCCCTGCACATTCATCAGTGCCCCTAGACACAGTGTGTGCATGCCCTCACCCCCAGCCCTGCGGAGCTGCTCGCACCGTGCACGGCACAGGCTACGAATACACAAGCCCTTCTGGCCCCTAGGGGCGACAGCCAGGTCCGGAGCGCCGGGCAGCTCACCCTTCCCCGGGACAGGACGCTCCTTCCCCCGCACTGCCCCGACCCCCGCGGGCAGGGCGGGCTGTCACTGCGCCCCGCCCGGCTCCCGCTTCCCGCCCCGCCTGCCCGGCAGGTGCCGCCCGGGCGAGGCGGGGGGCCCAGCCCCGGCACCCCCGAGGGCGGCGGGGGTCGCACCCTCGGGACGGAGCTCCCCGCCCGCCGCTCGGGCCGGGGCCTCGCTCGGGAGGGGCGGCGGCGAGGGGGTGGGGGGGGGGGCCGGGCCGGCCCGGTTGCCAGGGAGGAGGCTCGGGCTTCGGCCCCGCACAGCGCCCGCGGCGGGAGGGAGGGAGCGAAGAAGGGAGGCGGGCGGGCGGCAGGACGCGGCGCGGGTGTCCCGCCGGGACGAGGGGGCGGCGGGAGCGGGGGCACCGGTCCCTACTCACTCTCGTCAGGCAGCTGATCCAGCTCCGCCATCTTGAACGAGCCGCGCCGCTTTTTCAAAGGCTGCCTGGCGCGGGGCATTCTGGGGGAGGAGACGGGGCCGGACGCGCGGCGGGCGCGCGCGCGGGGCGGGGCCTCCGCCCTCGGGCCGTGAGGGGCCGGGCGGCGGGGCCCGCGCGCCGCTCCCGGGGCAGGAGCGGGCTCGGCAGGGCGGAAAGGGAACAGCGCCGTCCCGGAGCCTGGCGGGACCACACCACCATCGCTAAGGAGTACTTCCAATTCCCTGCCACTGGCCAGGGCGCCTTCCAGGTTGCTCAGAGCCCCATCCAAACTGGCTTTGAACGCCTCCAGGCCTGGGCTAGCCAGAGCTGCTCTCGGTAACCTGTTCCATTGTCTCACCACGCTCCCAGTAGAGACTTTTTTCCTAATACCTAACCTAATTTTCCCCCTCTTTCAGTTTGTACCCATTAGTCGTTGTCCTGTCACTACTACAGTTCCTGACAGTCCCTGTCTGGCTTCCTTAGAGCTCCCCTTCAGATACAGGAAGGTTTCCATGAGGTCTTCACACAAATTTCTCCAGGCCTGAAGAGCCCCAGCTTTCTCAGCCTGTTGTCATAGGGTAGGTGCTCCAGTCCTCTTACCATCACCATGGTCCTCCTCTAAACTCACTCCAGCAGTTCCCTGTCATTCTTACGATGCGGGATGAGGGGGACTGGGTGATTGGCAGTTCAGGATGGGGGGAAAGGGCGGGGAGGTGTTGGCTGTCACAAAGGGTCACCCCAAATCACCAAAGGGTGATTTGAGTCTTTAACAACCCCATTACGTTATGCCCATCCTCCTTCACTGAGTAATAACTTTTGGCTAAACTGTGCCCGTTTTCCTAGTCGCTTTTCATAAAAAACTGCAGAGGTGAGGCTGCAGGAGTAAGGGATCACAACAGTCCCGGCCCAGCCAGCCCTGGCCCTGCTGTCACAGCCTGTGGCACCCCGCCCAAAAGCCGGCTGAAATGCTCACCGAGCCCAAGGCCTGAAGGTCAAGGTCTCACTTGTTCTCACCCGGTGCCAGGGAAAGCCAAGAAACCCCAGAAGTGGGTTGCTGTTGCCTAACAAGCTCCTTGTCTTGGCCTGCCCTCCACCATCTCACCCCTGATAGCTTTCTTCAAGCAGCAGCAGTGGGGTTTTTTTGTGTAGTTTTCTTAGATCTCTGCATCACAGTGAATTCTAAAGCTTCTGCATCAAGAAATACAAGCATGGAAATAGCATCATGAACCACAAGCACCTTAATTGCTCATGGACCAGACTCTCTACATAGGTGTTGATATTTGGCTTTGATAATGGTGTCTATTGCTATTATACCAACCAAAATTCTTTTTTTTAAGATATAAAAATAAATATGAAAATGCAAATTGAGCCTCAAAATAAATAAACAGTCTATCTTAGTAAAGGCTAAGTCTTTGTCACATGTTAAACATATTGTCAAGAGCACAGTGGTGTAATACAAAATAGATGCTATTCCTGGTTGTATGCAGCTCTTTGAAAGCACCTAGGTGAAACCAAAGATTCTACACAATACAGAAAATGTCTATCTTGGGACATGGAATAGAGTTTAATTTGTGTTCTTAATTTGCTAATGAACTCAGATGACTAGGCACTCTAGCAGGTTGAGAGGGCCAGGATATAGGTCATGTTATTAAACAATTTTAACACACAAATATATAAAATCAATGCTGCCCTTGTGCTCAAGGGGAAGGAAAAAAGCCAGTTTTTAAGTGAAGAAACAAACTGAGTGAAATGCTTTAGAAATTTCCCCCAGGGCTTTCTATGTACATTGTAGCAGAGCTAAAAAAAGAAATAAAAAAAAAAAGAGGAAAAAGAAAATACAAAGCCTAGCTTGCATTTCCAGCCCCCTTTTCAGGTCATTTTGAAAGGTTGTTTAAACAGCTTTCCCTCCCCTTAGCCCCCAAAGGGCCTAAGACACTTCAGTCAGAGCTTTCCATACTGCACAGCTCCAAAGAAAGCTGCTACAGTAGACAGTTGCAAAGCACTGTAGGCACAACGCTACAGAAACTAGTAACAAAATACGACTAAATAGTAATCTGTGCTACATCAAACACCAACCCCCCTCCCCTGAACATTAAATCCTGCACAATTTTCCCCTTTTAATAAAACAGTTCCACCACCCAAAACACCTGACATGGACCAGACCTTCCAGGCTCAGTTAAACAACATGTTAATGACACCAATATTTCTCTGTATTTCAGCTGTGCTCCCCTTGCTCCAAGGGCATGGTAATGCTCAGCTCAGACTGGCGACACGGAGACTTCCACAGCTGACAGAAGACACCGATCACTAGCCAAGTTTTTACTGCTGTGCTTTGTAAACCTTGTAATCAGGTGTGGCTGCCAGGGTTGCCCAGAGCCACCCCGATGCTGCAGCTTTCCCTGAGCAAGGGCTTTGCATGGGAGGGGTGAAAAGTGTTCTACAACACAATAACATTTCGCAACAGTCCTCAAGAGTGTGAATTTCTACAAGGGAAAAAAGAAAAAGGAAACAAATTCAGGGCCTTTCAGGGCATCTTTGTAGACTGCAACAAAACTAGATGAAAAACGTGAGATTTTCCCCCTCGCCAAACATCTCCTGCCAATCATCTCACAAATTAACAGGTGTGGAGGTAGACTTCAGCACAGTGATGATTATTCCTTCATTTCATTCCAACAGCTGCACTTGGAAAATATTTAACAGAAGCCATTACCATCTACTATGTTGAAAGGGTAACAATCAACACTGTATTATGATTCCTGGATAAAGAACCTTTTACATCTTGGCCTTTAATGAACGCTGCAGTATCTCCGTGTTCTGGTTTTTCATTTGTCCTGTGCTCGCTGTTCCCAAGTCACACAAATGCGACCCTATTTACAAAGACCCAGCCAGGGCCATTGGTCAGCGTGCACACAGACACACAATGTTTTCAGTGCATCCTTTTACCATGCTGGCAAACGTGCAGTTTGCACTTGGGTGATGTGGAAATGACACAACTCTTCTGACAGGCAGGGTGACTGAAAACATGTTCTCGCTGCCAACAACCTGCCTTAGGTGCTGCTGACTCACCTGCGTGGCATAGCTGGAGGGAGGTCTCTAAATGGCTGCACTGCTGCCATTCGCTCTCGCCAGGGTCACGTTAGGCAACTGCTCCTAATGGTGTGTGCTGAAATGCTGCAGAGAGCACTGCCACGCTCCCATTGCTCCTCAGTTGCTGCAGATGATAGTAAGACATGGGTTACACCACCTACTGACCAATGCATTCAGAGTCCTATCAGCAAAGAGCAGGTAGTGCTGCGGCCAGGGGACAGCTATGCTGTCATTTTCTCATCTCCCCTAGGCAGGCCCTGGCAGTAGGAAGAAAAGCACAGACAGCTGGCAGAAGAGAGCGCTCTTTAGTCACTGAAGTACCTTCTTGTGAAGTCTGAGTCCTGCTGCATTAATCACATTATGAAATTAGACTCTTTAATGAGGGGGTGTAGTAGTTTCCCCTTTGAGTTGTTAGGAAGTCATTCCTTCTTCTCTCCTTGCCTGTCCCTGTGTATCTCACTTCTGTGGAAGTGATCTGCAATGCCCACAACAGACCCACATGCTAACTTCACACTAGAACAAATTCAAATCATCACAGCAACTCATCTTGGCTGGGACCTACATCTGCATTTCTTCTCACAGGTGCCACTTCATCTCCAAAATGACCATTTCTGGAGAAGCAGTCTGGCATTAATTTTAAAGTTAAAGCACACACAAGCTCTTGTTCAGATACATGTACTCCACAACAGTGGAAACTATTTTTATGGGCATAACAGGAGTGTGAGTATAATGGACTAAGTTAGGGGCCTCAACACATACATAAAAGCATTTCAGGCAAAACACTAAGTGGGATATAAATTGGCTGCAATAACACTTCAGCAGACAATTACATCATTATGTCCCCAGAATTCACAGAGTGAGGTCTGTAACAGTTTCCCAGAAAGCAAGCTGAAGCAGAGACCTCAGTAGTTACAAACACTGCAGGCCTCATTTAAGAACAGGAGTACAATTATTTATGGCATTGACAAAGTTTCATGTGTCCAGAGGTCTTTTTCATATAGAAATTATTTGTTTGGGGATTTCCCCCCCACTTTCTGCTGATTAGAAACTGAAGGGAGGCAGGGGCAGAATGTCTTTGTTTTATAGCTAAATTACCAGGATGGGCAACTTGTGCTTGAATTTTTTTTCTCAGACATTTTTTCCCTGCATGAACTCAAGCAAGTCACAAAGAATTTACACTGACTGCCAATCAGTAAGCCTAGGCTGGCTTCCTTCAATTAACTGCAAGGACTATCTTAATGTCTGTGAGCCACTGTACAACAGAGCCTGCAGCCATGCCAAATAAAGACAAAATGGTTAAATATTTATAAATTGCTGCTTTTGGTAGTCTAACATTTAGATCAGAAGCCACTTCTCAACATGTCTCCCCTGAAAAAGCACAGGATGTCATGGGACTTAATGTCTTGAAAAGCCGTTCCTTTCAAGTGCTTTTGACAGAAATGGGGCTGCCTATTCATGCAGCTCTGCTCTGTGCTCCTACTGCCAAAGCAGTGCTTTCAGTGACTGGCACATGCTGCTCCTCCCAGCCTGGCCCCGGGGAGAGGCTGTTCATCCGCTGGGTCCAGCGGCACCAGCGCCCACCCCCAGGAGAGTGCATCTGCTCTGCTTGGACAAGTTGGCAGCAGAAGCAGCACCTGGACTGACATCAGATTTCACTGCAGGACGGTGACAGGGCTCTCCCACAGTCCCCAAAGGGCATCTGCTGCCTCTTCAGAAAGGCCTGTAGCTTTTCCTGCTGTATTTGTGAGGTTAGGGACAGCTTGGGATGCACTTGCTTGTGCTGCCTTCAACTCCTGGTCCCAAACTGAACTGTAAACTGCTTTTTTAGAGGGGGAAAAATTATCTATCTTTTAACTAAATTGAAGAAGTTCTCATGTTCTCTTTCAGAGACTGACAACATCATACTTAAGTGACTTACCAAAAGGGATTTTTGGAAGCAAAACAATGATTAGCCACTGGTTAAGCTACTTAAGAGGCATAAGACAGGCTACTCTCCTCACTTCCTCTCAGAATCCATAATCACCAACCTCAATCAATTTTTTCTGTTCAGCTGTCTACGAGCCATACAACTTACCCAGTACTTCTACATTTCCTTTTCTCCCTGAAAACAGCTTTATTTTTCATCTATCAGTCTTCATTCTCTTCTCATTCAGGAGTCCTAGGAAGACCTGCACCATTAGCAATCACTTTGGTTTAACTCTTTTTACAAAAGGCCCTGGGATACGACATCATTTTAGGAAAAAGATCTGCTGTTCCAACACAGGTTACTAAAGGCTGAAGTCACAACTGTCAGAATGAGCTTGAACTGTCCCCTTCTTGGGAATTAGCCATCTCTTTCTGTAATGCCTCAGAGAAATCAGTAATTTTTGAAGAGAACAATCTGATGTTGCTTTATGGTTAAAGTGCTCCCATATTGCTCAATAACTAAAAGTGAGAAGTAACAAATGTCATGAAACATTGAAATTATCAGTTTGTATAGCTCTTTTGAGACAGAGATTTCAACACCACCGACAGCGTATCAGCAGACCTCACTCCAGGTCTTGCTGAATGAAGCTTGAGCCCAAACTCAACTTACAGCTTTGTTAGGATGTGAGTCTACAACAACCAACTTACATCATGTCGAAGGCAGGTATTTAAAGGAGGTTTATTGGGGCTAATACTAAATTCAAACAGCCACAAGCTCATTTTCCATGTTTACCACACCAACTGTTGACAGATGAAGTCTCAGTGGAAAGTCCAAATTTTAATTTCACCGTAACTTCCGGAAACATGACTACAGATTTCAGTATTTGGCATTAGATCCTTAAGAGAGATACCATGTTTAAGAACATTCTACCAAATACATTTAAATTATGACTCAAAACCAAAACAATTTGGAAGTTTTGAAACATAAAACTGTTAGTATGAAATTAGCTTTTATTTTTTTACCTCAAAATAAATGCACATTTATCATTTAGTCAAGTGAAAACTGAAAAAGAGTATCTTAAACAAGGGGGAATCTTAACAGAGCAAGTACCACAAACATGCTCAAGTTCCTTCTCCTGCTCTTGCCCAGCTCTGTTTGGCTAAGAACACCAGAATAATTTCCTTTTTTCTTTCTTGTCAGTTTGGTCAATTAAAAGAAACACTTAAAGCACCAGAATCAGAAGTGGTAAAAAACAAAACCAGGTACTTTTCTCATCAGAATTCAGGCCCATGTATTGCCACACTTTTTATATAAAACTTTCAATAAGTGTTGTACTAAATAGGATTTAGTAATTTCTTCTGCAGTTTAGCTCTTGATATCTTGGTAAGAGAAGTCAATGCATAAGCATGTCAGAAGTCAACGCTATAGTGTAACTACAGTATAACTCTAACAGGGCTTCTAAATACTGTTCACCAGAGTGATGTCTTATAGTTGAATTTCAGTTTCAACAGGTACTTCAGATTTACCTGAGCAACATCATACACAATATATCTGGGAAGAATGTTAAGGAATAATTACAGCAGTTGATATTAATGACACAGAAAAACCTCAAAATACAGTGAACGTCACCTTTGAACTTAAGTTACCATACAGATACCTGGGTGATTAACCAATTCTAAGAGCTCAAACCACAAAGCTTTAAATCTGACTTTTCTATGAATCTGAAAATGTTTTATACAATAGTTAGGAACAAGCAATTATGTTCTGTGGAGAACAGTGCAGCAGGAATCCTGACTGACAGGCAGGTGAACTGACTTAGATATGGGGCTGTAGCTCCTGAAAATTATTTTTTGTCAGAGTAACACATCTCTCTCTTGATATCTAGGTAGAAGAGTCATATAGCTTAAATGAGAGCTACAGATTCAGACCCAGAATTTACAATTGTAATTGCAGTTCTATTGCTACCTTCCAGCACAGAGTCATTAATGCCTTCTTAATTTCCCACTAAAAAAACCAAACTGGAATCACAGAGAAGAGCTCTACAATGATTGCCAGCGTCATTCTTATTTTTCCAGAGACAGTCCCAGCTCATCTATTTGTTTCACAATGCTTTAGGCCTCAAACTTACCTCTAATCCCAAAGTGCAAAACAAAATAAATACACATCATGTTACCTCAACTAGCCAATATAAACTGTATTATAGCTCATCATCTGACAATGGTGTATGCAAGAAAACTCAAGATAAAACCAGTATTGCCATGAGTTGTGTTGCCCAGACTCCTTGTAGGAGGAAAACAGCTCAGCAAGGCCAAAGGCAATTTCTACAAACCCAAAGATTGCATTACTGGGTTACCTGCTTCACTGGCAGTGAAGAAAGCGAGCTGGACCTTAGACATCACTTATTTGCATTCTTATGACCTCTTGTGGATTTAAAGCACTAATTGATTTGGAGGCACTTCTGCCTAGAAAGAGACTTAATGGCTGCATCTCTGCTGGGCATTTGGGCCATACCTCAACACCTGCAGAGGTCTAGGGAACATAAAAGATGGGCTGAGAGAGTGCAAGAGCACAGAGCTGGCTCCCCCACCTCTTCCTGGCCAAGCTGGCCTACCACAGCACCATGAGGGAGAAACCAGACTGGAGCAATGAGCAACCACAGGCTGCATTCCCCTCCCCCTGTCCTGGCACATGTCTGGGCAAGACACTACAGGGCAGTTTTGCCTGACCACTCCAGTAAATTTTGTTCCTGTTGGGAACAGCTATTGGTATGTGTATCACTTCCTTTTTTTGCAGAATGACAATTTAAGTGCAGCAACTGTAAAATCATCCCCCTTGCAGAAGAGATTGTCTGCAAATACTCCTCAAAGCAGATCTAAACAAAACAAAACACAGTGAGGCAAAACTCCTAACTGGCCTTAGTGAGTTCCTGCAAATGCAGCAACACTCAAACACTGTGTGCAGCCAATGTAACAGCAAAGGATACTCATTATACAGAAGACATGTATCATTAATTCCTGTGGAGATCCCATTCCCTAAGGGAACCTCCACGCCACCAAGGGTGGTCGTGGCTGTGGGATCAGGCGCGGTTTTGCCCAAGCCTAGAAAGGGAAAACAACATTAGTTACAAATCGAGGAGGCAAACAGACTTTGCACAAGAAGAAAATGATCCAGCCAGCCAAATACTACTTCACATATACTTTCAAATCAAGTGTAGAAGTATCTTCAACAGAACATGAAAAATACAGTTTGTTTATTCAATTCAGCATCACCATATTTATGGCAGTTGTACTCTGCTACATTAAAAATGAGAATTTTAGACTTTGAATTGTTAATTGTCTAATCTATATGATCAAAGCTAAACCAGAACAGATTTGTAGCTCTCATATCCTAACTCCATTAATGAAAACATGTACATCGCAGCATTTTCAGACAAGTACAACAAACCAATTCTTATTCTCATTAATATTTTCAATATAAATCTGATTTGATATCCATAAGAACATGAGTAGTATGTATAGAAAAAGGTGCAAAATCAATTTTTATTCTCTTTTAGGCAACCTATTTTTAAGATTCTCAAAATGAATAGTTTAAGATAAGCCACTCATTACTGAAGATACTTTTCTTCATTCTCCCATCTCGGTACAGAAGACAGTCATAATTACCATTTATTTTGCTTGAGTTAGACAGCTAAGTCTTTTCTCTCATCTTCTTTTTCAATATATGACACTTTTTGCAGATAGAAGTGTAATGAGAGCAGTTGTTCCATCTGAACTTTTATTCCTAGCTTTTCCCTTCTGTCCAAGCTTCTAAGCCACTTTGGAAGCTAAACAATTACTCTTCTGATCTATTAATCTCTCTTCTAAAATACACAGTATTGTTACGATGAAAGCGAGTAAGAAGTTGGAGAATGTACTTTATATTTTCTCAAGTGTAACATCAAATAGAAGTTCCCTCCTGAACTTCAGCACCTTCAGTCTTAACACTCCAAGTGTATTAACCTGCATCTTAAAACACCCCATACACATCCTGATGCAACTAAAGGATAACATTATGCAACTTCTTAAAGGATGTACAGCTAAGAAGTGAGTTCAGCTCTCTTCACTAAGAAGAGCGCCACAACCAAGTCTGCCATCAACTACAGATTACTGATGACAACAACTAATGCTTACCTTTGACACTGTGTTTTCCCTTGGGCAACTTTGTGATGTGGGAAGCATTCTTTAGTTCATACCTGGACAGCACAAAGAACACACAATAGCACTTAACATTTGTCTTAAGCTATCTTAGTGAAAAAAAAAAAATCACAAATTTTTCAGGCTTTAGTTTATGATGAGTTAATGTAAAGTTAATCTAAATTCTAGTCTTCTGGAACTCCAACTTTCTTTGTCTTGGTTACTAATTTTAATGATGTTGGCATTTTTTACAAGATTCAGCTAGACCTGCAACAATAGCTGTTATTGTAAGAAAAACCACATCTTGTTTCTGAAGTAAAAACACATGCTTCTTCACACTGAAGAGAAGGCTTGCGATCTTAGCATCACCTTCTATGAGGATGTATTAAGCACATTTGGCAGATACTCGTTGTAAGTTACGTACATATTTCCAAGGGCAACTTCTCCCAGTAGTACTAAACCTATGGGATCAGCTTGAGATGTGTGACAGTAGTTTGCACTCTTGGATACCATGTCTGCAAAATAGATGCCCTTCCCAAACATGTAGCCAGTCTGCAAGAAGGAAATAAATAAATTAATAAATAAATAAAACAGGGGCAATAAAATAACCCAAAGGCAGCATTGAATCCACCTGGTTGGGCTCCCAGGAGAGCAAAGGTACAACTCAAGTTCCTGTGGACCCCAATGCGCACCTCACTCGGGGGACACGATGTTGTCTAAATGGTGGCAGATAACACAGGGGGCTCCCCACACAGAAATTCCCTTCTTTATGTTGTCCCTGCCTGTGGCCATCTCTGGGCACAGAGATGTAGGCAACCAGAGAAGCTATTTCACCTACCACAGGAGCTTCAGGAGGAGCTATCCTCAGACCCTGCGAGAGGATCCCAGCGAAGTTGGTGGTGCGGGAGCCGTGCCACAGCAGCTGGCGGTTGTGGAGCTGCCTGAAGGGCTTGTAACGCTGGCTCTCCCCCTCACGCTCAATCCTGAAGATCTTCAGTTCAAAAGAGGATAGGAGGAAAAGAATAACCAAGCAAATAAACCATTACTTTCATGCAACTCATCAGAGGGGAGAAAAAAAAAATCATACAATCTGCAATGTACATTGATCTGCTAGGGAAATTGATTGGGATGGGTTTTAGTGTTTGTAATTGGCTAGCAAAAAAGAGGTAGCAGCAATCACGCGGTTCTTCTTGTTGATTACTTCTCCACATTTTCTTCTGCATTTTCATGAGGCTCTATTTTTCTGAAAAAATCATTCAATGAACTAAGGCTCAATTTCAGATGATTACTCCTCCACCTTCCCTTTGAGGCAAATTAAATTAAAATAAAAACACCAAAGCAAAAACACCTCATTAGATTCATCTCTGCCTAGACTTCTGCTATTGTAATTTAAAAAAAACGTTCTAGCAAATCACCCCTTCAACAGAGGAAAATGGGTAAGTTACTCAAAAATATAAGGCAATTGCAAACAAGCAAGTCAACTTAGGAGAGTCCATCTTCCCAAAGATAAACCCCATTATTGCCCAGCTTACATCCACAACTTTGAGGTCATATGCATTGTGGGTAGCAGCGTGAGTGTTCTTCACATATTGTTTGATAATCTTGGCTTCTTCTGAATCTTTGTCAACAACCTGCAAAGAGACAAATGAGAAGTTTCCTCAGCAAACAAACTAGTAGCCATCTTAGAACATGACAACATCCACACTATGCCTGCAACCACCCCCTTTAAACCTCCACAGCCATTTAAGTGGAAACACATTCCTAGTTAGAGAAGAAGCACAGATATACAGACAGCCACAGAATGTCTGAGACAATGCTGGAAATTAGATGATTTTCAATTCCACTACACAAAGAAGGGTCAATCACTCAGTCCAGTCCAACTTTCAACACCTCCAAGAAGAGAGCCTCCATGGCCTCTCTGGGCAACCTTTTCCAGTGTTTGACTGCTGTCAGAGTAAACAAACTAAAAAACCCAAACCAAACAACATCAATAACAAAAGCTTTTTCTTTTTGTTTAAACACAAATTCCTGTATTTCAATTTGTGTCCATTGCCTCTTGTCACTGGAAATCACTGAAGAAAGTCTGCCTCTGTCCTCTTGCCTTCTTTCTCCCATCAGGTATTCGTAGCTATTGATACAATATCCCTTGAGCTTTCTTTTCTCCAGGTGAAAACAGCTCAGCTCTTTCTGCATCTCTCTGAACACATGCTCCAGTTCCTTAACCCACATCAGTTCCATGTATCTGTCCAGTTACAGTTTGGATGATTTATTTTACTCCAAACTAACAGGACATCAGCTTGTATTCACAGCCACTCATTGCCTTTTATTTTCTTTACCTTAATATCTGTTTTAAGTTTTTCATAGTTGATGTCAATTGGGTCTTTATCTCCATCTTCATTTCCACCTCTGAGAAGGCTATAAGCAACCTCAATATCAAGCAAGTTGTCCAACATCTGCACTTTAGCCTGAAGAATTGAAACAGGTAATATTATGTTACTTAGGCCTTTGACATGTTCAGAATAAGTCTGGGATATCCCAAATTAAAAAAGTGTCTGACAATCACTGGCCACATGGTGCCATCTAATAACACAACAACACTGTGTTTAAATATATATACCCACCCAAATATATTAAAATATACACACATATATATCCATAACATCTCTATTTTCTAATACCTTATGCATATATGTATTTACACAGACACATGCACATAAACAAAGAAGATATTCTGAAGAAAAATTTAACCTCATGAAAG
This sequence comes from Vidua chalybeata, assembly GCF_026979565.1. Lineage (NCBI taxonomy): Eukaryota > Metazoa > Chordata > Aves > Passeriformes > Viduidae > Vidua > Vidua chalybeata. The sequence continues at coordinate 31,753,033 of NC_071532.1, forward strand.
CATGAGGTTAAACTTGTTTTTCTTTAGATCGTCTTTTAGCTTGTGAGGTTTTTATGCTTTAACCTCTGCTTTTATGAGGTCAAGTAAGTGTTAAACCTCACATATTCTCTATGTTAGATGTCTGACATTAAGACCTGTTGCCTGCAAATAACAATCAATACCTGAATGTATTCCAAGTTATTTAGGAGAGGTGGCTTCTTCATCCCAAAGTCATGAGGAATTAGTGTATAGAAGCGGTTGGAGAGATCCAAAATCTGGGATTCTGAACCACTGTCAGAAACTGCCTAGACAAGACAACAAGCACCGAAGAAAATTACTGAGTAAGACTAAGTCTCCATTGCAATAAAAACATACAAGATACTTAGGGACTAACATAGGAGCAGCAATGCAAATAGTGTTTATGCTGAAACTCTCACAGGACTAAAAAGAACAATTCCATTTAATTGTCTTGCATGTAGCAAGTCACAGTATCTGCACAGAAATACATAGAACTGTGTATGAGAAAAATTCAATGGGAATTATGTTTCCAGAGGACAAAATAAAGCCTTCAGGACATTTAAGTAGTGCATATCCTTGTCAAGGGTCTGGTCTAATCTAGCAACTGAAAAAATTCCTATATCTATGCTTTGCCAGGGAGCCCGTGACAAAAAAACATGGGTTATGCTGGTACATTTTTGCAATCTGTAAAGGCAATACCACGTAGTGATTCTGGAATGGTTCAGATCATGACGTGTAAATACAGCAACGTTATCAAACCAGACACTTTCCTGTGTCAACTTAACCTTTATTCTCATCCTCTGACAGACTTCTCTGGGGTAGAAACACAAACTCACTACTAGATCAAGGCACCAACTTCATTTGCTCAGCTGCCATTTATGTTTGCCATGGCCTAAAGTTTGGGCTACAAAAATGCTGAAGACACAAGTACTGCCTACACTGATACAACAATGAAGAGAACTAACTGGTTACCCATGGAAGCCATATCCTCTTCCCCAGAGAGACAGAAAGCAGAGCTCAGCATTCACCCCACTGAGCCCAGAACAACTTCTGAATTCCCTTTTTGCTCTAACATCTCTTTTATGCTCACCTGCTGAACCTCATTCAGGATGGAGTATGCACTCTGGATCTGTCGCTTGCTCAGTTTTCCCAATGGCATCTTCTGCAAGTCAATCTGATAAAGATGTAAGTATTAAACCAAATTTTCACTACTTTTAAACCACTGCAGCATTCTCTCTCTGGTTTCTAGAGAACTAATTTCTCCATGATAATAGGACTGACCAACAAAACAGTTTAGACTCTGTGGATTGAGGAATTATGACAGAAGGACACACCATTGAGAGGACATCCTATAACGAAAGGAATACTGCAATAGGACGCTAAGCACACATGCTAGGGCAACACAAAAAATAGGATATTAAGTATCTGGCATGAAGTTTAATATCAACCTGGTGTCAGATGCATTCCTTAATCAGTTAAGTAACCATATACTTAAGGCTGGCAAAGCAGTAAACTGAAGGAAGGAAAGAGAACTAATTCTTGTTCATGAGGTCATCTGTGTCTAGGTACAATCCAGACACTCTCTTCCAACTTTACCCTACAATTATCAAGGGTCAAATGCAAAGATACTGTAAGGTGCTTCATATTCATGAAAAATGAGCCAAAACTCCTCAACTAAGTTAAAAGCAATGTCTTGGTTGCCTGCATTTATCCACTGATTTAATTTAATGTTGGTTTTCTTTGTGTATTGATGGATGTTGGGAGAGTATTGGAAAATGCTATATTGTTAAAGGACCACTTGAATGCAAAAATGTTCAACAAAAATCAAGCCCACTGGAGTCTTTTAGAAAGATCATACATATGCCCTCTAGACTCTTGACAGTACTCACCATACACTCTGCAGAGTAAACTAGTTTTCACTGAAGTTGATGGATTTAAGGTTTAGCTCATGGACAGAAGATCCCATGAAACCATGACTATCACATACTGTCTGGCTAAGTCCCTCATTATTTATCCACTATGGAGCTAGGAAACCCAGCTGTATGTATCTTCTCTACAAGATGAATTCACAAGGCTCTTCCAAGCCATACAGACTGAGGTGAAAGCCCTGAATTGATTTTGCATGGAGATTGTATGCCCTGTATTGGGCTTAGGAGAACTTTCACCTTTAGCGACAGCTAAGTGTAGATAAAGCCAGATACCAAGAAAAGCCAAGATGAGCTGCAAGAGAGAAGACAGGTCTCAAAACTGATCATGTCTTGTGGACACGAGAGGCACAAAAACAATATTAATAATCTAATGAAAACCAATCTGCAATAGATTTGTAGCTCCCAAACTTTTGGGGCCAATACTCTCTTGCTGAGTACCACCTGTACCAATCTGTGTTATGTTGTTATTAGCTCTGCTTTTATTTTAAGACAGATCTAAAACTCACACTGGCTTTTGGGAAGTATGAAGCACTCTGGATTACAAAGAACTTGCTTCTGTTTGTGAAAGTATGATGGTAGGTTAGAAGGGAGAAACATGAATGTGTGTAGTCACCTCAAATTCCACCATTGCTTTCTTCATGCTCTCCACATCAAAGATCATTTTAATAAGATCCTGGATTGGCTTAGGGAGTTTTGATTTTGTCCCAGCACCTACTGTCAGTTTCCTGACAGCTTCTTCATCCTGGAAGGTAAAAATAGTATCAGAATTAGCAAAATCACAAAGAATTAAAAAGTAACAGGCTGGCTGCCATGGCAACAACTCAAAACCAATTTAGTGTGTGCATACTATGACTAGCCTGAAGTTCATGGGGAGCGTGGGACATTGCTCTGACATTCTGGAACAAAATGGTCTTAAAACAACACCTATTCAGTAATTTGGTAGATACTATTTCAAGAGATGGCACTGTAAAAATTAAGCAGAAAGTAGAATTAAGGGAATAGGAACTCTCTTTGCATTGCTGCTTCACTTCAAGCAACTATTAATTACTTTTTCTGCAAGCTTTCTGCTGCATAGAGACTTTCACATGAAAAAATGACTGTTTACTTTGCTGATTTTATGACAAAACAGACGTAATAACTAGTTTCACCAAGTTTTTGTAATAAAAACTGCCATAGATGTGTACAGGAATCATCAATTTGCCATAATACCATCTTGATGCCTTCATGGAGAGAGCATTACACAAATAAATCATCAGCCAGGTGCTTTGAGTAACACTGTACATTACACTGAGATAGACACTTTGCCACTGCAATATTCAAACTTCCAGAATTAAAGCCAAGCTTTGAGTGCTTTGCACTGGAAGATGACATCCATTAATTTGGCCACAGAATAACACAATGTCTTGAAAATATGTGCTCCGGCACATATAATAGCATTTAACTATTTAGTCTGAAAATAGTTCAGGTAACAAGTATGCCCTTAAATAAACACACAAACCCCCACTGGAAAGAAGGAAGAGAATTCTTATTTATTTTAGCTGTCTAAAAAGACAAATCTTACTGGCAGTGAATAATTTCTTTCTAAGCCTGCTCAGTATGCACACTAAGTGGAATATTGCATTGGAGTTGCTACAGCATTTGGGAGGATTTTGGAGGCAGCAGACAGATGAGAAGCATCTATTTTAAAATTTAAAAAAATTGAGTTTTCAGACAAGATGTCTGTGAACTGACTGCTGGACAAAGTACAAATTAATATCCTTAAAGTTACAGAGTAAATAGGAACAAGCGTTCAAGGGATATCAGATTTGATAACAGAAAACTCTAGTTTCCCAACAGCTCTATTTTAATGGATGGCACTCCTTGATCTACAGCTTTCCCCTGTAGCAGAGAGAAGATGCAACATCTGCATTTTTATTCCCCTGGTTTGTTAAGTGCAAGTGATCCAAGAGCACGCAGAACAGAACAGTGACACAGGGAATCTCAGCAGTGCTCCACCTGGGACAGGTGGAGTTTCAGGGTTACCTGTCCGTAATCTATTTCCAGTGGGTAGAATTTTTTGGGATATTTAGTGAAGTTCTTCGAATGCCAAGAATTGCCAGTTTTCTCTTCATACAAATTCAGGAAGTGTTCAACGGCATCTTCTTTTGATGGCATCTGCTCCAGCTTGTTACTGCCGATTACAGTGCCCACCCGGCCCCAGGATCGGAACACCCAGTATCTGGAGAAATGGAATGGGAGAAAAGAACAGGCATCAGCTACTCCAATGCTATTTCCATACCATTAATTTTATGGAACACACTCTCCATCAGAGTGTGAAAAGAATTTCTACAATTTTTTCATGGTGGGAAATCAACAGGGGAATCACCCTATATCCAAGAACTGGCATGAAAAATGCCCAGTTTTAACACATCAGAACCACAGCCCTGAGGATAAATGGGTGCACAGCAGGAAAAGAGAGGCTAACATCTCTTCAGTCTTCATGTTTTGCAAATACAAATCTTCAGACTATAGGGGTCATATATTTGAAAAACAAAGACAAAGCATCTTTAAGCCTCAGGCCCCAGAGTTCAGTATTTTAGAGAAACCAGAAGTAAATCAAATATTTGTTTGTACTGCTGACAGCACCTTGGGTGAGCTTCTGTAGTATTTATGGGAATACAATCAATCAACCTTTCCAATATGTCAGGTATGAAATGCAGGCACTGACATCCCTCCACGTACTGAATCTCAGACTTGATACAACCTCACACAAATGAGACAGGAACAAAAGCTTATTAAAAATATGGTAAATTTGGAGCTGAACCACAGTCATTGCTACCCTGGATTTCTGTGTCACTTATGTGTTTGGCAGGGGCAGTTTTATTTTAAAGAACCTTCTCAATCTCTTAATCTAATCAGCAATGCAATCAGTGGACAGCTCTGCCATGTACCCAATGACACTGGAAAGCTAAACACATGATCAGCTCCTGACTATTTCATGCATTTTGTTATACTTCAGGGCACACAACTCAGGCTAATACTGTGGTAGAACAGCCAGAATCTGGTTTTGGTTCCCAAGGTGATAGCTCTGTGATTAGAAGACAACAGTAAGTTAGAGAATATGGAGAAAAAAAAAAAACCCACCTTAGGTTTTGTCACCACCCACAAGGAATGTCTCCATGCAGAGCAGAGATTTCTCCATGGGTGGCTTGTTTGGTAGGTTTGGAGGAGTTATTTTAGTTTTGGTTTGGGTTTTTTTTTTAATTTGTGTTGTAGTTTTTTTTTTTTCTTCAAGTAACCAATCTGTTATCTCCCCAAAGACATTTTATTCACACTTGGCTTTTGGAGTGTCAGAAATCCAGTATTTATTAGAAAAAAGTGAATGGAAGTATTTAGAGGGAAAATTAAACTCACCTGTTCTCTCTGTCATCCTCTAGCAGCTGCAGCTTATAATAGGAATTTGTTCCTTTCACAATATCTACTAGTCCCAGGGTCGCACTGAAAATTTTCCCACCTTTTTCAAAGACATGAGCAGAATCCTCCAAACCTGCAGAGAAGAAAAAATTAGAACACAGAGGAGGAGGTTACTGTTTTAGCTCTCCTTCCTGCATTTGCACTCATCCAAATGTTTCCTGCAGCAGTGTGATTCAACAAAAATACTGCAAAAACAGTGACCACAAGCTCATTCAAAATTACTTGGAGCATGTTTTCCTTTTAATGAATTGTGAGCATACACCTTTAGATAAACTGGAGTGAATATCAATCCTAACTAGAGGAAAAAAAACTGTAACCTTTGATAGAGGATGATCTAAAAATCGAGGATCTAATGCCATGTGAGCAGCTGAAGGAAGCAGCTCTGCAGGTGTCACATTAGCAAATGGACTGAAAACCAAAGGCTGGCCTTGGATACAGTACAAACTGTCAGAACATCCACGCACCACAGGTTTGGAGAGTAGGTGCTTATGCCAAACCCGTGTCCTCTGCTAGCTGGGCCTTTACTCACTCCACTGACAGGAGATCCTAAAGCTGAACAAGGTGCACGCCTTAGTTTAACTGGTCCTTCTGAAGAAAGCTGCACTAGAAAATCCTGGAATATTCAGCCTTGGATGTCAATCAATATGCTTCCTTTAACTTTGCTATCAAAGGTTTAAAAATTCATGCTCCTTTATGGAACCCTCATCCTTTCACAGAAAAACCCTTCTGCAAACCATCACACATTCTGAAGACTGTGGGTGGTGCAGGCACAGGCACTGGCACTGTTATCACTCACCGGAATCAGGGTCTACTGCTGCTCCACCCTTCACTGTTAACTTCATTTTCTTTTCAGACTTGCTAGGTCCTGCAGTGAAAGACAGTTAATTTTTTTTTTTAGGTGAGCAACACAGTCTGACTTGAATCACCCTTAAAAATCTTAATTTGCATAATTATCACTCTAAGGTGAAGCAGATTCCCAGTATATGAGCACACGGACTTCAGTGGCTTTTTTTTAACCTAGCTCTAGCAGCCAAATCACAGCCCCCAACCCACCAACTGAGAAATTACATTTCCCCCGATTCTATCTACCTATTTCTTTTCTCCTGGCCCCAAGGGGTGGACCATGTCATTTTTCATTTTCAGATAAAGGCAACCACAAATGTGAAAGTGAGATTTAAAAACCTCACAGGGCATGGGGAGTATTTAGATTCCCAGGGGATGCTACTGTGGTGAGACAGTGTGGCAATAACACACCCAACTGTATGACAGAAACCTCCACTTGGAGGACACAGAGAACAGGTTCTGAAGAGAAGTGAGCAAATGTGATGGTTTTGTTCCCCATCCAGGGTTAATAATGCAAGCTCTCTATGGCACTGGTGAGCAATGCCATCAATATTTTCACACTGTTACAACAATATTATGTTCTAAATCAAGTATTACAGAGACTCAGTGCTCTGGACCTCAGTATTTTCTCACTTGCCAACACTCCCTGAGTAGTGTCTGTCATTTTGGTGTCCCAGGACCTCCTTGGAGCTGCAACACTAACCCAAACTGACAGTGAAGCTGATGTTTTATGAGGAAGAGACTGGACTGATGGCAGGGAGCCCAGGCAGACTGAAGTATGGGGAACAAGAGCCAGCTCAGGAGACTGCTAAGTCTTGCCCTGAGGCCCATTATATAAACTTATCATGAGAAAAAAAAAAGGCAGAAAATTCAAGGAAAGGGTAAGGACAGACCATACCCAGGTTTGCTTTGTGCATGCACAGTACTGAACAGGCCTGTGGAGAAATAACCGTTTTGTTCCTCACCTTGTTCTTCTTTGACCTTCCCAGCACTCTTTGTGCTTGGGGGTTTGCTGCTCTTCCCATCCACAGCCATTTCCTCGTGCTCCATTTTCACCTCTGCACCCCAAGGTGAAAGGGCATGGAGAGACACAAGCTCCTGGAAATCCTTGCTAGAAGATTTCACATCCTGAAGAAATGCCTCTGAGACCACACGGACTTTGGCCTCCTTCACTTCTTCCATCTTCTTGCTCATTTTCTCCACATCCTCTGCAGAGGCAGGATAGAAAGGGGAGAAAAAAATGCATCCATGAGGTTTTAGACCTCAGCCTCTGTCTCTGGCCATGATTCAGGGCTCTGTAACACTTTGTGAAAACACAATTCCACTACATTTTGGATTCACCATGTTCTTTGGAGAGCCAAGCTCCTCCTTGGTTTAAAGATACAGCTTGGGCTAGAGCAGGAACACTCCTGTTCTACCTGGCTGGTCCAAATCTCCCTTTCCCAAATCTCAGCTGCACTTTCTGATGGATGGGAGTAGATCTCCCACCTCTGCAGTCAGTTTGCACAGCTCCAACACAGAGCAAGAGCAGACTCTAAGCTGTCAGCAGAGCAAACAAGTGCCCCACAGTCAGCTCTGGGGATTCTCCAAGACAAGCATGGACACAGCCCTCAGCACCTCTCATCCCAACAAAGGTGCCTTGCACACCACCATGGTCTGCACACAAACCCCAGCTGCCACTGACCCATGAGAGCCTTAAGGCAAAGCCTGCCAGGTTAACTTGCTGGATAAGCAATACTCAAACAGCACACATCTGTCTACTTTTCCAAGCACACTCAGGCCATGTGTGCACACAAAACACTCCCCCTAATCCAAACACTGATCCCCAGACAGCTCTGAGGACAAGTGTCCTCTGTAATCTGCTCAGCTCTATTACCACTGCTACCAGTAACCACAGCATGGCTGCTCACTCTGGGTGCTGATGCACAGGGTGGCCTTGTTAGCTGTTGTGGTCATCTTTCCTCCCAGGTCCTCCACAATGCTTTTCACCTCCTCCTTGTTCTTTGACAGCTTCCCAACAACCAGGATCTTCACGTTGGTCAGTGGTTTGTCTAAAGGTTTGGAAATGACACATTAGCCACAGGCACAGAGTCCCTGGACAAACACCAAGCACAAAGTGACAGCACCCCCTTGCTGTACAATCAGCTCAGCTGGCAGGGAGATGAGGGACCAAGCAGGTCTGACCTGTGCTAAGCAAGCAGGAGGGAGTTCCCCTTCCCAGAGGAAAGGGAACAAAGCTCAGCAGCTGCCAACAAACAGAAGGGATGGAAGACAGGGAAATGGTATGTAGGCATATTTCCCTTTTCTTGGTTTGTTTTGTTAACTAAGAAGAATCAGTCTTCTTTCAGCATTGTGCTACTAGGGACTGTGCTCTGCTTCCCTTTTCTTTTAATGCCTAGATAGCATAGGAGAAATTCACTGTCACATGAAAGCTCCTGCCTTTACAAAAGGAATTTTTTCTTTGAGGGGCTGCAGAGAGAATTATCTCTCAAGCAACACTGTTCCAGTCTTGATCTTACAGACAGTACAAGGCTCTACCATGCAAACCCCATAAGAAGTCAGGAGCAATCTGGTAACCATCTGAGGCTCCATCACATTGCAATTCAGGCTGGTCCAGGACATGGCAAGTGCCTAAGAGCATATTTGCACTGCTATAAGATAAATGCTATCAACTCTATTTGACCAGCTGAGGGTTGTGCTTCCTCTTCTCCCCTCAACACAGATTAGTTTAGTTGCTAGCAAACAAAGCAACCTGGCTTTAAATCTGGTCAACCTTTTGAGTTTACTTTCAGGGGACACTGGGGCTGGAATCAATTGCTAATCAAAAATAAGACCTGGGTTACTTTGTCTTCATTGCTAAAATAACATGATCTGGCTGAAATTAACTGTGGAGAATTACTCCCATCTTTTTAACCAAGTTACAGTAATGCCCTGCACCCAAAATTATGGCCAGAACTAGAAAGGCTGAGTAAGAAAGAAGTCAGCATAGTTCTTAACAGACAGGCTTTATCACCAAAGCATGCAACTTGTTCCAGCAACCTACAGGGAGTTTCTTAAGTTCAGCCTTTTGCTAGGTGGAGACAGCATATCTATAGTGCATAAGGGGAGCCAGTGATCAGTAAGGCTAAATCTCAGTAGATGATTTAGAAACAAAACAAACCCCTGAAAAACCCTCTTGCCCTCAAAACCTAAATTCATGTGGAATATCTGGCAGCACGGACATCCCTGGATGGTCCCCAAGAAACGAAGTGAGGTGGCATTTTGAAGCAGGTCTCCCCTGAGACACAATTTGCAACATCAGCCTTTACATTTCTGATTCACTGCATACACATAATTTCCTCACAATCAAGAAACACTCAAAATTATCTTTGGGTAAATAACAGAACCTCAAGCCCATGACCCCAGACAACTCAGGGCCTACCTGTGCTGGGAAGATAAAGCACATGAGATGCTTTTTTATCAGGAGAGCTCTGCCTGCTCAAGAGCAGGAGACCAGTGGGACTGTTGATGGTGGCAGATTTGTCTGGCTGGGAATGCCAGCCTGAACATCATCCTGAACTCCACCAATGTATGCCCAGCCAGACACTTACCTCTGGGTGCAGACACAGTCTCTGACAAAGGAGCAGATGCGGAAGGAGGAGGTGCCGAGTTCACAGTCGCAGCATCTGGAGGGAACACCCTGTCCTGCTTCTTACATTTAAATTTCTTCAGGTAAGGAATTTCCCGGAACTCCTGTGGGATGGAAGCATAAACAATTTAAAACCAACAAATATTACTGTAAGATTTAAAGGATAAATTGAATGCTAGCCAGATGTTGGAATTTATTGCACATCTTGGAAATTATTTTGATTCACGCTAAAGTGGACAAAACCCCACTTTACTGACTGAAAAAACAAAGCTGGAAGAGGGCAAATGATGAGTTTCAAATCAAATCAACAATGTCTCTTTCAATTTAATGTTACTGGAAGAAATATGATTTATTTTTGCATTAGCTGCCTGCTCCTGAAGGGATGTGGCTGTCACAGGACTTGCCCGCTGTCACAGCTGCTCAGTGCTGCAGCACACTCTGCTCTCTGGCATCCTGCACTGACTGCTGCTTGTTCAGTCAGCTCAGAAATGTGCTTCAGAACGTCAAATATGCAGTAAACACTCACCTTTGGGATTACCCAGTCTTTCCTGTTGGGAGTCTGTGTTTTAGCCACACACTTGGTCCAGGCAGTGATATCCCCTGAACAGTAATAAGCATCACTCTTGAACACAAACTGCCCCTTGCACTCCTCACAGGGCAGCAGAGCTCCAAAGGCCATCCCGTCTGCTACTCGGTCCAAGATCTAAAGCAACAAAGAACACAGAGCAGGTCATGGCAGGAGGAGGCTGGAAGCACACACAGTGTTACCCTGGGCTGCACAAGAACTTAACTGCCAGGCTGCTGGCACAGACCTTTCCAGCATGTCACACACACTCTGAACATAAACCATGCATTGCAGCTGCACTGATGGATATATGATGCCTCAGAGGCATGGCACAAGGTTCCTCCTGCTCACACCCCTGGCTCAGTCTCTCCTCTCCAGGAAGAGGGAGGTGATTCTCCCCATCTGCTCCACTCTCAAGAGACACCACCTAGAGAGCTGGACTCAGATCTGGGGCTCCCACCAGAGCAAGGACATGGACCTGCAGAAGTGAGGCCAAAGGAGGGCTGCAAAAATGACCAGAGGGTTTGAGCATCTCTCCTATGACGACAAGCTGAGATATGGGATTGTGCAGCCTGGAGAAAAGGTCTCCAGGTCTTCTTGCAAGACCTTCCAGAATCTAAACAGGGTCTACAAGAGAGCGGTGAGGCACTTTACAACGCCATGTAGTGACAGGACAATGACTTTAAACTGAAAGAAGGCAAATTTACATTAGATATTAGGAATAAATTCTTCACTCTGAGGGTGGTGAGGCACTGGAACAGGTTACCCAGAGGAGCTGTGGATTCTCCATCCTTAGAAGTGTTCAAGACTGGGTTGGATGGGGCTTTGAGCAGCCTGACCTAGGGGGGTGGTATCCCTGCCCATGGCAGGGGGTTTGGAAAGAGATGATCTTTGGAGTCTCTTCCAATCCAACCCATTCTATAATCATGTGGTTCAGGAGAACAAACCTACCACACAGCACCTGACCAGGCTGCCATGCCAGAACAGCCAGGGAGAAGACGAGCTACTGCATCTGAGCACATGAGTAGGTAGGTGGGAAAGTAGGCTCAGACAAGTCCAGGTTTTCCTGCCTAAGAGTATTCCATATCCATTTTGAGTCTAGACACTTCCCATACACCAGCCCACACTCTACAAAGAGTCTTGATAAATACAAATATTTAAAGCAGTATGTGGCTCTGAAAGAGAGCAGACTTTCACAAATTACATAGATCAAAATTGACTCTTTTTAGAAAAGAAACTCGGAATTTATACAATTTTTGCTTAATTTTGCATGATTTAACAGTTGAAGGAGGCAATGTGAAGTGCCTTAACTAACCTGCTCATGAAGAGTCAGCACCATAAAAAAATACAGACCACTTTGAGCACAGCAGAATAAAGGCACTACACTAGGACAAAGATGCTGAATTCAGCATCACTCGCCACCACACCACCCTTCACAAGCAAGTTTAACAGCAATACCAGAGTCCTGGGACAGCAGGACTGAGCTTTGCACCAAATTTCTTTCTTAAGTGTTACGTTAGGAACATTCTTCAGACTTGTGGACCTTGCAGCAATATTGGGTCAGGTCAGCTTCACCAATTCCAAGACCCCGCACACATGCAGAGCAACTACAACCAAACTCACGGCATTCTCCCCTGAGGGGACCTCCTGCTTGTTGGCAATCAGCAGCTCTTTTAGGTCATTGGTAGAGCAGACCTTCCTCAGCTCATCCTTGATGCCCCAGATCAGCTCTGTCTGCTCCTGTTGACAAAACCCAGCAGCTTAGAAAGCAATCGACTGCAAGTAGCAAAGAACACTCCTCAAACTGCAGTATGTGCACAAGGTTTTAGCAAGTCCATGTTATCTTAAACATAGATTGTGAGATTAAGAGCTCCAAGAACCAGTAACTTTACCAAAAGGGAGAGTCACACCTTCTACCAAACACCTAAAACAGACCCTTAGAGTCATACCCTTCAAATGTCAGTGCCCTTACTTAGTAAGATCTCAACATTCTTTGTAAATTTCACCTACCTAGCTGACACTGAGAACAGTGGGGATGTAGCTGCATTTGAGCCTTCCATTAAAAAAAAAAAAAAATCAGAATTGCTGATTGCCACTGTTCTTTTTTTAAGATAACTAAGCATTAGATGAACTTCTACCAGATCAGACACCTGCAGCAGTGTGGAGAAGCATGCATATTCTTTTGGGCTTTTCTACAAAACTTGAAAGGGTTGGGAAGCAAAGTAGCATCCTAAAATATCTCTAATAGTTTCTGAATGTTATCCACTGGCTACAGTGAAAAATATAGTCTGCCCTGCAAGAAGTGGTTTACTGGGTAAAAGTGGTATCATTTTCCATGTTAATGATCATGCTTAATGAAATGCTGTTAAAAAAAGTGAACCCAAAGTTAACCCTAATCTATAAAGTGCCTCAATTTGTCCTGAACAACTGCACTGCAGCAGCAAAACCTTGAAAATATATTTTTTGAAAATTATGGTGCTGCCGCACAACAACAAAAAAAAAAACTTGTACAAAGCCAGAGCCAGCATTTTAATACAGCTCCATTAAGACCTCAGTTGCAGCAAAGACAGATTGTTAGTTTTTTTTTCCTTTGGGAACTTTCAATAAATAAAAAAATCCTGAAACTCTGCTAGGGATTCTTCCCACAACATTCTAAAAAGTGACAGATAGAAAGCTGAGATCAATCACAATCTGTACCCACGAACTGAACACATCTCCCCAGAGGGTGAAAAAGATTTGATTTTTTATTAATCTAGTTGCACACTTTATCTCTGTTTAATTTTTACAATGACCTATTTATTGTTTTCCAAACTCTTCTGCAATAGTGCTCGGGCTCCAAGCTCCAGCCACCACAGCCAGATGATACAGGAAGGAGCACAGAACCAGTCTCTCAGAAAAAAGGCATTTAACCTAATCTCTTTAAATCCAATAAGCCCAAGTCCTAGAGAACATCCTTCCTGTCTTTCGAGAGAAAGGGGCAGGGTGAATTGCCCTCAGCAAAGCCTCAGTGACAGGGCACCTCCTGTGCCAGGACACAAGGACTGTCTGTGCTGCCACTGCTCTCTCTGGGCACAAGGTACTGCCTTCTCTGGAGGCTCTTCAGTTACTGCCTGACACTGCACTCTCCCAACAAAGCAGTTCTTAGGTTGTGAGCAGCTAAAACTCACCTTCAGCTGTTTCTGCTGCTTTGTTTCTTTCTCTTTTTCTTTTTTCTGCTTCTTTTTTGCAGTCACGTTGCCATCTACCTCTTCTCCTTTTCTCTTTCTAATAGAGAAAAACAAAACAAAACCACACACACATGAAAGGAAGTTGTTGAAATGGCTGTCCAGCAGTTACCAGAGCTCAGATTACTGACTGCCAGTATCTGCAGAGGCATGAATATCCTCGGTTTTGGCAGGCAAATCCATTTTTCAAATTCCTCAGTGCTGGATTACAGACCCGAACTTGGCTCTGCAATGTCATCTGCCTCAATCAGGTCAGGTATACTTAGAGGTTTTCCACGGGGTAACCGTGTGGTGTGAGAGAAGAGCACGTGAAAGACTGCAACACTCTCAGGCATATTCATCTACATTCATCTCATCTATTCATCTATACACCAAAGGCATACCTAAGGATCACTGAACAGCTCTCCAAATCTGGGGAGGTGTAGTAATGCAGGTTAAAAGACCACAGCGTCTTTCACCTGAATCAACAGTTTGATCGGCTTAGATAGTCCACACTGAAATAAAGGAGAGCAAACACAGTAACTTTAATGAGTTAACACACTGGGAAACTAGGTATTTCTCACCTAATTCCTCTTCAGACTGGAATTAAGTCAGGCCTCTGAAACCAAGCAGGTGCAAGTTTCTGGAAAATTTCAGTGCAAGCATTGTTGCACAAGTTTCAGGTGCAAGCATTGGAAAATACTTCCAGGCTCACAGTGGGTTTGTGACATACTGTTGGGAGTTGCATAGGTGGAAATTTATTGCTATTTGCTAGGCCTTAGAGCTGAAGGGAGAAGTTACAGGAAACACTGCTCAAGAAAGACTAGAAAAAGAAAGCCAAATGAAAACTGGGGGGTTTTTGTCAGACTTCAGAGTGACAAGGGACCTCAGAAGAAGATCATTTATGTTTCCAGAGTCATGTCATCCCCTTCATCTGCCTGGAGTGTGTTCTCCTTGTGAGGATGCCAAGGGAAATTCTATCCCGGCTGAGACAGGATGGCCCTGCAACTCGAGGCAGAGCATGAACACAGCTTGGATCACACACTCCATTTTGACAGAGATGCTTTCTGCTATGAAACATCAGCCAGTTCTCTTTTTAAGAAAGCCTCTCACAACTTTGTAAGCTGTGGCTGAGGGTTAAGTCATGAAGTTGACATTTCTGATTGCTCTCCTAGTTACAGTTTTAAACAGTTCTCTTTCTAGGACTTTGCTCCCATTAAGACTAACTCTGTATGACAGCTATAAAGCTGCTTCAAGAGGATGTCAGGAGGTACTCTCCTCCCAGAGACTCCTGCATGAGACCTGTACCTTCTAGTAACTCTCCTGGCCCTAAAACTGGGCTTTGTTCACTTGATTTGCAGTGGCCACAACAGCCCACCATTAGCACCTCTGACCAAACCATAGTTCAGAGCACTTTGAGGGACTGGTTTGGCAGAAGATCTCATCTTCCAGCTGTGTCCCTGCCAGGTGCCATCAGTGAGCAGGGGCTATGCTGTACATCTCCCTGCCACGTGGTGGGGGAAAACAGCCACACTGTGCTGCCAGCAACTGTTTGAGAAAAACTTCACCCTGTATTCTCAATCAGGCAAATGGCAACCAGTGTGGCAGGACTGGCTCCAGCACACACACAGCAGTGCCCCCAAAAGTCCCCAGGCCAAGCAAGTCCTCTCTCCTCCTTGGCTGCAGCCCCTCCTGGGAGCAAGACCAGAGCATCCACTGAGCCCTATCAAGAGGACAATGACTTCCCTAAGTTTTAACAGAGTCAGGGGTACACAACAGAATCTGTGAAAAACTTACCAGCCTGAGTGCAAAGCATTCTGCTGCACCTTCCAAACCAGGGATTAATGATGTCAGTGCTTAGAAGGGGTAGGGGTGCCCAGCCCTGTGTATCTGCAGTGCCTGACAGTCAGGCTGCCTCCAGCAAGCCAGCACTCACTCCCACAATGTAACTTGTCTCCTAAGGGAGCAAGTCCAGCACAGCAGCCACTGGAAGGTGATCACTCTACTGAGAGACCCCGTGACCCAGGGAATGCGTCCAAATTCCAGCAGCCACTCACTCTTTTGGCAGCTTCTCCTCACAGTCAAGGGGACAGCAGTTGCTGTACAGAGTGATTACTGTACCTGCTCCAGCCACTGGAACAAACCATGGAGTGGGAGGGATCATCCCAACTGCAGGGAGGCATAAAGCTATTGGTCACCACCTTCTCTTTCGTGCCCAAGGCTAAAGCAAACACCAATCATTTTATACAGCCTGGAGAAGAGAATGGCAAAACTGACTTCATCTTGCAGCTTCCCAAAGAAGCACATTTTAGAACAATCTGTAAACTACACCCTCATTGACACAAATTAAGAACACACACACAAGGATCTTCCATCCTTGGGCCACAAAACCATGTGTTGCCCACAGCAGTGGGGTGCTACTGCATATACCCTTTCTCCTGCTGGGGAAGGGACAGCCTTCCACCTCCGACAGGTACAGCCCAATAGCTTGCCTGCAAGGACTGGTATTTCCCAGGCAATGCAAACCACTTCTCATCTTCACTGAGGCCACAAAAGATTTATTCCAACTTCAGAGGAGATGAAGAGGGAAGTGAGCTGTCCCACTGTGGCCTGGCCCTTCCTGACCATCTACTCTATTTTTCACATTCGCCTCTTCCCCTCCCTACAAGGAAAAGGTGGAAAGGACAGTCACAACAAACCTGGATAAAACAAGAAGCCCACGCAGGGAGGAACAAGAACTCCTTTTTTCACCTCCTCCCTGTGAAGCACTGCCAGACTGTCAGTGACCTGAGCACTTAGCATTTGCCTCAGGTCACCTCTGCAGCTAATCCAGTGCTGCATGACATCTCCAGAGTGACACTTTACTCCTGACCTGGGCAGCAATTCCATCTAAACAAGTGAGGCAGAAAATACAGGAAGTATTACAGCTCAGAGCAGGAGGACAAAACACACACTACCAAAGAAATACTGTTAAAAGGAGCTCATAAGCTGCTACTGCATTTCCTACACCAACACACAGGCATTCTTTCCACAGAGAAGCTGCAGGCAAGGACACAAGAGCCTCCTTTCCCAGGTCTACAAAGTGTTAGTGCTTAGGCAGGACAGCCCATAGCCCAAGGGAGGGTTGCATGTTTCACCCAGAACTGGCTGAGGAAAAGAGGCAGGATCCTTGCAGTAAATCCTCCCATATTTGGTCTTCATAAGGAAAGGATTTTCCAACTTATTCTTTGTAGCCCTGCTCAACACCTCACCTCTCCCATCTGAAAAAGGCACGTCTCAATGCCACTTTTGCACAAAGGGCTGACAGGGCAGTCTCCAAGTCTGAGATTGTCCTCGAAGTATGGGCTGGACATGCAGTAGCAGCACCTGAATTTGGATGTGTCACATCTGAATTGCACAGACTTCTCAGTCAGGATACAATTTGAATGCAGCATATTTAGAAATATCTTTAAAGATAATTTTGATAACCTTACTTACAACAGGTACTTTAATATAATTTCTGCAAGAGGCTGTAATTTCTCTTGTTAATTTCTGTTATCTGATCAAATGCACAAGGTGAATTATCCGAGGTAACTGCATCTCATTCAGGTTTCTGGAGTGGTCTTCCTTTGGCTTCTCCATAACTCCTGTGCTTTCTTGGCAGCAAAACCAGCAGATAGTTAGCACACCACACTCCTCCACTCAGGCTGTTTATTTACACTCTCACCCATTCTGTTTGTTTGACAGGCAACGATTTTTCCAACTGACCCTTACCACCCTTGGCTCAAGCACAGCCCAAAGAGCAGAAGGTAGTGGAACATAAGAGCCAGCCAGCAACTTCACGGCTGAGGAGCTTGTTCAGGAAGTGCTTAGAAAGCAGGAAAGATGAGACATCCTGCTGCTTTTCTGGAGTGAGGTTCTGGTTCACATTACCCTACATCACCAGTGCAAGCTTTTTTCCACTGCAATTCTAGGCCTTTATTTACACAGTGACTTGGCAAACTACTTTGTGGCCTTTCTTTACAAAGCCTTCATATTTTGCATAGCATCCCAGAAGTGGCCCAGAAAAGCAGAGCCAGGGCAGACAAGAGAAGCACTTACACAGTCAAATCTCTAGAGCTTTGCTGAGAACATGGGAGAAAACTACAAATAACCCCATTAAAGTCTCTGTTCTAGGACAAAGCAGAACTCACATCTCAGCACAAAAAGCAAAGGATTACTTTAAAACTTGTAAGTGCATTAAAATGCATTAAAAGCATTCTGCTTACACTAAGCAATGCACACAGAGGTAAAATCCCTGAATGGAAAGACAGCAGGCTGCCCAACAGATGCACACATCTCCTCTTGGTCTCTGCCAGTTCAGTTGAGCGAGGTGAACAGAACAGAACCTGACAGGGCTCTGGCCAAAGCCTCCATCCTGGGGTGCTGCAGGACTCTCCCCACAGCACTGCCAAATGCTTCTGGAGCAATGGCTTGCCAAGGAACTGCGCACAACACACATCAAGGACCAATACTGACAAAGACTGCACTGCTGCAACATGGCCATAGCTTCTCAGAACAGACATCAGCCTCACTGGACATTTTCATGGTGAATCTTTGCAAAAGCAAAGTTGAATTCATTCTAAAATGTACACAGAGAAGCCCAATGCTTTCCAATGACAAGATCTTCCTTATCTGTAGGATCCAGAAATACCTAATGTTCCTTCCTTCAAGGGGACAATACAACACTGGTTTGTGTTATGAAGCATGACTCCAGGCAAAGTCATTTCAAGAACAAGTAACAGAAGCCTTCATTAAAAAAGATTCACAAAGCTAGCAAGTCACCTGGAAACACTTCTCTGTCAGTACAAGTTCTGTCAAGAGCCTCCACTGAAAATCTCAATGCAAGGCAATGAAATTTCAGACATACTATAAAAGATTCAGCAAACAAAAGCATCCAAGTGTAAGCACTACATGGCCAATAAACACCATTATCAGATTCAGTGCCTGTCACACTTCAGCAGCTCATAGATAAAAGATGTCAAATCAATTCCCTAACAAGTGGTTTGAGCAGAGAAACCATCACTGATAACAGTATCACACAAGGAGATGCAGGGCCCAGTATCCATTTGTACTACACAAGCATTATTTTATGGTTGAAAGCCCTGTATCAGCCCTCCAAGTCACAGCTGCAGGTCTCTGCATTTCCTCAAGGCAGTCACAGGGGGCAACTGGACTGCAGGTTCCCAGGGACAGGGAACGTCTGATGTCATCTGCCTGAGGTCACAGGAAGGACCAAACCTTCCTATGACCAATATTCTTCTAACAGAGACAACAATATCCCACAACATTTATCATGGATGTATTTAAAGACAATGGCTCCTCCAGACAACACAATTTCTTACACTAACTACCTACCCTTCACTCTTGGTAGCTGGGAGCTGCTTCTTCAGAGTTTCTTTATCTTCAGCTTTCAAGATGCTGAAGCCCAGGAGCTGGGTGGCCCCGTAGGCCGGGAGGAAGCCCAGCTCTGCTCGGCGGCTCACAAAGCAGTCCGGGTGGTACCAGTTATCTATCATTCCCAGCTGCGGCTTTTCAGGATGCACCATCTTCTTGGAAATCCGGATCTGGCCCTGAGGTAGATTAAAGTGACACAGGAGCAATTTTTAGGCCACTATGGAAGGAGCAGGATGTTAACAAGTTACCAACATGATGCTTCCTAAAAACCCATAAAGCAGTAACAGTTCCCCTATCAAAGTCTGCAGCTCCTGTTCAAACCCTTTCAACACAGTTCCTCTACCATTTTCATGTACTCTTGCTAGGTTGAAAAAGTCACCTTTTAAGGCAGTTTTCTGTTCAAAATCCATTTAAACTGGATAATCCTGTTGTCTTTATTCCAATTTCCAGTAAGCTTACCAAGTAAAACTCACATGAACAAGCCTCATAAAGGCACATCTCAAAATTAACTTTATGTCCCTATCACTCAAACATCAATGCTGATACGATCTTATCCTGTCTTACTGCAAATTACCTTTCAGATGTCCAACAGGCAGATGCTCTGCAGGGCAGCAACAAGCAAGAAAAGCTGCAGTTAGTGGTGACTCTCTTGCCACTGAAATGCTGGTGAGCAGCATTCCCAGCCTGCTCTAAGACCCAAGTGAAAGGAGGGATCACCAGGCTTGAAACTGAGGCTACTGTGCCTGAGGGATGCCTTTACTGTCAGCTGTCCAGGACACAGCTGCTCCTCAGACACAGAAATGCAGCTCTGCAAGTGCTTTCCATATGCAGGACAGACAGGAAACAATTATAAAAGCCACTGTTTGAATTGAAACTGGTGAGAGAAAACATGAGATGGAAAACTTCTTTACCTTTTCTATTTTCTGCTCACAGCCTTTGCAAGTACTTCTGTTAGACTTGGCATACTCTGCAGCAAAGTCATTTAGGCTCTTCTCAGCTTTACCACCTCCTTCCTGTTCCCCTCCTTTACCTGGAGAACAAAGCAAATACAGAATTCAGCTTTAATATGCATTCCCTTATTTTCTTATTCTCTGTCCCAGATTGTTAGCAGTCTGCATTAATAAACTTCTTGGGTTCCAGCCACTCATTTGTCCAGAATTTGAATAGAGAGTAAAACAAGCAGTCCATGCGCAAAAGCACCAAAGAGTCAACATAACCATGCACTGAACTGAAGGTACCGTTAAGAAAACAGAGTACAACAGCATCTGTTAACATTAAAGAACTGAAAACTAAATACACCAATCATGATAACAAGAAGTGTTTTTCAATATATCTGCCAACTGACTTGGCTTTTTCTCCTCACTGATTTAACATGCTGGATAATACTGTGAGCATCCTAGCCCTGGAGTGTGGAGACATCGCAACAATTCTTCTGACATCACTTGCTGAAGCAACATGGACATCAAATCACCATAATAACAGCACAACAGAAGAGAGCAAAGTTCCAGAACCTCCAAACACCGTGAGGCTTCTGCCTACCTCCTCCAGGACCTCCAGTTTCAATAGCTTTCTTGATTTTCTCCTGATCTTCCCAGCGAAGCTCAGGGAAGCCATCAATGTCTGCGTGGGACACAATTCGAGCCCGCTTCCAGAAGCAGCTGTAGTGGTGCCAGTGAGGGACTTTGCCATCAAACATGGGTGACTAGCAAAAAAGCACATTAGGCCAAGATGAAACAATTCAAGCAGAATCAAGGGGAAAACCAAAACAAAACAAAGCCCAAGATAAAAAATGAGTACCTGGGTAAACACACATTTCTTCTTTTTATTTTTCTTTAAATCAAGAGATGGATACTATTTAGGACTATTTAGTCTAAGAAGAAAATCTAATAAGACAGACAAGCTGCTGGAGAAATGTTCCCAAAGGGGATAGACATGGAAGGAGCATTTAGCTAGCTTAACCAGTTCATCACCCTGCTGCTCAGTCCATCTGTTTTACTGAAAAAAAAAGGTCACAACCTCAGCATGGCTGCACCAGCCCCTGCGAGACTGTGCAGCACAAAAGGCTGCTGGCCTCACTCCACAATCCCTTTGAGAGCCACTTCTCAAGTAAACAGTCTATATACTGGAGAATCCATGGCAGGCACAAGATAAGAAGGGCACCTCCAAGGATTGTGGCCTCAAGGATTGTGGCCTGAGGAAACTCCTGAGTGGCCTGCAGAAGGTAGAGACAAAATTCAAGGGAAACACCAGAGCCCAATTAAAGTTCTGCATCAGAGGTCAACAGGAGGCCACAAAGATGATCAGAGGGTTGAAGAACCT
The DNA here is from genome assembly GCF_026979565.1 of Vidua chalybeata. Classification (NCBI taxonomy): domain Eukaryota; kingdom Metazoa; phylum Chordata; class Aves; order Passeriformes; family Viduidae; genus Vidua; species Vidua chalybeata. The sequence continues at coordinate 31,774,384 of NC_071532.1, forward strand.
CTGCTGTAAAGACAGGCTGAGAGAGTTTGGGATGTTCAGCCTGCAGAAGGCTCCAGGGCTGTCTTACAGCACTTTCCAATACCTGAAATGGGCCTACAAGAAAGGTGAAGAGGGAGTTTTCACAAGGGCTTGTAGTGATAGGGTGGTGAGGCACTGGGAAAGGTTGCCCAGAGAAGCTGTGGATGCCCCATCCCTGGAAGTGTTCAAGGCCAGGTTAGATGGGGCTCTGAACAACCTGATCTAGTGGGGGGCATCCCTGCCCAGTGCAGAGGGTTGGAACTCAATGATCTTCAGGGTCCCTTTCAGACCAAACTATTCCATGATCCTGTTATCAGGACAGAAGCATCACCCAAATCCTCCCTGAAGTGCAGCTCCAGAGTTCCCTGCCCCACACCAAGCACTTGTTTTGCAAGTACCCAACTTGTTTAAAACTCAGACACAGTAGGTACCATCCTGGCATCGCTCCGGTTACCCATCAAGCAAAATAACTGTACAGTGGTTTGGCTCCAAATAACACACACAAACAGCTGCTGTACTAATAGTACTAAGTGTGGTATAATTACTATTACTGATGATACAGAACTAACGACCTAGGAAAGCCTTCCACGTGTCACTCACTAACAGGAGGGAGAGCTCCAAGTCAAAACAACAGCAGAGCATTGTGCATGAGCAGGAAGGAAAAGGCAAGGGCTTCAAAGACCACAGCATAGAACCAGGAGAGCTGAGAGCCCAAACTACAACCAACCATCTACCAAACTGTAAGAGGACATTTTTATTTCCAGATGGGCTTTTCCCACAAGCCAAGACTGGATACCCAGTTACCCTCACAGCACCACCGCAGCCACCCTGCAGTTGCTCTCAATGTGTCTGTAAGTCACATGTGATTTTGGCACTGCAACATGGACACCTCTGGGCTTGTGTCTAGAGTTTTGCAGGAGGACCCAGGGCTGCTCCCAACACAAAGGCTTTGAGGGCACAAGGCACTGGGGAGTACAAAAGGGAGCAGAGCTAGCTCAATCTTTAAGACAACAATACAAGCAGTGAGTAATCTCCTCAACATGGAGTTTCAGACTCTTCTCTGTGTGGAAAATGAAACCTCTAGGCAAGCTGGGCCTTGTTTAAACAACTTCTCTCAGCTCACCTATCTCTAGACCATAGTTTCCTAAACAAACTAAGGAAAAAAGAGACCAATTCACTTTCATAGTGCACGTTCAGATAACAGAAACCACTCAGTTCCAGCTGGAAGCAAAAGACAAAGCTGTGCCGGTTCTGCAGGGCCTGGGTGCCTGGCCTGTGCCAAGCACCCAGAATCCCACTGTCATTCAGAGCTCTTCACTTGAGGAACCAAAACAAAAGCAAAGTTACAGCAGACACAACTAAGGTCTTGGTCTGTATCTCCCTTTGATTTCTTCAGCACAATTTGCAGAAGAGCTCGATGCACTGACGCTGGCAGAGAGACTGCTCTACAGGGGATTTCCCTGGAAAAAGTAAGGGACCCGCGTGCTCTGGTGAAATTCAGGCATTTACAGCACGACGCTCAGCAGCAGGGTGTGCTCTGATGGTACAAGAACTAGCAGAGGAAAGAGCAAGCAAATTCAAGAGGTTGTGGAGAAAATAAATAAAAATACAAATGTTTGGTGTAAGACCGGCAGTTCTGGGGATATGTCTGGCAATGAAAGGCAGTGGCTCTATGAGGAATGTCGGTCTCCAGGAGCTCACTCCATAAACCAAACCCTAGAGAACCAGAACACAACTCCTGCCCCCCAGCACTGAAGAAGGGCAACCCGCCTCGCATCAACCTCAACTGCTAGGCAAGACAGGAAGGGGTAACAAACGTGAGGAAGCCGAGGAGCAGCAGCCGGAGCAGGGGAGGAGGAGCAGCTCCAGCGCTGAGTGCAGCGGGGGAGACAAAAGGACAGGCAGCAGGAACACGTGCGAGCAAACGCTGCAGCTTGGCACCGCACGGTCCCGCATCTTCCCCAGGGGGAGGAGGCTCTGGGGAACAAAGGCAGAGGCAGGTATTTCCCCTCCGGGACAGCAGCTTTGCCTCCAACCCCGGCAGACCTGCCAGCCCCGCCCGGCAGCCAGGGCGAGGGGGGGACCGGGCCCTTCCTCCCCGCCTCGTACAAGCGGAGCCTCTCCCAGGGGCACAAGCGAGCTACATCCTCCAGACCCGGCTCCTCGGGCGGCCGGGAGCCACAGCTCCCACCATCCACCCACCCATCCCTCCATCCATGCGCAGGGCTTTGCGCTGCTACGTCCTTTCTCGCCTTCCGTAGACACGCACACGTATGCCTTTGCTTACTTTTCACAGCAACACCCCCAGACTCAGCCCGTCCCCAGCAGGCTGCAGGCGCCCCCTCCCCTCTGCCCTGATGCAGCCAGCGGGGACAGAGTCCCCCCTCCCAGGACAGCGGCGTGTGCCTCCCGTGCGGAGCGGCGATTCCCTCCGCATCCTCCCGCAGCAGGCAGGGATGCCGGGTCCGCGCACAGCTCCCAGCCCCCAAAACAGGACGGAGCTCTTCCGTTCCTTCCAAAAGTAAGCCGAGCAGTCTCTTCCCCAAAAGGCAAATAATAGCATGAGGGCGGCGGAGAGCAAACCGTGCCTCCGCAGCCCGTTCGCCAATTGCGGCTCAGCCGGCTCACGCCTGCTATGTGCCAGCCAGCTCAGCGAGACCCCGCGGGCCCGGCCGCTCATCCTGCGGCCCCCGGGGCTGCCCCAGACCTCTCACAGCTTTCGGGCCGCAGCTCCTCTGTCTCGTATGCAAAGCGCGCACCGAGCGGGGATTCCCCGGCGCCGACATCGAGCGCTGCGAGCGGCAGACGCTTTCCGGGGCACGGAAAAGCCGAGCCGCGGAGCTCGCCTCGCTCCCCGGACGGCAACAAAGCGCCTCTGTGCGCGCCCGCGGGCCGCCCCCCGGCCCCGCCACGGCCACGAACGGTGAACTTTGCACCGATTCGGCTCCAGCCGCCCCTGCAGCCCGCGGGAGCGGGGGAAGCGGCTCCCCCCGCCCGGGGAGCGCTGCGGGCAGGGCTGCCCCGGGCACCGGCGCTCTGCGGACACACTGCGCCTCTGTTAAAAATAGGCTGCGCTCGCCCCCGCAGCAGCGAAAGGCGCGGCCGAGCGGCTCCGGAACACCGCGGAGGGAGCGGAGCCCCGGGCTGGCCCCACCGCCGGCGGTACCGAGCGGACCGGCCGGATCAGCCCGCCCCCCGCCACGCGGTACCTGCACCATGAGCGCCAGGCGCAGCGAATCCTTGGCGATGCTCTCGCCGCACTTCTTGCAGGAGGCGCGGCCGCTCTTGGCATACTCGGCCCGGTACAGCTTCTCCGCCGGCTCCGCCATCGCCGCCGCTCCCGCTCCCGCCGCCGCGCCCCCGCCCCGCGCCGCGCGCCCGCCGCGACCCCGCCCGCGGCAGGGCCAGCCGAGCGCCGAGCGCGCACCCCCGCCTCGCCGGCCGGGCGGATCTTCCGCTCGGGCATTGATTGCGCATGCCTGGAGGTTCCTCCCGTGTATCAATGGGAGGCGGGCGCGGCGGCGCATCTCGTGCTGCGCCCTAAGGGGCGCGGGTTCGGGTCCCACCGCCACCCCCCGCTTCACCCCGCTTCCCTGTCCCGCACCCGAGCGACACAGAGCGGGCTCCCGCCTCTTGGGAGAACCTGAGCTCAGCAGCTCTCCCACAGACAAATACTGGCCTCGTGATGCCACTTCCAGGCGGGCGTTCCGGTGGTGTCCAGCGACAGGACGAGGAACGATGGCCGCAAACTAAAACACGAGAATTTCCCCCCCGCCCTGAGCAAGAGCTGCTTTACACGAGGGTGGCAGAGCACTGGAACAGCTGCGCAGGGAGGTCGTGGAGTCCCTCTCTGGAGACAGCCAAAACCCACCTGGACCCGCTCCTGTGTCACCCGCTCCAGGTGACCCTGCCTGGGCAGGGGGTTGGACTGGTGATCTCCAAAGGTCCCTTCCGACCTTGACAATTCTGTCGTTCTGTTTCCTCCAGCCCCTGGGGATAACAGTGGGGCTGCTGACAAAATCAAAGAAGAGCGGTTTGATAAATAAAACCTGGATTTTTTTTTTTTTTTCCTACTCACAGTAGATAATTATCCTCTACTATCAGCAGAGAGCATTGGCTCTGCAGCTTCCCTGGAGGAAGGCAGAGGAGAGCACTGAAGTTACTCCAAACCCTCGCCAAGTATTTGTCATTAATTTTACAGAGATTCTGAAATCAGGGTTCAACTGAGGCAGCATATGCAGCCCCGGGTGGGCTTCAGGCAGCTCGCAGGTGTCACTCAGAGGTGCACACCAGCATCTCAGCAAACCTGAGATGCTGACACACCTTTTATCCTGTGCTGTCCTTCTCCGGGCTGTCACACGTGTGCTGTGCAGGGTTTACTTTCACTGCGAGCCCCCCACCAGGCTGGGACTATCGGCGTGCCCGGGAGGACAGGATGGGTCCTGAGTACATCACTGCGGATTTGGGGAAGGAGGAAAAGCAATCTCTGCGAAGCACTAGATGGTGCTGCGAGCACACAGACAGCCAGGTGCTCCACACAGCGGAATCTTCGCTCTTGCTGATCACTCCTTCCAGGAGTTCTTGGCCCAGACACCAGTGGTTCAGAGACAGATCACTTTGGTCCCACCCTGGGGAAAAGTGGGAAGAAAACGTAGGGGAGTTCATCTGAATGACATGGTGGGTTGCCTGTCACTCTGCCTGGCGTGTTTGCCAAGGGGTTCGCCCTGTTTGAAGGTGACCAGCAAAGATGTGTGGAGTGGCATTCACCCCGTTCAACAGAACTGCTGCCATCCTGCTCCATCCAAGGGCATCCAGGAGGAAAGCAAATAAACAATTAAGGCTTGACTGGGAAGAGTGAAATCAATGGCCTCTTTAACCCTGATTCTGCCTCTGTTAGGAGCTGACATAAGAAAGGCCAAACAACCTCTGCTTGAACTTCCAAATATTTCCCAGCCTCATGAGATTTGTGGCTCAGGGATTTCCTGCATGCCATTATCCTGGGGGGAATTTTTCTTCCAAGGATTTATCCAGTTTCTCTGAAAAAAACCCTCTTTTGTTTACATGTTATTTATTTATAGTGTTTGAGCAAAAGATAAATGAGTGCTTGTTGGTGTTTCCTCTGGCTGGGGCCACTTTTCACTCCTAAGAAAGGCAGCCCTGTCCAAACACTAAAATGCTGCTCTGCAGCTTGCAGCCTAGACAGCTTGCAGAGGATCTGTAGGATGTCATGAAAAGCAGTACACAGACATTCACAGGCTTGCAAGCATGAACACAAGCAAAGAAAGTGACTGTAACAAATGGCTGTTCTAAGTTTAACCTTGTTTTTTTTTTTTTTTTTTCCCAGTTATGAACACATACTACATTAACATTAGTCCAAATGGGGTTTAGTGGATTTTCTTTTTTGAAAGGGGTAGGTGGTTCTGCTTGAAAGGATCAGGCTCAAAGCTCTGGGCACTTAACCCTTTCAGCCTTACTTGAGAACTCCACAGGAGTTTGTCTGGTCACGACCAGTGTGTTGCTTTGAAACAGGAACGTCTAAATAGCAGGAATTACATTGTTATGGTTCTTCTTATTGTGGTGTAATTTCCTCTGTAGGCTAAGTGTCATCCTGGTCAAGAGTTGCCAAATCATGTTAGTCCCATAAATCTATTGATCTCAACAAAGCTGCCTTGCTCTCTGTCTTCCCAAGTGTGACATGTGGATCACAGCACATCCATTCCATTCTCCCAGGGCAGTGGGGACCCAATGAGTCAGTGCTAACACAAGCAGCACCGAGGATACCAAGTTTTGTTATAAAACAGGGAATGCTTTGGCAGAAGCTGAGAGAAGTGGCATATGCAAGGCCACTTTTCTGGGGAATCATCATCCCTTTAAGTAAATCCAGTTTTTCCAGAGCCCTCATATTTAGCTGCTGGGTTTTACCAGAGCCTGCATGCAGGAGCAAGGACAGTTAAAGAGAGAAAGATCTTTGTGATCCCTCACATCCCTTTCTAACAATATTCCCATCTCAGTGAACTGATGACTTCTGGGATCCTGTTGGATGATGAGTGCTGCACCAATGTGTGAGACCAATGGTTTGTTTTTCCTCTCTGTGACCAAAGTAGAACTCGTGGTTATCCTCAGAGGTGTTCTGAGTATCTCCATATACTGACACTGAGATGCCAAACTGGCTGCTGGTGCTTACAGAGCAGCACTTCCCAGTATCCAACCCAAATCTCACACATGCCCCTGGGCTCCCACAGGTCACTGTGCTGCAGACAGGAGCATAAGTGAGGAAGGTGGTGTAATCAAAAGGTCTGCTCCGCAGGCTTCATCATAAATGTCAGGATATTTGGAATTTTCTTAAAGCCTCTGTTTCTGCAATCTCACCTCTAGGACGCACCCAGAAATTTCTGTTCTCCAGAGGCAAAGCACACAGAAACAGTAAAGAAGAAAAGAACAGTCCAAGAAACCCCAGTTATGGCAGTTTTGAGTCTCTCAGACTGTGAAATTCAGTGTCAAGCATTCAGGTGCCTGGCTTGTGACTTCAGAGCACCACAAAGAATTACATTTTCTTTTCTGGGCCATTTTGCATTTGATTCCTCTGAAAGGCAGAGGGAAGTAGGTCAAACTCTGGCACCAGGAAGACGTAAGTTATCTCTTCAGTGTCACAGGACCAAATGCTTCCCCTCAGATTGTGCTGACAGAACCCTGAGCACTAAGTCTTCCAGACTGTCTTGCTTTGGGCTCCATTTCTGACACATGCTCAAGATGTCTCCCTGCAAGATTTCCACCCTGCTAAGCATCTCACAAAGGGTGAGAAAATGTTGGACATATACAGGGAAGACGATTGCTTACAGCCTGTAGGGGAGTCAGAACTGCTTTCGCTCAAGCCTGGATTTGTTGCTGCAGGAGACTTTATATTATCTGGTCTTTGCTATCTGATAGCTCAAGAGTTTTGTAACAAAACCCCCTTCAGTGCTAGGTTATCCTGTCTGTGTTGATGACCCATTTTTTCATGCCACTGCACATAATCAGTGTGGCTGGGATGACCCTGTTTGCATCCAGGCAGGAGGCTACAGGCAACCACTGCTGTGGCTCAGCTGTGCCTTCTTGCTTATGTAAGTGATCATCCCATTGGCATCCCTGAGACTACACCAGTGGGAAAGGGATGTGAGATCATGCACCCCATTTAACTGAGCATCTCACTGTCTTTTCTTTCCATGGAATAAATCAGAGGGCTTATTGTTCTGTCTGGGGGTTCTAAAATATGTTTTGAATAGCTTAATAACTTCCTGTGGTTCCTCTCTCCTGGTTGATCATTAACATATGCAATCTCTTTGGCTTTATTTAGAATTTAGAATTTATTTAGAATTTAGAGTGTTCCTGCTGGGCAGAGGTGCCCAGGGCTGGCCTCCTTCTCAGTCCCCCTAAATAATTTTGCATTACAGACCAGCACAGAGGTCTGTGTGAAGCATCTCTGGTGGTTCCTCTGTTCTTTAGACATGTCCCTTAAATAAACCTGCTTTTTCAGCTTTCCAGATGCCCAGGAAAGTAGATGTAGGAAGACGTAAGGGAGGAGGAGTTGAGAGAGGAGAAGCAGCATTTCAGACTGCCTGGGAACATGACTGAGTAGCTTTCTCTCAGTAAATTCAGTGGTGTGACTACATATCCTGAGTCTAGGGAAGATAATATTCCAAAGCCAGTGGCAGAGCCAAGTGCAGCCACAGTACTTGCCACAGTTAGGATCTGGGTGCTTGCCAGGCTTTGAGGTTGTTCACCCTGACATTATCCCCACATGGGAAAGGCCATTATCCCTGTTTTACTGTCGCCATGTGGCACCTGAGACACAAATCATTGTGCAATGAAAATAGAGAGTGTGAAATTAAAAAAAGGGTAAAAGGAAATTTGTTCTCATGGCAAGTTAATTAAACTAGAGGCTACAGCCAAAGGCAGATGTTGTGGCAAAATAATGCTGAAAGGAATTGTTTAGAGTTCTCCTAATTGCAAATGTTAAAAGGGACATAAACCAGCGAGTTTTGGAGATAAAGTCCATACCTAATTTATGATGACAGTGAGGAGACATAACTTGGGGAAGAGATGATCTTCAGTCTCACCACGGGTCCTTCACTTGAAATGCTCAGCCCAGTGAGCTGGAGGCAGAGGAGCACTTGCCATGAGCAGCTGTAGTCCATTCTTGATTTCTGCTACCTGCCAACAAGAATAAAAAATCACACCCAAGGGAAAAGCAGAGTCTCCAAAACCCTGAGCTAATCCCACAGCCATTCAGTCAGCCTTTGGCAAAGTTTGTGAGAAATGATGGCAAACTTCTTCAAGGGCTACCTGGCTACCTTTTTTTGTGTGGATGCTGCCCATTAGCTTGTTCTCCCACCTGTGTTCCCAAGCATCATCTTTCCCCTTTGTAGTGCAGGGGGGCTGTTAATCATCCTGCCTGTGTGGATGCCACTTGTAAAAGGCTCTGCTGCCAAAGGAAAGAGGCACCAGCTGCAGCACTGAAAATGTTCAAGAGCAAAAACAAGGAGAGAGATTTAGAAAGTTCACGCTCAGAGATCTGTGTGTGCCAATCCCAAGCTACAGCCTTATGGAGGAGTTTAATTAAGGATGGCAGCTTCCCCATCTGAAGTTGTAATCCCAAATACATGTTGTCTCCACATAGGCTCAAAGCCAAGCTGTGACTCCTGACTAGAGCACCCCAGGGCAGATGGCCACATCCCTGGGGTGGCAGATACCTTCCCTACCTGTGCCACCAGTCTGGGTATCCTCTGGCCCAGAAGAGCTGCCAAAATACATATTGGGCAGCACAAGATACCAGCTGGAGAGTCTGCGTATGGTTCCCAGTTTGGGTCCTTGAAAATGAATAAATAAAAGCAAAACAGAAGAGCCAGAGGGCTAAAAGGGACAGAGTGGCCAATGAAACTCTCAGCAACATTGTGCTATTGGGGTAGAGAAGAAGATGACATTTCTGCAGTCCCGTGAGTGCTTTGTGGTAGTTTGAGGCTGCACAGGCCCTTTGCAGAGATACCACAGCCTCTGAAACAAATCCACTTTTGAAATGGGGATTTCTTACAGCATTCTGTTGAAGAGCAGTGAAACTGCACAGGGAATTGAAACATGTCCAATTAGTAACCTACTAGTCCCCATAATTTATCCAAAATCTAAATCCCATCTGATTTTGATGGACACAGACAGCTGAGACCTTGCTTTCCTGGTGCAGCTGAAAACAGGCTTAACTTTGCTTGTACCCATGCTGGCTCCTTTTGTCAGGCAAAGGCCTGAGGCATTTGTTTGGGTGCTCTGCAGCTCTGCCCAGGTGAGCAGCAGGATGTTTTTTCTGGTCTTTGAGCATCCATTATGTGACTGATTCCAGTAATTCATTAAACGCAACAAATGAGTGGTGACAGTGGAGGTTACCCTACCCAATAATTCATCTCCCTTGCCTCCTGATGAGAAGGTTTCCTGTTACACTGGGCAGACCTGTCCTCTTCACTCTCCTTACAGGCTCTCTCTCATTCTCAGTTGCCTTCAGACACATATGTGTCCAGTCTCAGAAGCTGTGAATGCCCTCTTTCCTCAATTGCCAAAAATCTGCATGGTACTACTTGCCTTTAGACCCCTGGGTTTAGCTAAGAGCTCAGCAGTGGTTGCACTATTTGAAAGTGCTAAATATTTCTGCCTGAGTGATAACTTGCAAAAAAGTCAATCTAGCTTCTCTGTAACCCATTGCTTTCAGAAAACTCTGAACTGCTTGTAAGTGCCATAATGAGGAGCACTGACCACTTATCTAATAAAATTCGTTTTCTGAAGTATTTCTAAGCTCTATTACAATCACACAACTTCATGACAATAAGTATCTCTGAGTGTGGATTTGATATTGGCAGTCTTCTTTTGTAATGTATATACATGACGGGGAATCTTAGTTCTCCTTTGTGACTAATTACTGTTAGGGGATATCCTGATTAAATGATAATTGGTTTCTTTGTCCTAATAAAAATACACTTTTTAAGGACATCTGATGCATTCACAGATATGAGAAATATTCAGTCCCTAATCCAGGTAGCTCTCATTTATTCAGGTTTCTGATTCTAAAGACCCCATTTACACAATGAATGGCAGAGAGGGAAGGCTGGCAGCAGAGCCCAGGAGCCCTGAGCCTGCTCTCCTCACCCTGGAGAACAGTGTCAACACCGAGGACCCACGCTCCAGTGTTGCTCTAATTAGAGCAAACCAGCTACAATCAGATGCACTTCATTTGCACTGTTTGTAGACAAACTATGCAGAAAACACACCATAGAGCAAAAGCACACAGGGCACTGGTAATAGATGGCATAAAATAAAGGAAGCAATTATAAAAGTGACTGCTTGATAGACACATCAGCCCAGCCAAAGGCAACACATTTCAGTGGGAGGTGATTGTTTTCAGTAAAGCTGCAGCAATCTCTCCAGCTACCAAATGAACTTTACAGAGGATTAGCAGTGCTGGAAACTGGAGTCCTCTTTTCACCCAGAGAAAAGCTGCACACAGGCAGTACAAGGCCAGTATTACCACTAATATATCTTATTTCTGGGCACACTGGCCTCTTGGTGGGGCTAGGAGGGGATGCACCTCTTTGCTGAAGTTGCAGGCAGGCAGAGCTGCTGAGCTGGGGGTGCTGAGAGGTGGAACGTCCCCGCCCGTGAGAGAGCTGAGACCGGGCACCCACCTGGGGAGGGCTTAGCACACATTCAGCTGCCGCCAGCTAATTTTAGACACAATCAACTTTCAATTACCTACAGGGAGCTTAAATGCCCCTGACTTCCCCCAGCACTGCTGGCCATGGTCCAGTGCTATGGAGGGTGATGCAGAGGACAAGCAGCTCTTGCCCTCCTTGACGTGCTGGCTGCTGCTGCAGAGAAACTGCCTTTGGCATTTCCCAGAGCAGAAGGCTCCAAGTTTGCTCAGGAGGTATTGTCTACAATTACTGTCTCATCCCTGCTTTAGCTCTGGCTGAATAAGGGACTTATTCTCACCTGCCCCAGGGTCAGCTTTGGCAGAGGCCTCATTGCTATTCTCAGCCTCCTCTGGTCTCATCTCCTCTGCTGATCCCACGGTCTACAGTTACATTTCACAATCTGCTTTTGGAAAGAGCTGTCCTCCTTTACAGTGTCAACTAACTGCAGGGACCAGCAATCATCAATTTCACTGAAGAACCAGCAAATCAATGACCTCTGGGAGAGATCCTGGAGTCCTGTGGTCTTCCTTCTATCAAGGCTGCAAGTATAGCTGCTAATTTGTTGTTAGCTGTGCATGCCTATCTCATTAAGTGAGACCCATCATGGTTACTGCTGGTGGCAAGAAATGCTCAGACCCCCCACTGAACTGAGAGTCTCTAGGAATAAATGGGATATGATAACTTTCATTATCTCCTTTTCAAACATCAAGAATTCAGTGACCAAAACCAGCAGGGAATGTGGATCGAGGAACTTGCATTTCCTAGCCAAGAGAAAGCATATAAAAATCAATTATCTGGGGCATGAAATAGTTGTGGTTCTCCCAAAGGAAAATACTGTTTAGCTTAATCCTTCTGCAACTAGTGTTAATAAGTTATCATGAATCATATTTATGTTTACATCCTCAGGAATCAAAACAGGCCAGAGTGTGACACTGTATGCTTCTCAGGACAAAACAGAAAAAAGGAAAATAAATGTATAGCAGCACTTTGGATTCTATCAGCTTTCATGTGGCACAGCTTTCATACTGCTTCTCAGTTTTTGGCCTCCTGATATCTCAGAGGTCAGAGCTTCTGAGGTGTCAGAAAAGCTCTGACTGAACTTTCAGCTGCTGAAACAGGCCCACCCTAGTCCTGATGCAGCAATGTTTCTGAGCTCGCTCAAGTGCGCGAGTCTGCAATGCCTGTCTGGAGTCAAACATACACTTAACAACTCTGTAGGATCCTTAAACCTGACACACAGCACATATTTCCTTCCTAGCTGTGCATTACACGTTATTTATCAAGGTAGCTCCAGCACCCAAAAGTGTGAGCTTCAGCAGGAGAACAGACTGACTACAGCTCTTCAGATACTTGAGAGTACAGTTCCCAGGGGAGCTCTTCCTCACAGTTCCTTGAGGTTTCCTGTTTCATGGACATCACTCTCATGATCCCACATTGCTGCCATTGCCATCAGGTGACCAATGCAGGCAGCCAAATTCAGAGCTGCCCTTGAAGTCTGAGCACAGTGACAGAATTGCAGCCTCTTACTCTGGGTTTGACTTTGACTTATCACACCTGGCAGTTTTAAAGGGGATCTGCATTCCTGAGGGGATCAGCACTTAATATCACATATCAAATCCACTTGGAAGGACAAAGAGACATCTCAGTCATGACCACCACAAAGTGTTGGGGCACTTACAAGGTTTTTCAAGAGAAATTTGGACAATTGATTTGGAAACCTCTTTGGAGAGGTTTCCCTTTGCCTCCTCCTAGTGACAAATCTGGTCTGAATTCATTGATCTCTGCAAAGCTGTGAGCCATGTTTGACTCTCAGATCAAACATGATTTTTGTACATTTTTGATCCTCAGTGTACCAATGATCTGAGCCAGTAGCTCAGATTCACTCAGCTGGAGTCATAATATCTGAACTCTCAGTCTGGATATGCATCCTGCAACTCTGCCCATCTTTTTTTCTTGTGACGCAAACTCTGTTAATTGGGAGTGTTTGGAGAAAATAGAGCCAGACCCTTTGGAGAGGTGTACAGCAGAAGGATGAATGGTGATAGATTTGAAACAAAGAAGAGGTTGTGGTTTTGACAGGAGGAAAAAAGGATTATTATGAGTGTGGTGAAGCAATTGAACAGACTCTGTGGGATCTCCATCCTTGGAGATAATTCAAAATTCAGCTGAATGAGGCCCTAAGCATCCTGCTGTTGCTGGACTAGATTTGAGCAGATGCCAGCAGTGGTCCCTTTCCATTCACCTCAGCCTGTGACTCTGTTATGAAGCCTCTTAGCAGCACATGGGAAAAAAAAAAGTAATAATTTCTATTATAAAATGAAGGCAAACCCAGTGGGAAGAAATGATGATGTCCAACTCCAGTTCAGAAGGCTGAATGATTTCTTTATCATAACTATGCTATAATACATTAATATACTATATAAAGGAAGATACTAAAACTACATACCTACTTTCTCTAACTACCAATTCTAACTCCCAACTTGTGACCCTGTTCTCAAGAGTCCAGACACAGGTGGATCTGATTGGCCACCAGGCTCAAACAATCCTCACCAGAATCCAATCAAGCAATCACCCCAGGTAAACAATGCTCCAAACACATTTCACATGGGAAAAACAAGGAGCAGAAATAGAAATTGTTTTCTCTTTCTTTCTCTCTGTGCACCTCTATGAAAAATCCTGAGAGAGAAATGTGCTTGCCACAAATTTCCACTTTTTTTTTTTTTTTTTTAAGGAGTAGCAATTCTTGTGTTCCTGGTGAAGAACTGAGGGAGTAATATGGCATTTGATATGCCACCAAGGAGAAAGAGACATAAACTTCATATAAGCCTAGATATCAAATCCTATCAGTAGCTGAGCACATGCATTGAGCTTATTGGAATTTGAGGCTGTCCATCATTTTGTAGTATCAGTTTTTAATGAAGAGAACCAACATGAGATCCTCTTCACACTAATGTGCATGACAAAATGTCCAGCAGGTTCAGTGAATGCAAGCAGGGGTGGATGCCTCAGTTTCCAAGCTCAGCATTGTGCTGGAGTCTGACAAAGGTGTGTGCACAGTGCTCCACCCCATCCCTTTTTATAGCTAAAACCAGAAAGCCCTTGCACAAAGGTGGCATCGTGCCTTCCTGGAAGGAAGCTGAAATTGCAACCATTTCCCTTTACGTCCCTCCCTGGTGGCCTCAGCTGCTCTGGATGGCTTTCTGACTTCCAGTGACTTTTGCAGCAAAACCTGTTTTTGCACCGGACTTCAAAACATGCTCAAACTTTTCTTCTCCATGGGGAAAGACACAAACACCAGCTTGTCTCTTTTCTTTCAAGGAACATGCAGTGCCAGAGGATGAAGCATCAGATTTTTTTATTCTCGATTGAGGCTAATTGGTGTAATTAGAAAAGAAAATCCACCGGGTGTTTGAAACAGAAATTGCCTGAACTCAGAATCAGAGCAGCATTCTGTGAAGGAACTGGACTGCCTGATACAACCCCAGAAGTTTCCAAATGCTTCTTTGGACATCTCATTCTTGGGTGAGGAGGAAAACCTGTTGAAAGCAGCTTCTTCAGCTTGCTTGAAAAGCAGCAGAACCCTAATCTTTTAAGAACTTACAAAAAATCCTCACACTTGCAGAAAGCATGGTTCTGCCCTTCTGAGCCTGAACCCTGCCTTGATGCTCTACCTATGGATGCTGTGCTGTGTGTGTAATCAAAGCACCACTGGTTGCATCAAAACAAGAGCTCCCACTTCTCCACCTGGTAAATCTTGTCCGCAAAACTGAGTTCTAATATAGCATTTCTCCTATGTTAGATGCAGTGCTTTTAAGAGTAAGTAATTATCACCTCTGACTTTTGGAATAAGGGGTTTTGGTGTTGGTAATATGAAGTAGTGAAAGAGCAAGATGCTACAGAGAAACATATCTGCAGATAAGGAAGAGGATAAATAAGAGGAGGGTGAAAAAGAACAGAAGAGAAACACAGAAAAAAGAGAAGTATCAAGTACAATGTAAGATCCAGAGCTGGGCTGCAGAGTAGCACTTCCCCACATCTCAGAAATAAATTTGAGTCTGGGGCTCAGGCTCTAGTACTTCCTTGAGTTCTGAGAGATCCTCGAGATCTGAGACCTACATTTATGGCTGGTGACTGGTTTTACAGCACGTCAAAAAAAGCTCCACATCTCACTGCAACTTGACTGTGGAGAAAGATGCCTGTGAGCCCAGACAGAAAGCTTGTGGCCTGGACACAATTCTTCTCTTGTACTCTCAGATATTCTTTTTTTGCGACATGAAGCTAAATTCCCTTCCTTAATGGTAAAGATCAAATGGATTTGTACTGAACAGACGGGAGAGGTATTACATAAGGACTTGTTCCTGTGTTCTTTGATTAGCTTGCCTATTAGCCTTTATCTCAGACTCTTGGAAACACCAGCTTTCTATCAAAAGGAAATGTCACTACTTTAAGTAATATACATTTTTATTTCCTTTGCAAGAAGCTCTAATTAACTTTTATTTTCAGTTCAGCCCAGCTTTAAAAAGAATATTTAATGTCAGGCATTAAAGTTTCCATATTGGCTTGCAAAGGAAATCTTGACTCACAGAGATTTTCATCAAGAGAAATAAAAGGCAGACTATGCCTCCCTTTCCTGCCCTGCAGAAGAAGGGATTTGTCTTGGTGTAGCTCTGCTAACCTATTGCACAGGTGATTTTATAACTGAAAGGAACTTTTTCCATCCAGTCCTTCCTGAAGGACTCCAGGTGATGGGAGAGCTGCCTCCAGCATTCTCATGCTGAACTCAAAGAAATGCTGAATCTGGCAGGCCTGTGGCTCTCCCCTGTCCAAAATCAGGGAAAGCTGCCAAATGCACGCAATCGATGTTTTACATTTTTCCCCAGCTAAATAATTCCCCAGCTTTACAGATCAAGCAAGAGGCATTACAATTGCATTGCAGTACTGAATGCCAGACCCTCTGAAATAGAGGACTTAAAATTATAACAAATCTGTTGAACACTTGTTTAATTTTGTGTGTCTGCTTAAGCTCCTCGACTACAGACTTCAAGTGTAAGCATATGCTTTGAGAAAAAGCAGTTCCAGTATTTGCAGAATCAGGGCCATCTGAGGCACTGTTCCTCTTCCATAACAATCCATGTAATCTCCAGATCATAGCCATCTCCGGCCACCCCATGGCAGCCTGATGGCTGATGCAAGACCTGTTTGAGAAACATTATTCTTAACCACTGTTAGGGTTATTATTAACATCACCATATAGTTTATAGGAAGGCACAGACTGCCACATGCCAGGAAACTCAAATGGATTTTATTGAGGACTACATTCAGCAGCAAGAGTTTGCCAGATGGGACTAGATCCCACTCACCTACCGATTATCTTGTCCACCTCTTTAATGTTATTGAGGGAAAGGTCTGAGATTGTGAGCTGAAAGAAGCTATAGTAATGCAAAGCACTACCAGGAACCAGAGAGCATAGCTGAATAGTCAAGTTTTTCTCAGAATGGGGGCACACAAATGTTACCAGGAATCTCCAAGGTTATATCCCTTTCCCAGCCCTGCCTCAGTGTGAATTGGTACTATCAAGTGTGAAGATTTCCATCTAAGTTAACATTTTTAACACTGCAAACACTGCTTTTATCTAGGGGAATATCTGGTAATCTACTAAACCATTTACTGCCTGTGCAGATCGTGGAAGGAACATTTGAATACAGCTAATTGCTAAAAATAGCCCCATTTTCAGCAGCAGAGGAGCTGGCAGTTCTTTCCAGCCACGTTAAAAATACTGCTTGAGTGTGACTTCAGCAGACATGCTGCTGCCTGTGCGTGCTGCCAGAGTGAGTGGGACTGCCTTGTCCCTGCTCGGGATTTCCTCCAACACGTGACAGGCTCGTGGGTGCCAGGGCTCAGGGGCAGGTGAGCTATGAGGTCTGAAAACGTGACTGCAGTGGCAACCTCGTGCCTGTGGCTTCCTCTTTGCAGATCTGCGTATTTTCCACTTTCAGGACATGTCTCTGGCTATTAGGCCAGGTTGGATGGAGCACTGAGCAACCCTGGTGTAGTGGGAAGTGTCCCTGCCCGCGGCAGAGGGGTTGATCTTTAAGGTCCCTTCCAGCCCAAACCGTTCCATGGTTCTAACACTAGGCTGCAGTGAGCAAAATGTTATTTATTAGATGGGAACCTTTTGGTGTGCAAGCCTGGGCATCTGAAGCCAGAAAAATGACAAGCTGATGGCTTGCTGACATCTGCTAATGAGGAAGAGCAGCAAGTCCCATATGCTGAGAAGTCCAGCCAGCCAGTGATCTCTCCGGGCTGGATGTTCTTCTCCACTGGTAAGGGAAAAAGGCTTTGACAAACCAATGACTGACATTTTTGTTGGGGACATTTTGGTTACAATAAAGTTTAATAAATATGTGGAGTGTCTTTGGATTTTAGAGGGCAGACTTAATTTTCTAAACTATACCCCCATTTCTAATCTAGAATCAAAGGATCACTTTATTTCTTGGGTAGACAGAAGTGTTAGGAGCATGCAATTTTCAACCAACATTAGCAGGAAGCCTTTGAAAAAAGCTGGTTTCTGCTACTTAGAATGATGGAAGTTGTGCAAAAAGTGCTGTGCTTTTAAATCCAAACCCATTCTGTAGTTCTGTTTCAGTACTGAATCCTGTTTCTGAAGTGACTCCTAAGTCATCCTTGGTTGCTCCAATTTGCCAGCCAAAGAGACGCAAAATGTACCAGGCCCCAGAGGCTGTTAATTAGATTTAATTTTGGTTTGCTGCCTCTCAGAAGTACAGCATTGTAGGCAGAAAGGTGTAACTGATTCTGGATTCTCCCTGTGAAGCACAGGCTGGGAGTTGTTTCCCCTAGCTTGTGCTATTTCCCAAAGGTACATGGAAAGTGCTTGCTGGGACCTAGCAAAGAGCAAAAGCCCCAGACCAGTAAAACTCAGTGGCCCACATGAATAATGTGGCCTTCAAAATTGAACTATAATTCTTTCTGACAGGTGTATTTGTAAATTTGATATCATCACAACCCAACATCTAACTAGAGAGTAAAGCTTTAGGAGAAAAGAAAGAAACAATTTACAAAACATCTATGCTATATCAACCAAGAAAGGACTTCCTTATCTTCTACTCAGTACAAGTTCCAGCTGAGCACCCATGTTTTATGGGACACAAAAAAAGCCTTTTAAGAGATATTGTCTTATAAATAAAGACCAGATCCAAGGTTTGGATAGAGGAGAAGGAGTGAAAAAGGCTGCTGCTGATGAACCTAAAGGCAGAAAGAAACCAGTCTCAGTAAAGCTCAGACTGGGTGTGATGATGTGACACACTGCTGCACAGCCACTCGCTGGAGTTGTGTGTCAGAACTTTTTGAGTACAGGATGTGTTCTCAATGCTGGGACTGTGACCAGCTGTAGCTGCTCCTGCTGCCCTCCCAGACATCCCACTGTGAGGACCACGTGCAGTGCATGCCTTGCGTGCAGGACTGGAGGAGGAATGGCTCTGACAAAGCAGGGGGAGCCTTCCTGGGGGGGAATTTCTGCCAAAAAGCTGGCTGAAGTTATAGAGACATCGTGTTTCTAACAGTGATGGGCTACACTTCAGAGGGCAGACAAACAGCATGTATTTCAAAGACAGAAACCCTAATCATTCAAGAGGGAAGTCTGCAAGCTCACAAGGGAGTTTGCTGAGCAGTAGCAGAAGGGGTTTGGGAGCCAGGGACCAAAACCTCCCCTCTGACCCTGCACAAAGGCTGAGCTCCAGCTTCGTAGGCACATCACACTGTGAAGGTAAACCTGGCCTAGCAGCAAAATCTGCTTATTATAAGGACTCTTGAAATATTCCTATTACTTATATTGTTCACAGAAAATCCAATACACTCTGCCTGGTAAACTTTCTCACATTAGTTGAAATGACACACTGATCACTAATTAAACCTAATGATAGCTGTTGCTGCTGGCTGAATACGGCAGCTGTCCAACCTGGGTGCTGCAGGAACACAGACAATCCTTGCTCCTGCCTCAAGGACTGCTTCTCCTGATTTAATATGCAAAAATACCAGGATTTAAATATTAAAGCTCAGGAGATTAATTCAGTGGTGTTACACTGAAACTGTATAACAGGCAAAATTAACTCTGCCTCCCCATTGTTGCACAGTGACTGCTCACACTCTCTCCCTCCCCTACTGCCCCTTCCACACTCTGGCAGGGTAGCAGCCTTTCCTTTTCTGGTCATATCCCAGATCCATGGCAGTGGTGCCAAGAATGTAACATTTCCATTGCTGCCACATGGATGCAAAACGTTTTATAAATGTGTTTGGGCTGACCAACTCTCTTAGCCCCCTTGAGCCGAGAGTACAGGCACATCTGCGGTGTTTGGGACTGAATAAAACTCTCCCAGTTCAGATGGGGGCTGGCAGAGCTCAGGAGCACTGTCATGTTCTTTAGGGGACAGGCAGATGAGCTTTCTCCTAAAATAACACCCATGCATCATGCACGCACACATGAAGCATCTCTCAGTGTTTCCCCTCCTGAGATTCGCTTTGTCCTTATTGCCTAATTCCTTCTCCCTAAAAATACCCACCCTTTCCAAGCCCATCCCACGTGCTGTGGGCTACAGGACCCCAGTGCAGCAGATCTCTGGTCCTGCCACCCTTCAGGACTCCAGCATTGTCTCTCTCCACATGGCTGGGGGGGCTGTCTGAGGGTCAGGTTTTGCTTGCTGAACAGCACACTGCACCCTCACAAAGGATTTTTGTTAGCTGATTGAAAGAAATGTGATGATTAGAGAAGATTCCATTAATAAATTAACACATTCCATCACAGAATCTCAAAACATTTCTGTCAACGCACACTTCATCTCACATCAGCTGAGCAAGGCAAAAATCAATAGCATCTCCTTTGCAAAGGGGGAAACTGAAGCCAAGAGCCCACTGCATGGCAGTGACAGAAGTCAGGACCCTCCAAGTCTCTGTCCCATGCTCTCTGGTGACAAATCAGTTGCATACGTGCTATAGGAGATGACAACGTTATATAAGTACGAAGTAGCAGGATTATGGCGTGGGGGAGAAAGATCTCTTGGGGAGAGGGGACATTTTGCATCAATCACTCCCTCCCCCACAGCCACCCACCAGCTGCAGGGATTTTCAAAGCACTGAAGATGATACTGTTTGATACATTTTAATCAGTTTCTTGCCCCATGGAATTATGGTAGAAACGTTGCTTAAAAAAAAAAAAAATGTAGACGCACAGCAATTAGAGGAGCTCTGTAACCTGCAAAGGAGCTACACTTGTGTGCAGCCTGTCCACTTCAGACACCACAGCTACTGCCTGATACCTCATCTCACCCTGCTGGACAATGGCTGAGTCAAGCACTGGGAGTGCACTTAAAGAGTGACAGCAGTTTGAGTAAAGCAGAGAAGCCTGTGGGAAAGAGCTGTGGCAAGGGGAGATGAGGTACTGAGATACACATTTTGCTAAAGGAAGTGAGGAAAACCAAACTCTGTCCAAGCAGGAAGAAAGTGTGCTGGAAATGGGCTATAGGAATGATGTTCTGATCCCAGTTTGACACTCTAGAAAAACCCTTGGTGCTGGAGGTCAAAGTTGTGAGCCATTGTCTTCTTTAAAAGAACAGTGAAGATCCTTGTCCCTGTTCTCATTTCCCTCTCAAACCTTCAAATATTTGTTTTTCTGTCCTGAGCCACAGACATGGAGAGAAGGTGCTGAGGCAGC
Organism: Vidua chalybeata; assembly: GCF_026979565.1. Classification (NCBI taxonomy): domain Eukaryota; kingdom Metazoa; phylum Chordata; class Aves; order Passeriformes; family Viduidae; genus Vidua; species Vidua chalybeata. The sequence goes on from NC_071532.1 coordinate 31,794,835, forward strand.
TCTCTGGGCCAGAAGGGAACAGCACCCAGGGACTGCTGGTGTCACAGTGGCCATGGTGAAGCCTGCACAAAACAGGAGCCTTTGGGCTACTGCTCCTCTTTGTTTATGTTAGAGTTGTGCTTCTCTGTCCCTAGAGGGGAGAACACCGAGGGAGTGGAAGAGGACTAGAGAAGCTGAAATCAGAGGGGGAAGTCTGGCCTGCTGCAGCAATCCCTTCTGGGCCATAAATCTATCATCTCTAATTTTAACAAACTGCCTGAATCTGACAGGCATGGAACATAATATCATCTAGGCCAGCTGTGGAGCCACAAAAATGTATTTCATTTCTCTCATTCCTCGAACAACCATAAGAATAAAAGAAATATCCAAACAGGCATCCAGAGCCTCCATCCTGTCTCTGATCACCTGAGCCTAGACACTTTGCTGCAGCCTCCTCAACTCCCTGCTCAGTTCATCAGGATGCAGAGCTGTTGTTTAGGGATGCTACAGGCTGTAAATCTGCAGCAGCTCACTCCTCACTGTCTGGAGAGGTACACATTATTTCTCTATGAAATTCATCCCCTACCAGCCTTGAGAAGTGCACCTTAGCTAAAGTACTGTGCAATTTGGTGCTCATTTTATCCCCTGTCTCCATGCTGGCCCACAGGAATTGTACAGTGCCCAGGGAGAGCTTCTACAAGCTGGAGGACACACTCCTTAAGCAGCAGCCAGAGTGAAGGCTGTAGGGTCAGATAAATCTTGTGAACAAGGATGCTGTGGGTAGGGCAAACCAAGCACTTGCAGCATGTTTGAGGACCCACCATGGAAAACAAACACTGCCAGGGAAAGGTGCTTTGGAAAACACCTGCTTGGTGTAAGAGTCTCTGTGGGGATTCATCCCATCCAAGACATCCAGCTGAGGTATTTCAGGTGAAGACTCACATCTCTAGGCTCCTCGTCTTGTCAGTTGAAAGGCTCAGCTTACCCCTGAGAACAATTTTGTCCATGTGGGACCACCTCAGGGTACCTCAAAATTCTGCTTGCTCACCTGAGCTGCTGTAGCATGGCTGGTTTATGCCTATAACCCCTGCGGGCAGTGGTGTGAGCAAGAAAGGAGGGATCTCACTCTAACCAACACCCCTGGGAGCCAGAACCAGATCTGTGTAACTCTGCACACTCTCATGCTGTGCCTCAGTGTGATCCATGGGGCTGAGCCCAGCCTGCAAACTCAGCTGTGGACCTGCAGAAAGCACCAGCTTTGTGCCAGGGTCTGGCCCCAACACAAGTCCAGCAAGAGTCCAAGCTTCCAGCATCTCCTTCCCTTTGCCAAATATGCTGAGAGGGGAGGAAGCAGACTCAGCAACAGGCTCAGCCCATCTGCTCCTTGTGCTTTGGTGCTGCAAAATTAGGAAAACATCCTCCCAGCTCCTGCCAAAGGCACAGAGCAAAGGGGAGGCAGTGAGGGATGGAACACAGGCATGTGGGTGCCAGCCCTGCTAACTGCAGAGGGGAGGCTTCCTGGCCCGTGGAAGAGAAAAGGAGTCAGCCTGGAGCAACACCCAGAGTGCAGGCATGCACTCTGGCATCAGAAAGTCTTCTCAAATTCCTCTGACAACACAAACAGCAGAGCAAGAGCCAGGCACAGACCTCATGGCCTCTGTGACAGAACTTGTGGCTTGAGAGCAGCAGCTGATGGAAGGGAGTAGGAGCTGCAAGGCAGGGGCTGGTCCCAGCAGTCAGGACACAGGGATACAGAGGAGCTTCTCTCCGTGCCACTCCCACATCTGTGCCATTAATAGGTCAGGAAACCTCTCCCAAGGAGCCCTCAGCAGCAATATGTACCTCTCCTCCTGGCACAGGTACCTATTGATCCCCCCAGCCAGGTGTGGTGAGAGAAGCAAAGCTCCAAGTGCCCTGTTTCTCTGAGGCAGCAAAGAGAACATAAAAACAATGCAGAAAAACCTCCCAGCCCATGCTAAGACAGCGAGAAGCCAGGGCAGCAAGGAGGCAGCAGTCCTGTGCAGGAGAGTGGCTCCTGGGGCAGCTCCCTGCTGTCATCCCTGGGGCTGGACACGTCACAGGGATGATTTTGTCCTTCTCCAGTGGCTGCTTGGTGCTTTGTGCCACATATTGGTGCTGTGGTTTTGCCAGGCTGGCAGCTGGACTGCTCTGCCCCCTCAGCTATCACAGTGCAGAACAGCACTCCTGGCTTTACCCCCACATCTCTTCTGCTCCCCCACCCTGCCAGTGACTGAGCTGTTATTAATGGACTTGAAAATCTGCCAAGAAAATTTCCTGGCCCAGATTTTGCCCACCCTTTGCCCTTTTGCTGATTAACTCCAAAAAGCCTTCTGAGAAACCTGCAGCTGTTGAAATGCACATCTTGCACAGCAAGATGAAATCTGTCTTTCTTTTCATTCTTTTTTAGCAGCAATTGCTTGCTTTTAGTAAATGGAAGAGTAATCTAGAAAATGCTTGACTATTAGGCCCACTCTTCCTTAGCATATCAGTTTACGCTGCACAGAAAACTGTTATTAACTGATAATAATTCTGTTAATATCAAGTGCTTGAGATCTTGCAGTACAGTTGCCAGCAAATGGGCAAAAGCAAGTCTAATTTATCCATCTGGTGTAGGGAGCATAAAAGGGAAAGTTGCCTTTGCTACAAGACAGAGGAGGCTGCAAGTCAGACAGAAAAAAGAAAGAAAACAGCCTGACACTTCTGCCCACCTGGCGAGACCTTTTGTGTTTGGGCTGGTAAGAAAATGGCTAAAAGGAACACGTAACTTGGGAAAGGATGCTTAAAGGTCAAATACAACTTGAGCATGACCAGGCATAGGCTAAAAAAATTTTGAACGTTAAATCAGATTCTGATTAGCACTGGCTGAAGGCTGACATGAAGTTCTAACAAGTGGGGACTCTCAAATGCTCATGGCTCACCACCACTCCTACAGTAATCAATCTCTCTTTGATATTAAGCCAAGGCCAGGCCACTGGATATTCTGTATTCTGTTCCAAACTATCCCGTGGATCAGAAGGAAGCCCTGGAGACCCTTCAATTGCACTGCCAGTGTTTTGTGCTCTGTTCTATCAGCAGGCCTCACTTCCCTGCTGTGTCCACACTTGGATTTTATTTTCTTTCCCCCCCCCAGGCTTGTGGGACCACAGACTTTATAACACAGAGTTTATAACACAGAGCTGTTCTGCAGCATGGAAAGCAGCTGTAGGCTGCTCTGTGTTTAGGCTGTATTGATTAAGCCACAATCTGTGTAGGAAGGGGAAAAATTTTGTTTGGTGGATGCACCTGAAGGCCTCCTGGAAGGCTCTGATGGGGTGAGGGTTCGAGCACTGCAGAAAAAGGCTGGAACAGTGCTACCCTTCTATTGTAAAACAGGCAACCCCGACTGAGAAGAAATAATGATGTCTGGCTCCAGATCAGAAGGTTGAAGGATCTGCTTTATTAAAACTATACTATATTACATTAATACACTATTTAAAGAGAGACTATCCTATTCTACATAGGTACTTCTTACTTACCTAACAATTAATTAACAAACTTGTGACTCTGCTGAGAGCTGGAGATACAGCTGGATCTGACTGGTCATTGAACCCAAACAACCTTCACCAGAATTTAATTAAGTAATTACTTCAGGTAAACAATTTCTATACTAAATTCTATATGGGGAAAACAAAGGAGTAGAGATAAAGATTGTTTTCTCTTCTTCTCTCTGTGTTTCTCCTGAGAGACAGAATTATGTCCCTCTGTCCAGAGAACGTGAATGCCACACCCTTCACTCTCTACAGGACAGCAGTGACATTTCAGCCTGGTGCCCAGACAATGAGCCCCCCACATCAGGAGGCTGCTGGGATAAAGCAGGTGGGTACTGGGTGAGGCAGTGGGAAGACAGCAGACAGCTCTCTTAATCCTGGTCCTCAGGCTGTGAAGGTGCTCTTAACAGGACAAATGCTTTGCATTTACTGCCTCTCTATGCCTCACTCACTTTTTCTTTCAGTCTCCAGCAGTCCTGACTGTTGTTCTACCCCAGAATGACTCCCTTTACCCCCACTAGAGAACAAATGTAGTACATATTTCTTACAACAGGAGACTTCCACCAAGGGCTGTCTGCTCAGCCCTGGCTGTCCTGGCCCCATCCCCATCCCTCAGGCACCTCCAGTGCTTGCTCCCCAGCAGCTGGGGTACCTCCTCAAAGCCATCACAGCTACTTACTATGGCCCAAGTGCTAGTCCATTGCCTCAGATCCACCCAGATATCCATCTAAATCCTCTAGGGAAGAGTCCATGTGAAATTCATCAGAGATTTTGCCATTAAAAATCAACAATGGACAAGTCCAAACCAACAAACAAAATCTTTAATCTCCTATTTGTTTATTTTAGGGTCCCTTGCAATGCAGCATGGGGCTGAAGCTTTGTCAGCATGGCTGTTTCCCTTCACTAGCTGACAAAATGCCCCAAACTTCCCTGTACCTGAAAAGACCTGCCCTTGTCAGTTATTTTCCACCATTTGTCAGTAGATAGTGACAAATCTTCCTTCCCCCCCAGGGCTTCTCTCACAGCTGCCAGCTGCTCTTTTTCCTGGATGAACACCGAATTTACCCACTTAGGTACTGCTGGTCACAGGTGTGACAGGAGTGTATCAAGTCCCATCAGGGCTGAAGCAACCTCAGGGAATTCAGCTCCTGTTTCTCACCTCTTCCCTTCTCTCATCCCTGTTAACAAAAGCTTTCTTTGGCAGTGGCATGGAGAACATAACGTTAAATCTGAGCCCAAGGGGAAGAGGTGAGCAAGAGGAAAATGGGGGCCAGAAGTGTCATTGCTGGGGCCTGAGACTCAAAGGTGGCACCACTGGAAAGGTTGGAGAACTGCTAATTGAAGGGTTTCTGGACACAGGGATTTTAGACTAATGCTGTAATCAAGGTTAGCATTTAATAATTTATCACAAGTGAAAGGAAAAGCCCTTTGAGGCTTCAGTTTCTGTCCCCTCCACATTTGTGTTTCCCAGGAGAATCAGTATTTGTGGGTTTTTTGTAGCTCATTGCACTGGCCCTGTCGTCTTTTGCAGTGAGCTGGGAAGGTTCTCCTAGCTCCTTGCACGTGGGGATGGTCATTTGTGGAGGGTGAAAAGATGTTTACTGTCTTTGATGGATAACCCCCCCCATGGAGACAGCAGTAACAGCACTCTCCTAATTGTTAAAGCAGCCATCTGATACCAGCTGGCTTTCCCAGGCACAAACCAGCCACCCTCTGCAAATGACTGAGCAAATAAAACAGTTTCATATGGTTGGTCCCCAGAGAGTGACAAATCTGCCCCTTTGTGCCATCACACAGCAGGAGGAGTTGGAAGTTCCAAACGTGTAGGTGGTTTCCACCCATGCCAAGAGAGAAGGGGAAATGCCAGTCTGCCCCTGGAGTGATTAATCCTGCAAATGAACCAGCCTTTGCTTCAAACAGGGATGAGTTTTCTTTAATTAACATTGATTTCCATTAAAGCTGATGGCTCAGATTAAAACCGAGAGCTCATTCACCAACTCCCTTGTCTCCGTGGAAGGGACCAGGTGGAACATTTGTGCCACTCTGAAGGACTGAAGAGGCCTCAAAGATATGCAAAGGGCTGGCACACGGAATAAGGGCTGCATAAATTGTTTCTGCATGGAATTTTAGGTGCTAACCTGACTAAAGTCTTCCTGTGACCCTCACAGCAACTACTAAAGTCTTCCCAGGCAGCTGAGCTTTGAGAATCACAAAACTGTCAAGCCTTTCAGTCTGGATCCAGCTCAGTGTTTTTATAGTGCCCTCTCATGTCACTGATGCAGGAGTGACAAACCGCATCTGCTTCAGGGGAAGTGCTTTCATCCAGCCTTCTTTGGTCCCAAATCCTGTAACTGCTCTTGGATCCCAGGGGCTACCCCAGGAGTAGCCATAAAACACAGAAATGAAACAGAAGTGATTGGAGTTGCAGAGGAATTGAGGGGATGGAAGGAGGTGTGTATGGAAAAAAAAAAAAAAAAAGTAGGAATTGCAACAGGTAAAGAAAGACCCACATTTGATTAGCAGGCAGACTCCCAGTGAAGTGATTGGGAATTAATCTGGGCCATTGCACATCTTCACCCTCATTTTTGCAAAAGAGAAGGAGAATGAGGTTTGAATTGAAAGAAAAAAAAGCCACCACAAAAAACCCTACACCAGCATTTGATCGCACTTTGGATGCTTGCTGAAAACATTTCCTTCTGAATTATCGAAACAAGAACACAGAGCAGCAAGAAAAAAAATCACAAAATGGAATGAGACTGAAGATTAGAGTGGTGTCTCTGGGAGGCAATGCTATCATCTGGCCAAGCCACTGTACCCCAGCTCACAGTGACAGAGTTTAACCAAATGCTGCAAGAGAAAGCCTTGTCAGGGCAGAACACCTTGTTTTACTAGAAACAGTCTTTACCAGTACAAAGTATGAGGAAAAGAAAGCACAGGATTTGAGGTGGAGTTTTAGATGTCTCATCTTACAGAATACTGGGCATGCAGAAGCCTCTGCTGCACAGTGACAGGCTCCATCTTTGCTCTAGCATGTGTTCATGGGGACGAATATCTTTTGGGCAGTAAATTACCCTGATCTCTTTCTGGATGTCTGCTTACTGAAGCATGTCTAACAAACTATCTGAGTGAAAAAGCATTGGATTCAACATAGAGGAAAATCAGCAGGAATTAATGTAGAAACTTCTTTGTATTTCTTACTAAATAACACATACACACAAAAAAAAAAAGGATCAAACTTTACTTCAGCAGCCTGTTGCTGTGGTAGCATTTCTGTCACTTTCTACTCACAAATTATATTCCAGTGTAATACACAGAATAGCAAATGCTTTCAAATGCTTCATGTAGCTAGAAGAGATGAGACAAAAGGAAGCTATACTTTGATATCTGTCTCAGGCAACAGTCACCAGTTAACCTAGTCCCTTCATGACTTAATTCCCTTATCCTCACAACTTCTCAGTGAGGGCAGATTGTGCTGCTCTGCATTCCAAGGGCCCCCGAGGAGCCATGGCACAGAGAAACAAAGGGCTCATTGCATTTCCCATTATGATTCCTACCAGGCTAAAGTCATAGCAAAGCAGTACTCAGAACTGAAAAAACAAAAACAAAAACAAAACAAAACAAAAAACAAAAAAAAACCAAAAAACAACAACAAAAAAAAAACAAACAAAAAAAACAAACACAAAAAAACCCAAAAAAACAAAACAAAACACCAACCCCCCCCCCAAAAAAAAAACCAAAACAAAAAAAAACCACCAAAAAATAACCTGCCAAAAACAAACAAACAAGCAAATCTCTTCACCCCTGCAAGGAAAGAAAACAGCAGGGCCCAGTCTGCATTCTACTGTAACAGCTCAGCATTGAACTCCCCTGCTCTCCAGTCAGTGACTTTGTGCTGGCTTGCTTAACCAAGGCCACATGTGAACCCAAATACAGAATTTCAGGCCTGCTTTGGTTTATTTGAACTGGCTGATCTATTTCAGTGTTTCAGAAAGAGCTGGCCCTCTCAGCTCTCGTAGGAAAGGAAAGAGCTTCCAAAGGTTTCCTCCCTTTGTGTAAATAAGCTGCAGCTGCAGCAGCTGATGGAAGCAGCATGATTGCAACTCTGTTTAATTTCAGCACATGTAATACATGTCCCTGTTGGTTATTCAGAGTATATATAGTGCTCTATGCACCTGGCAGAGTAAGAGCAGAATCTATGATTCTTAGTCCCCAGATATGTGCTCAGTTCAGACATTTGCCCAATTATATTACCTGGGTATTTGCTTGAATGAAGAAGTGAATGGCTTTGGCTTTGTTCATTCATTCTTCATTCACTTCTCGGTCTTCAAGCAAATTAAATCCTTGGTATATGCTTGCACAGGCACAATAGGTTTTAAATTAACTCACTAAGTGAATCAGACCCAGGCCAAATACATGAATTCCATGATCAACAAAAATGGAATAGAATTACACCTGTATTCAGCACTGGTGAGGCCATACCTAGAATGTTGGGCTCAGTTTTGGACTCCTCACTACAAGAAAGACATTGAGACACTGGAGCATGTCCAGAGAAGGGCAACAAAGCTGATGAAAGAGAACAAGTTTTAAGAGGAGTGTCAGGGAGCTGAGGTTGTTTAGCCTGGAGAAAAGGAGGCTCAGGGGAGACCTTATCATTCTTCATAACTGCCTGAAAGGAGACTGTAACCAGGTGAGGTCAGTCTCTTCTCTCAGGAAACAAGTGACAGGATGAGTGGACATGGCCTCAAAATGCGCCAGGGAAATATTGGGAAATTTTTTTTACAGAAAGCATTGAAAGAGGCTACCCAGAGAAGCAGTGGAGTTCACCATCTTTGGAAGTGTTCAAAAAAACGTGTGGCTGTGGCACTTGAGAAAATGATTTGGTGGTGAACGTGGTGGTGGTGCTGGGTTAATAGTTGGGACTTGATTATCCTAGAGGTCTTTTCCAACCTTTACAATTCTATGATTCTGCCCTTGGACCACCATGTTCTATCGGCTCTGGCCCTCTGAAATTTAGAGCTGATAAATCACCTGGTGACCAAGAATCATACTGAGAGATTATTCACACACACTATATACAAATAATAAAGAAATTAATAAACTCCATCAATCAATCATAGGCAGGAAGAAAAAGCTAGTCTTACGTAGAAGGTTGCCTTAAGAAACCAATTGTATTATTACACCAAACTACATAATGAAATCTTTCCTGATTTGTACAGCTTTTACCTATATTTCCCAGAAGTTAATAACTCTTTCCAGAAATATGTGTTACCATTGCATTCAAGTGCAGTTTGCATTATTTACTCCAATTATATATCCAATTTTAAAAAATGTAAATGAATGCCTCATTTCACTTGCCCACAGAGCATCTATGAAGAGGGTGAGCTTTTCCATGTTTATGTCTCCATTTTCTTTTCCCAGCTTGTCCTTAACTGATTCAGGAGGCTCAGACTCACCTTGCCAGAGCCACTCCTGTGGTCTCAGAAGATGAAGCCTTACAGTGGCTGCTGCTCCAAGCTGGCAGTCAGTCAGCAAGAGAACTTGGGTCCCATTCCCAGTCACACATAACAGTTGCTTTAATTAGGTTCTCCCCTTTCCCTAAGAATTGTCCAGCTCATCCAGAAAAGGCCATTTTGCTTGTGATAACCTCTTGCAAATAATCTCAGCTTCCACAGCATCATTTCTCCCTCACTCCTGGGAAAGGGTCAGGGTAGGAAATATAACAGGAAAACTGTTCCCAGCACATTCCCACTGCTGGGTCTCTGAGTTTCATAGTCCATGCTGACTTCTCCTGTGCTGAGTAATTGTTTGGAGATGTCACTACAACAATGATCTACACTTAAGGCATGGCTTGCTGCAGACATGATTTATTCTTTCAGAATCACCTTGTTATTATTGCAATTAAATTGTTCCTTCCCTACAAACACAGTGGCAGTTGAAGATTTTCTGCGAGCATTTCTGTAGGAAGTCTTAGCATAACAAAAGGACATTCATTCAAGAGCTGCATGTTTCCATCAGGCTTTAATCTCCTGAAAACAAAATTTCAAAGCATATTTCCAGCACAGCTCTCTTTAACCAGGGAGTTGCTAGGGGAAATAAAAGGCCTTCACAGGTAAGTCAGTAGTTTTTCACAAGATCTTACATTCACTTTTGTTACAGCAAAGTGTTTGACTCTCTGAGTCACATAAAATATTTTTGATTCGAAAAAGAAATTAAGAAAAAAAAGACCTCCAAAAGCAAAATAAAGTAAAATCCAAAGAGAACCTAAGGGGAACTGAAATCACAGCCTCTCTCATCACAGCCGGTCTCAGCTCAGAGCCAGCCTTGCTCCATTCCTTTTCCCAGCCTGTTGCCACTGTGAATCAGTGAAAAATCTCTTCCTCCTCTTCCATGGTGCTGGTCTCTGCCAGCTCTGCTACCTGAACTTAATTTCTCTGTGGCCAAATAAATGCCACAGCTAGTAAAAGGAAAGCCATAGGACCATGCAGGGGCTGAGGGAAGAACATTCCCTTCCCTAGCTGTTAGATCATTCATGGGAAACTGCACTCCGAGGTGCCCTCCACATGTTCCCACCCTTCTCTCTCTCTCTCCAGGGCCCTACTCAACTACCTTAGCCAGGAACTGGGCTCAGCTGACTCCAAGCAGCTCCCCAGCTAAAAAAACCAGTTACCTGTAGAGGTCTTTAATGATGCTCTTCCAAGTCCATCTCCCTGTGTTCCTTACGTGCTCAGCCCTAATCATGAATTTGTGCCCTTGTACCTATCTCATGACCTTTTTGGGTTTTTTTTGTTAATATTAAAAGCCACTTGTTTGTGGCTATTTCCTAACATGATGATGGCCATATTCTAGTGTCTGACAGAAATAATGCAGTGCTTCCACGGCAAGTTCTTCTGCAGGAGCAGCCAACAGCCCGAGCTACCTGCCAGGCTGCTCATCCAGAGGCCAGGCACCCATCCCTTGTTTCAGGGACACCTTCACAGGCAGGGAACAGCCACAGCCTGCCAGGGGCTGCCCTACACGGTCACACTGCGACGGGCACGTGGCTGGGGTCCGCAGCAACCCACAAACAGGAGCCCAGAACTGCCTGGCTTTTCCTTTTCTTGGGAAAGAGGAATTTCCCAGCAATGGCTCTTCGTTCTCTGTGGTGGTTATGGGATGTAGATGGAGTAAGAACCACACTTGTTGCAGAGCTGCTCTGACAGGGACCTTTCTATATGTTTTCCCTACTTGAGGAATCGAGTTACAAAGGAGTCCTAACCTTTTCCAGATGGACAAAGGTCACCAAGTCTCCAGGGCCACAGCCAGTTCTTTACTGCTTTCTGAATGTATGATCTCTTCCTTGGAAGTCTGAAGCAGCTCTATAAAACAGAGGAATTGGTGCTATACTTCCAGAGCACAAGAGGTTAATTAATGTTTACGAGGTGCTTTGAGACTAAATGTGATATACGTGTAAATTTAATTGTTTTAATAGACCTTCCCATTGTATTTCACATTGCTATTTACTAGCTTTCTTTTTCCTAGGCTGTTTTGAGCAGCATTTTCCATATGTAATTTGAATTTATTCTCAATTTGCCTATTTAAATTATTCCTACAGAAAAGGCTGAGGGCTTAATAAGAAATTTGAATGGTTCCCATGTATTTTATCTCAGGTGGCAGATCTGACACCTCTGAATTAGTGCCGTGCTTTGTATTACAGTCTGCTAGTGAGAGCTGTGAAGTCTTGTCAGCTCTCATAAAACCAAACAAGGTGGATCCTTGAATGGAAACCTTAGAAGAACACCCACATGCCATGTGAAGTAATATTTCACCTTCTGAATCATCAGTTTTGCCCAAGTCATTTTTACAGCAAGAGTTCAGCTAGGTGGCTGAGGTTCTTTGCTGAGAGTTATTATAGTTACTACCATTCAAGATACATCCAGAGGGAGTCCTTAAAATCTGTGGTCATTAAAGAGCTCAGAATTATTACCTCACAAAGAACAAAACTATGTATATAGGTATTTTTCACAGGTAGCAGGCAGTACTTTATCTTAGAAAATCCTGCCAGCAATTTCACTTGGATTCAGTAATTTTGTCCTTTTGTCTGCCTGCAACAATACCAAACCTACAAGGTTTTATTTTTCCCAGGCATTTGGGAATAACCACTGTTACAAGAGGTCCAAATGCTGACCCATCCAGCAGCCTTCTGGAATTTCTGGAGAATGTGGAAGGGAGCTGCAGGTGCTTGATACATCTCTGAATCTGGCCCCAAAGGAGTGTGAGCTCTGGAAGCAGCTGAGCACTGCAGAACACTCTGAGCTCCTCCTCCCCCTCTGAGAGCAATTAAGACCAGGAGAATGTGCCTGCAGAAAGAAATCCACACTTGCACACCTAAAGGGGTTCTGATGCATCCTGTGCTCAGTCTCTCTGCACACACTCCTGGCATTCCCAGGGTTTGAAGATGTGATGCATTCTGAAAATGGGCTGATTCCTTGGGGCCCCTGCTCTCAGCACAGAGGTGTGCTTGAGCTGCCAAATTACAACATGTACAATTTCATGTCTGGATCTCAAAAACGCCCACACGACACCCTTTTGCACCTGGAACCTGGGTTTAAGCATCATTTTTATTTTCCCACAGTATTAGCTCAAATCCTAGCTGCCTTTGTTGCTTTGCAAAAGTAATGCAAAATTCAGCCACAAATATTAATTTTTATTGCTTTAGAACAACAAATGGTAGCCTTCTCCAAGTGTTTCTATAAGCCCTAAGAGACATGTTCTCCCCAGTCCATTCAATACTTTGATGGGAAGAATTACATTTCCCTGTATAGAGCCATTTATAATTTAATTTTAATTTGTATGTATGCTACAGTTTTGTCTGGAGATCTTGCTACTGCAGCTCATGTAATTTAATATTTCAGGAAGATTAGGATAAAAATGGCTTGTAGAAACTCTATGACAGCGTCATTACTTAGTTCTCTTTCTAACCATGAAAGTTAACCCAGGCTTCTTGTTTCCCTCCCACAGGTACAATGGCTTTTTTGTTTTGGTTTTGATTCCATAAAGGGATCGTCCCTTATTGACTTGTTACTTCCCTCAGTGACAGCTACGTGACATTTTTCAGGTGTGAGAGCGTATCAGTGTAGATGTAAAACGTAAGATATTTCTTCAGTAAAAATTGGTGATCAAAGCTACGCTGGGAACAGTGACTGCTTATTTATCATATTTTCCCTGAAGAGCCTCAAAGTGTTATCAGTGAAAAGCCTGAGAAAGCTGTGTTGTCAAAAAACTTGTGAGACTGAGAAATCATAATTGCTTCGTTATGTAAGAGCGGTTTGTTGTAGCTTCTGTTGCCTTGCTGTCTAACAGAGACAATGCTTGTGGTTTTAGCTTCTCAGCTCAGCCTTGGCACTAGGAATTGTTCACCAAAATATTTTTATTTACGTTTGTACCCATCTGACTCGAATGGTGTCATCAGATGAATGCTTGATATCACACTAAGGGGCTTAACAGTAACCAAGCCCGAACCAGAGATCCCCACAGCGCTGCAACAAAGGATAACCAGCTGCAGGCACACACATACTCTGTTCCAACATGACAGAAAATGAAACATGCAAGGCACTTCCAGCAGGTCACGACAAAAATCAGGAGTCTGTCATGAACAGTTATTGCCAGAAAAAGCTGGGAGCAGAGATAGTAACTTTTCATCCACGCAATCCCACCTGAACGACTCCCCTTTCGGCAAAACATGGGATTGGCACAAGGGAAATTTAGGTATATCTTGCAGGTTTATGCCAAAATTAGATCCATACTGACCTAAACTATTTGGGAGCTATTACTAGCCTCTATCCTTTCTATGTACTTAGAATGAGGCACCCAAATCTCAACGGTTCCCTAGAAATTAATGGGATAATAATATTGTTTTGACTTCTAAAGATCTGTTGGTCCCAAGCTGAGAAAAAGAAGTTGCCAGCTTACATCTCTCCATGAGTCTGGAACGGAAAATAACAAGGATGATGGCTCACCATCTGTTCAGCAACTGATACGGAGAGGTTGGAGGATCTCAGTCCAGTTCTTAGCAGATGTCTATCAGCAGCATCCCTGCCCACTGAGGGTGTGCTCACCGTGTGCACTCAGCTGTGAGGAGCAGCAAGACTCAACACCAGCCCTGCCTACACATTGCTGTTGCACATGCACATCCAAGTCCCTCCTTGGAGGGGCAAATTCAGCTTCAAACTGCCTGAACCCCCATGTCCTGCTGACACAAGGAAGAGCATGACAGTAGTTTGGATCAAACTCGAGCCTCGCAGCAGATTGCTCCAGGCTCCCACTGCTGTGTGTCACACCCCTTTAATTATGCCTGTGACAAGGCACTAACAGGGAAAGCTCTCTAATATATTATTCCCATTCTAACAACCTATTAACACCACAGTTGAGAATTTTTCTGCTGGCTGCATTCTCTCACTCCAGTTACATGTTCCTTCACTGCATCAGTAAGCTGTATCAACTTTTGAAACGTTTCAATTTCACTTCAGAAAGACAGTGCACCTGCAAATCTTAGATCATACAGGGGTCTGCATTCAGTGCTTCACCAGTCTGCTGTCTACAGCAAATTGAAAAAAAAAGGCTGTTAATTTAAAACTACACCACAGGATAAGCCTTCCAGATGAGTTACTTCATATTTGAATGAGTACTTGCTTTTCTCACTTACAAGGTTTTGATTGCCACTAATCTTGCTGGATGTAGTGTCCTGGATCAAATTTCAGCACAGACTTTATGAAGTCAAAGGCTTTACAGGAAAACTCTGTGCTGGGAGGTATGCTCAGGAACACTGATACTTTTCCCTGGACCAATTTAATGGACAGATGAAGCTCCCAACTTCAGTCTTCCAGCCTTGGGGAGATCAGCAGGCCTGTGCAGAGGTCCCTGGGGAACCTGCTCCTGTTCTTGCTGGAAATACTGTGATGGGAGCTGGCTTTACCCTCCCTTGTCACATATTACAGCCAGCCTAGAGGTGTTTGCAGTGGGGAAATGGTTCATCTTTGCCTGATGAGTGAACAGGGGAGAGCCAAGGGATGGTGAGGGACAAATAGAAAAAACTGGCAATCTATCCTGTTTCTGAACAGAGAGACAGCTTGTATATGAGCAGGAAACTGTGGAACGAGATAAGATGGAGAAGGAATGGGAACCACTGCTGTCATTGAGTCACACAGACTCCCTGGGGAACACAGGCAGCTTGTCTTCTTTGAGCAGCCATGGGCATCACTAAGAACAGACATGTCTCAGGATCTACAAAATCTACCCTTTTCTTTCCCCTCAGATACAAAACTGGATTCTGTTAGTCTTGGAATATGCACTGAGAAAAACTGGAAGTTCACGAGTCACTGGCAGCTCATGGCTGGAGACACATCCTGAAGAATCACTATTGATTTTCTGTGTTCTCATACTCACCCCTAGGCATAATTTCTTGGCCACTACCCAGGGACAGGATGCTGAGCCAGATGGACCTTTACTCTCAGCAAATGTGGCCTTTCTGATGTTCCCGTGTAAAGCATGACAAACTGCTACTTACAAAAAGCAGTAGAATTTTTAATTTACTGCTGACAAAAACATCAGTTTAATATCCATTATCTCCACCCTTAAAAGTCCTGGTACATGCTTCTTGTTTTGTAATGAAAACCATACTCAGAGAAAAGCAAAAATACTCAGAGACAGGCTATTTACTAGCTCCTTCATCAGCTGTTGCTTCTAAATTTTCTGATTCTCTTCTAGTTTTGACACTAAAACCACAAGGAAAGGTAAACTGATATTGCAATGAAGAGCTACCAGAAGAACAATTCCTGCATACCTCTGTGAAAAGTTTGCAGAGCAGCCTGGTCAGCTGTTTTCCTTGCACATTGTACAATCTTGTTGGGAACACAAATAGTATGTCTTCCTCTGAGAACTCCATGAGGGTATCAAACCACAGAGAAGTATGTCTACAATGGTTGAACAATATTGGCAAACCCTTTTTTCCTAGAACAGTCCTGTACAATTAAAAACTGCCACTTGAACACTGGTAGTTTCAATCTTGATGACATCTTTTGCAAGATTTTTGTGGATGTATTAAGTTCCTTTTTTTTGAGGAAAAACATCCAAAGTTACATTCTCATTATTGCTTTGAAAGGAAATAAATAATGAATGACAGGTACCTCACAAGGACAACTACTCATGTTCAGAACAGACTAAGAATCACCTGCTTGGGAATGTGATGCCCCACAGCCCAGGATAATACAGGGCAGACAGCAGGCTGCCCACTTCAAGGAACAGTAAAATTATGTCCTCCCTCTCATCCCTGGGTTCATAGATTTCATAAGCAGATGGGACAACATTAAATTACAGCTCCAGTACTGGCACTTGCTAGAAGTGAACACAAAGGCCGTGGGGCACTGAGCTGCCGCTGGTGGCTGTGACACCAAATGGATCTTCTGTGGTGACACTGAGAACAAGCACAGAAGGAAGCTCGCTTTGAAAGTCACAGCAGTGATTGGGTGTCAAAACTTTGGTGCTGGCACTCAGCTCCATGCAATGCACCACTGCTCTGCCCTCGCAGCTGAAAATGCATCACTGAACCACATTTCTTATAGTGAGTGATTCAATAGCTGCTGGTTCCTTGGCCTCAGATCAACTGGTGAAAAATCCAGGCTGGAGCTCACTGAGTGAGCTGCTGGAGCTGTCTGCTGGGATTGCTCAGAGAGCACCTTATCTGAGGGATAAATGACAAATTTCTTTGTGTTTGTGCATATAGATCCTTTAAGGAGAACTGGTTGCATGACCTTTGATTGAAATGCCTCCTTACATTTGATGCCTTACAACTTGGACACTTTTCAGTGACATGGACTCATCCTTCCTATGTTGGCCAAGTTTGGATTAGTTTTGAAGGCTTGTCCAAAATGGAAGGCTATTAAATAAATAAATAAATATTTAGTCCAAATTACTGGATCTTTCTTTTGTTTCTGAAAAGTTCTTGCACATGCCTGTCATCTCTTAAAAAGAATACTGGATTTACTGCAGTAAGAGCAAACCCATCATTAGCTCCGAAGAGAATAACATTTCATTGTCCAAGTAACACGTATTGTTTTATAATACTGCAGTTTTGTTTTCCTTAACAAAGATGCAGGTACTAAATTATTGAATTCAGCTCTGCTTTTTTCACCTAAACACAGATACTCCTCAAGTATTTCCTCAGGACTGTGCAGTAGAGTTCATTCATGAAAAACAAAATGTAAAGCTTCTTACAGGGTTGCAACCTGGAGGATGCTTTTGTAAAGATACTTTTAGAAAGGCATTTAATTTTCTAACTCCAAAATATAAGCTAATAATGATAATTTTTAAAATGAAAACCCAGTTGATAAGTGTTAAAAATTAACCATTGCCACACTTTTCCAAAGCAATTCTTGATAACATGAAAATGGCACAAGGCAGTTTTCATTTTGGAGCGGTTGAATTTCTCCTTTGCTTTAAAAACACTGACTAATTTTTAAGTCAGAAGCATATTTTTATATAATAATTTTATTCTGCTTCTGTGTAAGGTCCTCCCCACAGAAAGCCACATCATTTCCTAAGTCTACCCAGAGGAAGTTTTGAGCAGAACTTTTTTCCTCTTCCATTAGGAGAGCAAACCTGATCCTGCAAAAGCAAGCATAATCCTCTCTGCATTACTACTAACTGCACTTTAGAGTACTTGTAAAAACACGTTCTCCTAGCCAGGCAGTCACATTAGAAACAGCTGTGGGTCATGCCAAGTACTGCTAGAGAGATAAATTAATCTTCTCTTGTAAAATTTCTCAAAAGACAATCACAACTCCCAATTAAAAAAAAAAAAAATAGTGCTTTTGGTTTTGGGGACTGAGCCAATTAATATTTAAAAAGCAGATGGGTCTCAGCTTGGTCTTTTTAATGTAACTTGGACGTGCTCCGTTGAGCAAATGCCTACTAACTTTGTGGGTGTTTGCTTAGAAATGGCATTTTATTTTAAACACTGGTTTAGTATCTGTACTTTAAAGGGTCAAGTGCAGCTGCTGAATTTGAAAGAGAAGGAAATTCAAATGTTTCAGTTGGCCATTTAGAAAAGGTGGAACTTTGAGTAAGACTAGAGCAGTAAATAAAATTCAGGAGTGTGGCAGAGACAGCATAACTTGTGCACTGATGCAAACAAAGAGGCACCTGATATGCAAAGGATTGCTCACACTTCTGAGTCATGTCAGAATGAGACCTGCTGGCTCCTGAGTTGTCTGTAAGGACAAGGTGAAGAGCATGTCACAGAATCAGTTGGGTTGGAAAATCCTCCGAGGTTGAGTCCAGCCTATGACCAAACACCACCTGGTCAACTAGAACATTGCCCTGAGTCCTTTCCTTAAAGGCCTTCAGGGACAGTGGCTGCACCTGTGCTGCTGAAGAAATCCTCTCCTGAACTGGTACCCTGCGAAGTTCACCTTGTGCCATTAAATAATTCATCTGCCCTAGAGGAGGTTCCTGGATGGAGGGGTCACTCTCTGATTCAGCCTTTCGGTGCACATAGCCATGATCCAGAGTTTCAACTCAATCTCAAACCTAGTTTAGATCACAGTGGGCAAAACCCTTCAATTGTTTTGGAGCATCCAAGTGAGAAAACCAAAGCCCTGACAGTGATGCAGCGTTGCTCAGTCAGAAGTGGGTCAATGCACGGAGGCCTTGCACAGAGACCCTTGTGTTCCTTGCAGTGAGCCTCCTTTACACTGCCCAGCGATTTCTGGCTGAGTACACATTTCAGAAGGCCACTTTATGTGAAAAGAAATGAGAGGATAATTTCCATCTTGATACAAATACCAGCTGCAAGTCAGTTCTCACCCTCCCTTAGATCAGCCTCACTGAGAGATTCAGTGATGATGCTGCAGCTCCCCTTTGCTCATGACAACACTGTGGAAATCACTGGCCTCACCTTCTCCACACTGCCTGAGCAAATAATCACAATAAACACAAAATGTTTTGACAGCATCTCCTCTGAACTCTGGAAGCAGAGTTTGCTGGAAACACCTTAAAAAGCAAGTGGGAATTCTGAGTTTACAGAAGGGATTCTTACTCAGTTTATCTGTTCTACGTGCTTTTGTAAATCTTATCTTTACTAATGAAGCAGCGAGCACAGGGGAATGAGCTGGGTTTTGTCCTGTCTCTGGCACTACCAGCAGAACTGTCAGCTCAGCACTATTTGTAGATTTTCTCTTGCTTGGCTGATGTGAGAGACAGAACACGTTTCTTGGACAGAGGATGAGTCTGTGGGTCAGATTCTCTGCTGCAACACGGACTCAGGGATTTCAAAGCCAATGTTATGGCACAGTCATGCCACTTTAGAAGTAATGGTGAACTGCTATACTCTTTCCACTCAATGTTTTTCAGAGTAAGTCCTCAATTTTTCAATCTTACAAGACAAATGCCAGGGCTATGGAGCCAAATTTCTCACTAATGTAGGTTGAAGCAGCATCAATTTATATATACTACAGGAAATCAATCTCTGTTTAAAGAGTCCTGATGATTTTTATCTATTATTTTCTTTTAGGCTTCTTACAGAATTATTTTTAGCTAGCATTTAAACAGAATTTCCTGCTCTCTGGAGGAAACTCCAGCCTGACAAAAGGCTGTCAGGATCCCTCCTAGCACCTTTCAGTAGGGGAATCAAGCTGGCTGCCTTTTGGAAGTAGTTACTGATTTTATTAATGAAGCTTGTGGAGCCCTAGCAGATCTGCCAGTTGACTACATGCTTTCAGACGTTTTTGACAAATACAGTTTGATTTTCAGTTCCTTTACTAGATTTTTCCATTATCTCCCTTGACAATCAGCTTCTTACCACTCACAGATCACTACTGATCACAGAATAGGAGCTTTTCTTTTGGAGGTTCATACACATACATCCCTTCTCTCCCTTTCAGTACATTCAGTTTTGTTAATTTCTCCTTTTAACCCTGATGGGCAAATGGCACCAGCTCTGGTTTTGCTCTCTCTCACTGCCTGCTTCACAGCACAGTCAGACATGGCAGCAACATAACACAGGAGAATTTGCATCCAATATTGGAACAGACATTACAGTGACTTACAGCATAAGGAGAACTGTAAAAGACCTCTCACCTGTAGCTATTACACAGATCAATTTACACAGGAACACATCCTAAAGCCAAGCAGAGGACAGTCTAAATTAGAGATGCCAAGGGTCAGGCCTCTTCACAATTCAGGGCACCCTCAGTGACACCTAGAGTCAGTGGCAGCTGCAGATATGCTGTAGATGCATAAGTCTCCTTCAAGAGAAATCAGCTATGGAAGACAGTCTCTCAGGCTGCCAGCAATGAAGAATTTCCCCTTGCACAATAGTACCAGTCACCTTAAAAACTTACATTTTGGGGATATTTTGGAAGGCAAGTGGAGGCAGATACACCTTCTGCAGTCAGAAGTAAATGTCAACATGTTGAACAGGAGATCTGAGGTTTGTCACAGTGCTCAGAGCTGATTCTGGATCAGTTTCGGAGAGAATTCAGGGTCTGTGTTTGCAGAGAAGCTGAGGCTGAACTATAACAGCCAGTTCCAGGATAAACAGCTGAGTCTACAACTCTGACTTTCAGATCTCATTTTGCCTTATGGAATCCTTTACATGTCATCATTCCCTGTGCCATTAACAGCCACAAAGAGAGGGTTTACAGCAAAAGAGAGAATCCTTTTCCCTCTACTGTTTTATATATTAATGTGGCATTAAAAAAGAAAAAAAAAACAAGGAAATATGTAAAGGTAAGAAAGAAATAATACTGCCATTCTGAAGACACTTGAATTCAGCATCAACCTGTCAGCCTATGAAAAAGAGGGTCTTTGGAAGCTGCCATTATGCTGCCACCACCACCTATAATGCTTCATAGTAGATTTAATACAATGCCTCTCCAGGTATAAAGAAGCAAACTGCACCATTCCCGAGGAAAAAATGCATTGCTATTTTTTCAGAAGGAGAAAGAAGGTTAAGCAGAACATTGGTATTCATGTCCCATTCTCCTTTCTTCATCTCTCCCTTCCCATGATGACTTAGGGTAGTTTATATACAAAAAGCCCACTGTTTACATTAAGGAAAAAAAAACACAGCCTACCTGCTAGATAGCAAACATACCCCATATTTCAGAAGAGCAATAATGTGGGAAATGACTGATCATGTGTGATTCAGTCTTGTGTTCCAATATGCAGATTAGTATCACCACAGTCATCACTTGAGTGAACACAGCACAGAGGATCACAGATTTAGCTGCAAAACACAGCTTTTAGGCACAGTGTTGCACTCTGAACTGCTCAGGCCCAAGAAACACACTGGGACAGACCCTCAGAAACCAGCTCTGCAAGAGTTTATAATGCAAAGGGAAAATCTGAGTGGTAGATGCACCAAAGCTCAGCACTGGCCTGTGCTCTTGCAATCTCCCACTGCTCTGTGCTGCAGCAGCAGGATGGGCTGAGGAGGAGGTCTTGGGGTCACCCTGCTGTGCTGCAGGCAAGGCACAGGGAAGCCAGGCGTGTTCTGGGGCAGGCAAAGGCAGCAGGTGAGCTGCCCAGCTCAGACATTCACTAGTGACACCTACCCACGCCAAAAGCCCCTGTGGGGAGCATTAAGGGGAAGGGAATGAAATAAATGAAGGCCAAGGCTGCACACACCTCGCTTTGTGAGAGCCTAGGACACCTTTTCCCCACTGCCATCCCATTGCTGCTAGAAGAATAAGCTGCTCACTGATGGTTGTGTACCAGGTAAGCTGCCTTTCATCGTTTCTCCCACAGGGTTCATGCTCTTACTTCCTCCCCTCCTTTCCCCATCTCCTCTGTGCTGAAGTTCTGCTCTTCTTCTCCGACAAAGGGGACTGCACACCCCCAGCAAGCAGTGCCATACCCTGCTGGGCCTGCTGTTGCTAAGAGACTAAGTGAGAGAGAGAGATCCTACCCACTCAAATTCCCCTACAAATCCCAGTATTCCTCCTGTTGCTACTCCCCAGCCCTACTGAGATACCATTGATGCAACCTTGGTATCCAACAGATGCATATGGGTTTTATGGGATGTTCTCTCCCACTGACCAGCACTACTGAGGAAGTCCCAAAATATGATACTACAGTAGATGGCATGTCATTAGGGAATTAGCACAGATACAGATGCTATCTACTCTTGTGGGAAACCACCAAGGCCAGAGGTCAGAGACCTTGCCTAGATCTAAAAGATCAAGATCTTGTCTAGATCTTGTAGGTCAAGACAGGTTCACAAAAATATCCTTGGAAAGCCAAGCTACAAGTGGGCCATTAAAAGTCACAGCAACTGGCACAGCACAGGACTGGACTGCTCTACTGCATGTAGTCCCTCCAAATGTTACTAATTATGATTTCATTTCAGTGTTCAGATTGATTTTCCCCCTCCTCCCTAGAATGCAGGGGAGTTTACTCTGACAACACTTCTGGCAGGCTAGCAAAGGCTAGCAAACACCAAATAATAACAAATATTATTGACAAGGGAAAGATATGGAGTAAGTTTTTAAAACTCTCCTGAAGTATTGTCATGTTGCTAGGCTGACAGAGTTATCAAATCACTTCAGTCCCTGATAGCAGTGACAGACTTTTTCAGACTCAGAATAGTTCACAATTTCAAGGCCTGTTTGCTGCCTGTGTCTTTGCACACCACCTGCAACTTGCTGGATTTTTAATTCTCTATTAAATTGGAGACACACATGAATATGCATGGAGAGAGTTCAACCATCACACCAAAGCCATGGAAATATGCCAGTGGGTGAAGTGGGTGATGTCATGATACTTTTATATGTGCACAGAAATAACTAAGGTTGGAAAGTTCCTCCAGCTGAATAGGAGGCATAAGGACAACAGATTATGGAGACAGAAGACTGTATCTCAAAAGAAAAAAAAAAAAAATTCAAGGTTATGAACTGGCCAAAGAGCTCCAGATTGATTTTACAGAGAGAGAGTAGAGCTTGGGGTACAGCAGCAAACAACTTCAGAAATACCCATGGGAAAACTATTAATTAATAAAAGGAGCAAAGAGATTTGGGACCAGTCTGTGGGAAACTGGGGCTTCTGTTCCACGTCTACAAGTTTAACTTTCTATTCATAAGCAAGACAGACAGACATCAAAGAGGTCACCCTACGAAATGTCTAGATGGCAAACTAGCCACCTGCTTGTGCCTCTGTCAACAGGGCAGAAAAGCCTTACCCACTCTCAGATCACCTCTCTTCACAGAGATATTTATGCAAAGTGATCAAGTCTTCAGTTGATCTTCCCATGGAGGCATGTTTTCCACACTTCGATAATTTGAAAGCAGTTTTAAGGATTTCTAGTATTAAAAAACCTGGTTTGGAAATAAAGATAACACCTCAAAGTTTACGGTAACAAATATTCCTTTTCTGAGTGCTGCAAGGCAGTTTGGGATCAAAATCCCATGCAGAGTACCTGAGGTGAACAGAAACCTCTGAAGAGAGACAAAAATCAGAAGTGTACAGGAAGCTGATGGGCAAAGCAGCAAGTGGAGGCTGACAGAACTACTGCTCCCTCTGACAAAGAAGAATTACAGATAGCTGAGAACGTGGCATATTTGAGGGGACAGCTCTTCTGCAGAGTAGAAAGGTAAATTATGCACAGAAGAAGCAGATGTGGATAAAGCAAGTTTTCTATGCAACGTTTATAAGGAATGGGGAATGTGGAGAAGATGCCAAGAACAGCCATATATTTTTGGGAAGAAAGCAGAAATAGTCAGAAATTGAGATAATGCCAGAAATAGTTATAAAATTTTTTAGAATGTCACAAGGCTGACAAAACATCAGGGCCAGATGGGATTTGTCTCAGAAAAATCAAGCCATTAACCAAAAAAAAAAAAAAAAAAAAAAGGGGGAAAAAAACCAAACCAAAAATACAAAAAATCACAGCAGCATATGAATCAAAGGAGTGAGGTCCATCATGCTTCACCCTTGCCACTTTCACATGGAGAACTGAGTGAAATAAGCCCTGCCTGAGCTCAGTAAAAGCCGTGCTGAATGTGCCACAGGAAGGTTGAACTCCTGAGGATACAGCTTCTTACAGGGAAAAATTTCACAGAGTTGCAGCCCTTTGCAGCCACTTGCAAGGTGTCCATCTCAAAAGACAGCCAACACCTCTGGGGAAAGCTGTTGTCCACAGCACTTTGTGTTCCTGCTGAGTAACAGGGATGTGGACACTTTTTGGGGATGAGAGTGTTAAAAAACCAACCACAGAGACCAGAAGTGAACAGGACCTGGTGGGCTGTGGAGGTGCTGGTGCATACTGAGGTCTGTGAGGGATCCAAAAACCAGGAAACACCCCACAGCTTCACTTGCACAACAAGGGGGTGGACACAGAACAGAGGTGTTAATTAAGGACACACAGGAACAACTCAGGAAATTATGAGTTCACCAACAATAATGACTAAATGGAGAATCATAGTTAAATCTGTTGAGCATGGATTTTCCAGTTCAATTGGACATTAGAAATGCTCTTTTTGAAATCCAACTGAGAAGTCTGTTCGATGCAGAAGCACACTGGGGCAAAACTTCAAAAGCAACCAGAGTAAGAGTTTCACAAGAGGAATGTGCACTGGCCTTACAGATAAGGCACTAGAATGCTTAGGGTGAGATCATGGGATTGAATCTCAGCCTCTGGTGACATGGCTGGACAGTTCCCTACAGCCATATCAATAATAAGTATTCCAGCTGCCTCAGCCAGCATTCCTATAGAGCCCAGGAGAATCAGACAGTGAAATTTTTTCCAGCTATTTGTGACACAGAGCCCAGTGCAGATTTCTGCAGCGAAGAGCCCTAAGTCTCCTCTAGCACAGAAAATCATCATTTTTGGGATGAAAAGCACCACTGAAAACTCCAATCTCCCTGAAATAAAGTGGTTCAGATTGAATTAGGCACTTTTATTCAAGGGTAGAAAAGTGCAGGCTGTCCTCTGTCCCTCAGCCTTCGAAAACCAAAAGCAGTTATGGTAATCCTTCCCTGAGCTCACCATAGTCCTCTACCCAGCATCTATCTAGTTGCTACCCCTTTTTACCTAAGAAATCCAGAAATGGAATAATTTCCACCATAAACACCCCTTTTAGGGTTTTGGGAATACTTCCTGCCCAGTCCCCATTGCACTTGACTCATCTCTTTAAATCAATGTACCAGGTATAGGCTTCCTGTCAGCAAGAATAACTCAAGATCAGCAAATGCAACATTAATCCCATTCTAGATTAAAAGGAATTTAAGCAGGTGATCTTCTATGCCAAAAAGCAATTTAAAGCAATCTTCCAGCTCTGGCAGGAGAAATAAAAAAGTAGATGGATCTCAGGAAGAAAAGAAATATAGCTTAGCAGGCAGTGGTTTAGACTGATAGCACATTGATAGCACCAGAAGTCTTTTGCAGCTGGATCAGTTGCTAAAACAAATGAACCAGCCTTCCTTCCCACGTGTCCTTGCTTGAGTCCACTTACAAGAGGACTTTCAGTCCCCATGCACACTGCTAATGTCAGCTCCCAGAGCCTGAGCAGCAGCTTCTGTCATTACTGCCTTCCTGACTATGACAACCTTCACTTCTACATTTACAACTCTTGCCAACATTAGTTGAGTGCATTAAGCTTCGAGTGAAGATTTGCAATTTCTTCTTTTGCTGAACAAGCTTAAAAATATCATTTTTCTCCTATTTTAATTCCTAATAGCTACAGAACGTTGCTACAATCTGTTGTATGTCAGTGCAGCATTTGCAAAACGAGCTAATACAGTCTCAGAAAATTAAGTCCCCTACTTGCTCCTAAGGGAAAGAATTGGCAGCAGAGAAAGTCCATGTTGCATAGTGCATATCTAAAACTTCTCCCTCTTGAACATAACAAGAGGCCTCCCCTTTGGATCACAGGATGCCCTCTCACCGAGTCCCATCCCCACTGGAAAGCTTGAAGTCCAGTGGGTGATATCATAAAACCCCCTGAAATTCTTACACATCATTGACTATCAGTGACCTCACGAAAGCATTCCTCAGGCAAGACCCTTCATCTGTTCTCAGCAAGTCTGCTTGAAACTATTAAACTCCTGCTGAGGATATCTACACCTTGGAACAGGCCAGAGACCTACTGCTGTCCCAGAAAGGGCTGGTCAAAACCTTCAGCATGGACCAGAGCCCAGGCAGCCATGCTTAAGAGAACATAAAACATCTATTCCATGCATAACATTCCCCATCCTGCTGGAAACCCCTGAGCTATCCAGCAGTGCTTATGGCTTACACCTCATCTGATGTGACCTTTGTCACAAGAGTTGCTGATTTCCATCCAACTGAGACTACAAAGTTATGGGCACCTGCAGCACAGAGACAAAGATTGAATGACTCACTCTTTGGACCTTTAACTAATTTTTTGTATTGGTCCCTCCAGATAAGAGGTAGAACAGTACAAGGAAGAGAACTCTTTTCCACTGTTGCTGTGTTGGTAAATTTGATTCCTCACAGCTGTCAAATAGATGGGTACCTTTCTCCAGGATCAAAATTTATGCGTGCTGGTAAACCAGCCTCTGTCACCACCACGATTCAGGCAAATCCCAAGAAAGGGGAGCAGCATATGCTTTTCTGTTTCTCAGCTTTCTGAAAGGGTTGTCTTACAATACATAACATTTATGAACCTGTCTGAACCAGCTTTTATTGAGAAGTGAAAAGTACTATGCAAGAGGCAAAAGATTTGATCTAAGGAGCAATTTCATTTAAGGCAGAGTGTGACAGCTTTGCAGTAGTTTACCTGATAGACTGCTGTGCTTCTCAAGCTACAGAAGATCATTTGCCTCGCTCAGACTTAATCTGAGAGAAACAGACTGTGTGCAAAAAGCTCCCATCTCATCTCACACTCCTACTAGAAAATGTGTCCAAGAATGACCTTAACAGGGCCAATCCAAGTGTAAAATGAAGGGAATCTCATCTGTCCAAACACTGCCTTAAGTTGTAACTCAGACACCCTAAAGCCACTAAATCCACTCAGTAATCCATTCCCACTTACCTTTCAGGATTGTTTAATCTTTCAGGCGCCTAAATTTAAAGGTGCTTCATTACACAGACAAATTATTTCCCTGTCACATAATTTCAGGTGCCTCCTGCTGCTCATTAGTGCTCCTCTATGAATAGTGGTATTTCTCTATCACCTGCAGCTCTGCTGTGATTTACTTTAGGCTTTTGAATCCTTCCTATGTCCTTCAGAGTAGCCCTGACCACAGCACGATGGTAACAGCACTCAGCTTTTAAATTATAGTCTCTGGCAAAATATACTCACTCAGAAACCAAACACACAGATGCTAGGTTCTACTTTGCACAAAGTATTCTAAACCATTAGATGCTTGTCCTCCAAAGAGAGAAAAGCAGAAAGGATGCCAAATGGATGAAGATACCTACTTTTCCTACAGGTTTCACCTAAACTTAACCATAGAAACAAATGCTCAACTTAAGCAGACTCGATCGTTCCTGGAAGATTGAAGAATCTGCCTCTCCACCAGCTGCAGGACAGAACGTACATAGCTGTGTAAAGAAACTGGATTTTTTGGGCAAGGCTAAAAAGCTCTTGAAGGAACAGGGTCTCCTCTTGGCCTTCAGCAGCAATTTGGCTTTGTTGGAATAAGACTGGTACTGGGAGCTACAGGACAAGGCTGAAAGAGAAAAAAGGATCAGCATGTGGAGACAGTGGGTTTGGCAAGGAGATTCCCCTCAGCAGAAAAGAAGGTGAGGGGAAAAAGGACACTGTATTTTGTGAGGTGTAGGAATAAATCTGGAAAACACAAACATTTTAAGCCAGAAAGCCTTGGGCATTTCCAAGCATGGTAACTGATCTACTGAACCATGGTATGAGAGGACTGAATAATCCAAAGCTCTAAATGTCACAAGAGCGAACACCGAGAAACTGTACCGCCCACACTTACAAAAGTGAATGCCCAGGAGCATCCCATAATGCCTGTGATCAATAATTAGATCATGCTGGGGAGGATTGCTCTAATCGAAGAACACGATGGAAGTGCACAGAATGCTAAATCAGTAACAAAGTGTTATGCTATGTTGCAAGGTAGAAAGTTTCACAGAGAAAGGTGCTGTACAAGGGAGTAATGAGGTTAAAGCAAGAAAAAGAAGAAAAGGGAACTTGTAAATAGTATAAGAGAGTCTCCATAAGTTCAAATGCAGAGAGAGACATTCAAGACTCTTAAAAAATAATCTGCAGCAAAACAAATAGCCAGTGCCACAAGTGACACTGGCAGCTGGTGTTTTAGTGTTCCTGATGTGTTTATAGCCTTCCTGATGTTCTCCATAAATATCTTTGTTTCAATGGCAGAAGGGAAATGAGAGGGAAAATACAGGCAGCATAGCATTAATAGAGCAAGGGCCTCCTTTCCTTTCTTATAGATTTGTGTGAGTGTTTGAAAATAAATTAAGATCTGCCTCTAAGTTTTGTAATTTCTGTCCATTCCCACACAAAAGACTTAATGACAGGGAAAAACAAACAAAAGATTAAGACAAAGAACATTATTTCAGTGGCAGAAAATTATCAACAGGATACAATTCAGAGCAAAGGACTTCTATTGGACAAGCAGTTGATGTCATGGACAAGCAGGGTAGAAATTTATTCTAGTCAGGTTGTTTTCTTTATCTTACATGATGCAGCTGCCTGACACTATTGATGGTTTCAGTAAAGGTTAACATCTTTGTTAACCCATGACAGTCACAGGTAAACCCCAGAATCAATCTCTGAATCTCTAGAGATCATTGTAGAGGTGTTGCCAAATCATCTACACAAACGAAGACTGACATTAAGCCTAAGTCATACGAGTTTAAAACAGCAACCCACAACTGAACTGCAGGCAGACCCAAATCCAAAGCTGTGGTGCAATAATCAATAGATTGAGCTCCAGATTTTTGTTCATATCTCACATTTCCTGGGAAACTCTGAATGCAGGAAGACATACTAGGGACTGGGGTATCTGCTCTATTTTCAGGGCAAGCATTAATGACTCAAAACAGGGCAAGGGAATGTTTGTGCTTGCAGAATAGCTTTGGGCCTGTCCAGAACGTTTCTCTAGTGCCTGTCCTCTTTCCTCAGCTACCTTGTCACTGTACAATAAGTACACATTTTCCTGACTATTTTCTCTGTTTCTCTGTTGGGAGAATTTACTTACTGTGGATTTTCTCCCTCTGAGCAACACAGCTCACACAGGGTGAATTTAGGAGATGTTGCAGAGCCTGGCACAGACACAAGGGGCAACATAGAACAGTCCAAAGCTGTTTGGAGGAAGAACAGCTGCACAAAAACTGAGCTGAGAAGAAAGAAAATGGCTACAGGCATTAAAACATAAGGACTCTTGTGATGAGATCCTCACATTTCCCAGAAATTACTGCAATGCATTTTGCACAGGCCGTAAGGATGAAGGGATGCTTTAACTGAAGCTTGGAAAGGAAGGCAGGAGCCAGGGGAACAGATTCATCCCAGAATCCTAAGCATTTCTTGGTGATCTTGGTACCATCACATGTTTTCAAGACACAGCAGGACACAGCTGTAAATGCCAATATTAAAAGTCTTAAGCTAATAGAATTTATGGAAACTAAAATTTCCTGTTGTTTTGATGGTCATGGAACAGAAGAATAATTAATAAATATGAAGCTACTATTGTTCCCAGTGGAATCAATGCAGGATTTCCACCAGATTGGACACAAAGAATCCTTTTTTTTTTTTTTTTAACTACTGAGAAATCTTGTGTGTACAGGATATACCCATGTACTATGTCAGCAATAAGTGTAGCTCTCATTTGCACCAGGAAAAGCTCACTGAGTCACAAACCCAGCCCCGTGTCTGGGCTGTCTGACATTTGTCCATGGGCCACAAGTGGCACTTAAATAAGTCATTCCTCTGCACAGAGCTGCATTTGTCTCTGTGAGGACACAGGGCTGTGCCAGCCCCAATTCCAGCTGGTACAATGGATTTTCTAGCGGCAGATATAAATCGAACCTCCTGCACATGAATGAAATTAATTGATCCTTCCTGTTAGGAGAGTGCTGTACTCCTTGAGCCAAACTCTGCTTCCAGTGACAGCGTGTGGAGCCATGCTGGATTTACTCTGGTGTTCTGGAGTGCAGACTGCAGGGCTCCTCCTGTCCCTCAGGGATTGTTAGTGAGCAGCAGCTCTGCTTGGCTCCTTATTGTCTTTGTTAATAACACTTCTAATGATTTGTGCTTGCATCTATTTTTGTATCTCCTAACATACTTGTAAGATACTCAAGGCTGCCTTGGAAAGAACCCAAGCTCAGGAGTGGGGTGTATTTAAAACAGATGAACCCCTGGTTGCTGTAGGTATGTCATTGGTATTCATTCAGTTTGCAGGAGTTTTTTTCTCCCTTTCCAAAGTCAGAGGCAGCCTGTGGTGTGCCCAGTCCTCAGAGCACTTTAACAGAGAAGCACCATCCCTTCCTTTTGTAGAATCTCCAATTCTCCACTGAACAACTTGTTCTCCACAAGAACATCACAAATACTAGGGCAAGCAGGGAAAGAAGAAAAGGTCATTCTACAGCTGCAAGGTAAACTAAAACAACTACCTGATCTTAAGTTCCCTCTGGCCTCACAACACTTCCCTCATCATTTAGTGTGCAACTCAAGAAGTCCATACCTGCAAAATGTTTGAGATGCAGCTTATTTAGACTCTGTGGAAAACAAAGAGAAAAACTCCCATCATAAAATCCTATGACAGCTCCTTGAAAGTCAGCTAGTGACCATAACAAATCCCTTCTCCTGCTCTCTGCTAGGATATTATTCTCCTCTGACTGGGTGTTTGGTGGCCATGAGCCCCACACTGGAGCCCCTCAGGCCTGATGGATATGGAATTCTCAGGATACTGATCAAAGCCCCAGCACCTACTTCCCACAGCAGCATCCACATGCATGTAACTCACCCCAAAGCCTTGGCCATCAGGCTACCACTATCAACCAGAAAGTCCAGCTCAAGACTGGCCAGCACTGAGACAAGGCTGTTTCACACACAGGTTCTCCATCCACGCCTGCTTATCAAGGAGCAGACAGCTACAAGACAACTGCACTCTACTCTTTGCCAGACTGGACGGAGTCAGAGGCCAGGCTCCTCTGGATTTAAGGGCTACAAGAGTGTGGAAGGCCCAGCCACCTGCAGGATATCGTTGTTGCCCCTGGGCCAGCACCACCTACTCTTTCACCAGACACCCAGGAGATTCAGCTGTCTCAGCTTCCTTTGGGCCTGCCCTTGATATAGCAGCACTATTTGTCTTCAGCTTTGCAATGCATCCTGCAGCACTTCTCCAGAGAGATGTCTGGGGGAGGATGTGTTCCCAGTGCTGTGTGTCAACATACTGGTGCTATACTGGTGTGCCAGGGGAGTTCCATGGTCTGAAACACCACTTTGGATTCAGGTTGGGTTTGTTTGTCGTTTTTTTAAAACCATTTTTTGTCTTAACTGCAGAAAAATAATGTTTTAAAAAAAAATATATATATATATCTACATAGCAGTTCTGTGAGCTGTTTTCATGCTGAGAAGTGAAATGAACATTTTAAAAGATCAGATCTGAGGAAATCTGAGTATTCTTAGCACACACAAATATCACCGCTTTTTATAAACCATAACCTTATTTTAATAAAAAAAATAAATTCAGCCCTGGGCCACATTTGCTTGTGTCCCAGCACACCTTTCCACGGATGCCTGCCTCTCCAGGATGGAGCTCTCCAGCACAGCCCCGTCTCCTGGGCCAGAGGGAAGGCTGCAGCTCGCGGGTGCTCAGCACTCGGGGAGCCAGAGCAGCCTCAGCAGAGTAATGCTGCCACCAGTTCCCTTGTTTAGAAAAGCCTGGGAATGTCACAACTTGTTACACCATGGTATCTTTAAAACCCTCAGGAGGCAGACATAACTTCTGCCTGAGGCGCCCGAGAGCTTCCACGAGCACCAGCAGCGCAAAATTAACGATGCAGCTCAGTCTGGGAGTGGTGGCATTTTAATAGTGGGTAGAGGAAGCCTTGTATACTGCCAGCTAATCTTGGAGAAGTAAATGAACTAACTCACATTTGTCACAGGCTTTGAGAGATTCCAAGGAAGTGTTCCATAAAAGCCAACTTGTTATTAAGTATTTCTGACAAAATATTGTTTTAATTAATCTCTGTCTTTGATTTTCTATTTGGGCTACTCTCACAAAGGCCTTTTGCTTGCTTTTACTGTAGGAATGTGAGCTCACCCACACACAATTCCCAGAACCTATGGAGAATTATGTCATTGCAAGTTATTGATTGTGTTCCAACTTGGATTCTGCTGTGTACAGGCTCTAATTAATCCATATTCATACCATAAGGATCTCTTATCTGACTGTGATCTGATCAACCAGCAGAGAAATATAGACTCCATATCAGTTACATGGGATCTTTCCAAGAGAAAGTGCAGCTCTCCAATAGCTTTGTGTCTAGGCAATACAGAATCTAGGCTGTCATGAACTATTTAGATGGAAATAAATGTCACCATTAAAAAAAACCCCAACCAAACCAAATAAAAATCCAAACCAAAAAACCCAAACCAAACAAAAAAACACCAACAAAACCCAAAAAGCTCTCCCCCAAAAGCCATATTAGTTAATATATTTCAGAAACAAATCTAAATTTTGTGCTTAATCAAAAAAAAATTTTTTTTTGGATGAAATGCACTCAGAAGACAAGCCAAAAGATAAACAAAGAAAATAAAGAGATAAGAAGATAAGCAAAGAAAACCTGTTAAAGAAGAGAGAATTTACATGGGTTGTCTATGTTTTTGTGGTTTCAAGCTCAGTTAGTAGAAAAATAAAATGATGTAACCTGGGAAGAGGATTCTGCATTTCCCTCATTTAGTTTACCCAACCTTTTCGTTGTGCTAATCTCTACTCTAATCAATTAAACTGTTGAATAACACCTTTGTCAGGTGGTATTCAAGTGGCATAAATAAAGTAGTTCAAGATTTCTCGTGGAATCTAAATTCCTGCAAGGAATTTTTTGGGCAAAACCGCAGCTTCAAAATGCACAGTAAGACACAGACTATCCCCTATCTCATGGAAAGATCCTGTATACGTGTCACACTTACATTTTATATCAGGATTAATGCCTTTAATATTTTCCCCGTTTTCTCTGCTGAATCCCATCTACAGGGACAATTATTGTGGGTTTTTTTTTTTTTTTTTTTTTTTTTTTTTTTTTTTTTTTTTTTTTACCTAGACTCGCTCAAGTTTTGTTGCCATTTCACCCACTGAATTCTGTGCTGAACAATAATTACCAGCCCTACAAAGCCATGTTTCGTCTCTTGGCACCGAGGAATGAAGACACATTTCCACACCAAGCTGCGATTAGGTCTCCAGGGACAGAGTTTTCTTTGCCTTCTAATTCTTGCGGCTCCCTTCCCTCTTCCTCCTTACCGCAGCGATTTTCGAACAATAAACGCGTGTGGGTTTAATTTACACCTTTTCTTACACCTTCTGTTTTTAAGGGCGCACGGGGCACGCTCTTCCACCGCTTCTGCGCTCCCTCCTATGGAGTTGTTTCCCCCATTCCAGCGTGGAACGGGACAGCGCCTCGTCCTGTCTCCGGCTGCCCAGGCGGGACGAGGCGAGGGGCGCCGGGCTCCGGCGGCGGGGGAGCGCTCCGGGCAGGGCGCGGCTGCCGAGGGCTCGGGATAAGGCGGGATGCGGGCGGGATGCAGCGCCGCGAGGGGCGGGCGGGGGGCGGGGAGGGGTCGGCGCGGGGGCCGCGCAGGCGGGGCCGCGCCCGGCGGCGGGAGCGCGCTCGGCGGCGGGAGCTGCGATCCCAGCGGGGCACGGCCGCGCCGGCCATGGAGCCCTCGCCCAAAGACGGCGAGAGCGCGGCGGCCGCCGAGCCCGGCCGGGGCGGCACGGCCCCGTCCAGCGGGGTGGTGGTGCAGGTCCGGGAGAAGAAGGGCCCCCTGCGCGCCGCCATCCCCTACATGCCCTTCCCCGTGGCCGTCATCTGCCTCTTCCTCAACACCTTCGTGCCGGGGCTGGGTAAGGATGCTGCGGGAGGGAGCGAGGGAAGGCGGCCGGGGCTCGGGGTCCCTCTCTCACCTGCGGCTGCTTCGCCCCGGCGGGGCCGCCCGGGCTGCCGGACCCCGCCGCGGCGGCAACTTTCCCGGACGGAACCGCGGGGAGGGCCGGAGGAACGGAGGGAGGGAGACAGGAGCCCCTGCGCGAAGTTTCGGTCGGGGGCCGGGGCAGCGCCCGGCGGGGTCCCCAGCGAACCCACCGAGCAGAGCGGGCGAGGGTCGCGTTTTCCTCGGCGGGCAGCGGGGAGCGAGGCTGGGGCAGCCGCCTGAGCCCGCTCTGCCACTCTGCGGGGCACGGGCGGTCCCCGGCCCCGGGGACAGATCAGATACACCCCCCGCGCCTTGCGACCCCCCCTGTTCTCGTCGGGCAAGGAGCGGGCGGGTAGAAGGGATTCAGCTGTTCGGGCTGTCGAGAACTGTGATTGCAGTCAGAGGACCAAAGCTCACGGTGGCCGCATCACTCGCTAGCTAGAGACGAGCTTTCAGAGCCCACCGTGCCGCGTTTTCTAAGGAGACCCCTGGAAAGTGTTAGAACCGTTGTCCAGAGAAACTGGAGAGTCACAGTTTCTCAGTGTAAAGTCTCTGGTGTGCTCAGGTCCCCAAGATGTGGCTGCATCCTTTCTATATTTCCTTTTCCTCCACTTGAATTAGGAATTGCTTACTGCAAGAGGAGCTCAGAGTTTGAACGCTACAAAAGCCCCTGGAATACAAGGCTAAATACAGACGTTCGAGATGGAAGCAAAATAACCACATTAATAAAAAACCAAAAACAAAACAAACCCAAATAAAATAATCAATGACTCATTAACCCATACCTCAAATCTCTCATAGTCCATTTCTGCTACTGTAGCCACCAAAGAAGCCTTCCTTGCGATATGGGAGTATCCTCCACCTAGCCCTGCTTTTAAAGAGCTACTGCCTGCCTTTAATTGCTTTGTGTGCTTCAGGTGGCTTAATTCTTTAATAAATCAGAAATTCTTAAAGTTCTGGTTAAAGTACTACCCATGTGTGGGTGGGATAGTGTGTGCAACATGTAGAAGCCATTGCTACTCCAGCGTGCTTGCTCTGAGCCTGTGGATGTATTCCAGAGGAAAACTTGCACCTTTTGCAATACCTCTGAGTTTTCCTGTGGAAGGACTGGTGTGTGCGCCTCCAGATGCAAACCACTGTGCTTGGGGTTCTTTGCACAGCCCTTTTGTGCAGCCACCTGAACAACCTCGAGTGATGAATCAAAGGCAAACTCTGGAGTTGAGTTCTCTCATGGGGCTTTAGGTTTCCTGGGGCTTAGTTTCCCACTCCGGAGAGAGAAGTTCAAAACCAGAGTTTTCAAAGCAAGTGCTGTTTTCTGATGGCATTGAAGACACCACATCTTCACTGTAGACATACAGGAAAAAAGCCTGACTTACCACCCCTTTTTCCTTATCCAAATTATCTGACACTTCACAAAGCACACTAGAAAACCCTCAGTGTTCTCTAATCATCCCAGAAGGACAGACCCCATGAGCCATCCTGATGTTGAAATTGGCTTGAAGTGTGGTTCTCTGTCTGGAGTTCTTCTCTGGGTGCTGCTGGGGGTAGCCAGTGTTGTGCCTTCCCTCATACAGAAGGTGCCTAAACAAGAAGAGCAGATAGCCCTCCCTTCCTGAAGGTGAGAGTTCAGGGCTCCCAGTCCGTGCTGCTTGAAAGCCTGGGAGTTGAACATGGACTAAGCAGCTGTGTTGGCTGTGTAACCACTGACAGGCTGGACCAGCACGAAATGGTTTTTAATTTTATTTTTAATTCCATTTGTTTTTTTTTAAGAGGCGGAGGTTTTTTTTTTTTTTAATTTTTTATTTTTTTAAAATTTGTTTGCTCTTTGATGCGGTGATTTCAGTGGTACAGTCTGGCTGACTGTGCCACTGTTGCACTCCTGGTGTCCTGTTGCAAAAGTCGCAAACCAAACAAACTACAGATGAAAAGGAATCCTTCCCTGTGACATCCCCACAGCCTGGCAAAATGCAGTGTTTTGGAGATGCATCCCAAGCTCAGTATGCAAAGCATGGCATTTAGTTTGTACATAAATGTACCGTTCTGTTAATGAAGCTGCTAATATCACATGCATTTTGAGAGAAAACTTAGTCTGAGATGACACACCTGACTAGAATACAGCTATTTACAATCTCAGCCATATCCTGTCATGAATCACATAGCCCACACAGGAGGGGAAACAGGAGGATCACGAATCTACTAGCAGGCATGTTCAAGGTAAAAAGAGATTTTCTGTCATTGTTGCGCTTCAGCCATCTCAATGAGCTGAGAATGCTTGTAAAATAGGGAAGATTTGCAGTGGTGTGAAGTATTCACATCAAGGATGGGAGCCTGTTCCCTGTGAAGTAAATGGCAAAATTCCCATCAGTTCTTGTAATGCAGATTTGTAACATGTTAAAATGATGTTTCACAGGCTCGCCATGTATTTCTGCTTGCTTAGCTGGAGAGTGTGACTGTGTTTAGGTGTTAGTGAAAGTCCTCTATTTCTCAGTCCCTAAATTCATCCCTCATCTGTTTTGCACGTAGTTGTCATTTGTGTGTAGACTCTGCAGTGCAATTGCAAAGAAGGGTCAGAGACCACCAGAGTAAACAAGAAAATGGGCAACATTGAATAAATCAAGTTTTCCAATGCTTGGAGACTGGTGCATTTGAGGTTTTCATTAGTGCCCCGTGCCTCAGAGCAGTGATATCCAGATAGTAATTGCACTCTGATGCAGACTTCCAAATCCTTGGGCATTCTCTCACCATATGA
Source organism: Vidua chalybeata (assembly GCF_026979565.1). NCBI lineage: Eukaryota > Metazoa > Chordata > Aves > Passeriformes > Viduidae > Vidua > Vidua chalybeata. The sequence continues at coordinate 31,831,224 of NC_071532.1, forward strand.
AAGCCTCTTTTTTTTTTTTTTTTTTAGTTAAATTATCTTTGTTATGGAAGTCACCTTTGAGGGTGACATCTGAAAATTTAAAATATCTGGTTTATTTTTCCTTTGTGCTATTTATGTTTTGCAGTAGTACTCTATTTGGAGAGGAGAAGTAACACTTTCTCTTTTTTTACAGTCAGTTTATTATCTTCAGTTGGTTAATTTTCAGAGTTTTATGTAATAACCCAGAACTGCAGGTTTTAAGGTGCATTGTAAACTGGGTTTTAACATTCCATACATGCTACATAAGATGTAGTTCATAGGAATTTTTTCATACATAGACGATGTGTTAACTATTCCCTTGCCAAAACTTAAAATTCAGGCCAAATGCAGTGTAAAAAATTTTGATTAGCCCATCTACTTGTAACCCTTTTTGCTGAATAGCCTTGAAATCACACATTCATTCCAGTCGTTGTGATGGGCCACTTGGAAATGTTCTGGATCAGTCTCCCATGGCCCAGTGCAGTCTTTCTCATCTGTGCCTAACAGGGCTATAGGGCTGAGCTGCAAGGAACGTGTCCCAAGCTGAGGTTCATAAAAAGAATGGGTAGGAAGAAGAGGGAGGAGTCAACAGGTGCTGTGGCAAAAGCCATCGTGCCTTGGCTACCAGCGCTCCAGCTCTGCCCCAGGCATTGCAACCTCTGGTCTGGCTTGGGGTTTCTGGAGCAGGCTCTGAGGCATCAGGGCCAAATCGTGCAGTGATGAGCTCTGGAGAATGGGAGATGCAGCTGCCAGCAGAGCTGGAGGGTACCCAGTGCTGCCGTTCCCGCAGGATTGGGCGCTCCAGCCCGGACGCGCCGCAGATGGCAAATGGGAGAAGGGCTGGCCGTGCCCTTTAGCTGGCAGACTGTGTTCTCCTGAAACTGCCGTGTGCCAGTCAGCGTGGGACGAGATCTGGCTCCTTGTCATTCCCGGAGCTGAGACATGGGAATCTTGCCCTCCTTCCTCTCTGCTCTTCCTTCTCTCGACATCACGTGTGTGGGAGGGGGTAAACCGAGGGGGGGAACTTGAGGGAAATGTGAGAAGTGAGTGAAATTATCTGAAAGTCTGAGGTATTATCCAAGATTAATCCCTCCTGTCAGGAAGGGGGTGGACTTTTGGATCACAGCCTGCGTTATACATGTACACTATTTTTATGCAGGGAGTAATTGAAATACGTGGCATAAAATGACGTTAGTGCAGGACAGGAGAGCAGCCACCCATGTGCCACGAAGACATGTGCCCATGTGCCAGCCTCTCACAGCAGCTACAGAAGGAAGGGGTGATTCCCAGCCCACTCAACTTTTTGCTTCCAGGGCTCCACAGTGCAGCTCTCCTGGTCCCGGGTGTGGCAGCTCTGTATCACGAGTCTTCTGCCATCTGTTTACTGATTCTTGAGAGAGTTCAAGCACTGCACCTTCAACTGTGGGAATGTGGCTTTACCACTGGATTCATAGAAGCCAAGCATCTTCTCATTAGAAACCAAGGCTCTCCTGAGCAGAATGAGCTCTCCAAAGAGCTGAATAGAAAGTTGATGGGATAAGATCTGCATAAAATTACCAGTACCCATTTTATTTTTGTGGTCGGAATGGTAAATAGATGCCTCAAGCAAACATCCATCACCTTCATTATTGAAAGAAAGAATTTCAAGGAAAAAACACATTTTCTTGTCTATGGTAGAACAAACAGTGCAATAAAGAAATTTGGACTTTCAGACATATGTGCATTAAAATCTCAGACTCCCTTTGGTATTTACAATCCTTTTAAATTGTTTTTTTCTTTCAAACATACAAACCAATGAATCTGTGTAATTTACAAGCTCATTTGTGGAAAACAAAGGTTTTCTCGAGTGTTTGTGTGAATTTTTGTTTCTGAACTTTACTGCTGCGGTTTTTTAGCTAACATTGCCTTTCAGCCTGTGCTGCTGGTAGTGTGCAGAAACAAGTTGTTTGTTCATGGGAGCATAATTAAACACAGCAAACCTATTGCCAGTAGACTTCACTCTATCTGGTTTTGTATTTTCCACTGAAAAGGTCAAGAAGTACTTTATAGTGATTTGTGCTTGTGCAAGGTGGGAAATGAGACCTGCAATAAAATGTGTGCATCCAGGTTTTACTGCTCCGTTACGGGTACAGTGGTATCAGCTGTAGATTATCCTCACAGTGAGGTAAAGTTGGGCTCAAGAATAACTGAATCTGAGTTTTCTGCACCGGTAGGTCTTTGTTCTTTTCAGTATGTAGAAGACCATATTATTTTATTTTATTTTATTTTATTTTATTTTATTTTATTTTATTTTATTTTATTTTATTTTATTTTATTTTATTTTATTTTATTTTATTTTTATGACAGAGATTTAAGGGAGAAATCTAATTGTATCATATAACTTACCTGGCAGATGGTATTGAACAGTCATTCCACAATCACCACTGGGTAGTCTAGAATATTTTTGTTCCATGAAGTGTCTGGACCACCTAGAATGACAATCAATCCTGGAAAACTCAAAGGGGTTCACAGGTAATTAGTGATCTGAATAAATGCCAAAGTGTTTCAACTTCGTAGCTGCTTGATTGAGACAGCTTCACCTAGTGTAACTGACCAGAAAAAAATGAAAAAAAGCTATTTTATCTGCTGAGGGACCTGATGTGGCCCCTCAGTTTAATCCAGTGTTGGACGGCACACTTTGCTGTATTTTAGGCATAAAGATGCTTTCTGCTTTGCCCATAGTTGCCTAAATATTTAATGTATTCTTCTTCATCCCCTTCCTGTGTGTAACACTGGGTTCCTTCCTTGAGTTTGTCTCCCATCCATGAAGGTCACATGTGTACGTGCTGTCATACTCATCCTCCTCCTGTACAAATGCAGTTATGGGCACACACAGTAGAAGCTCTCCTGTGCCTTGTTCATGACCACATTCTCAAGTCACAGTCCAAATATTTAGAACTGTTTCTGTCCTTTGGTTTGTTTTTGCTCTTCCCTTGCTACAGTTGGTACAAGTCAACTGTTAAGCTGCACTTGCATTTGAAATGACTTTTTGGTTCATTTTGCTGTCAAGCTGCGCACTAACCCAGTGCTGCAGCCTTTGAATTGCTGTCCGTGCCAGATCAGCTAAAATGCAAACAAGTTTCTCTGCCTCCCTCATGCCTTCCGTTTCTACCAAAACAGAAAACAAAAAAAAATGGCCAGGGACGTTTTTGTTCAGTGGTTTCTGTTCACTGCTGTTGTTGAAGCAGCTCTGTGGAGGTATTAATTTCTTAATGAACACATAAGGAGACAGGGTTTGCTCAGCATCTTGTAATCTTGTTTGTCATTTAATGCACTTGGACAGATGTACTTGATGATGAAGAGTGAAGGTGGGAGCAGACAGCAGAGAAGAGCTGTTAAATGGCCAAGTAAAGCAGCTGAATTTTAAGGTGGATTCAAGGCTGTTCCAGACAAAGGGTGATTCTCTTGTTCCAGAGAATCAAGTCCAGAAGGAGAAAAGTACATTTGTAGAGATTCAGTGAGAAGGCAAAAGAACTGAAACTTCTTGCAGAAAGGGAGAAAATGAATGAAAGGATTTGAAGATAAAAGTAACTTGCATGAGGAGAGTGCTTTTGACAGGTGAATTTTTCCTAGTTCTGGAGAGCAGGAAGGAAGTGAATTTTCTCCTGCTCTGAAACAGTGGGTGTTGGAGAGATTTACAAAGCCCGATAAAGCACCATTGCCTGCAGCAGCTCACTGCCATTTAATCTCTCCACCATGAAAAGAACTTCTAAGAGTTTCTGAACTGTTCAGGCTCATAAAGAGAGGAGCAGGAAGCAGGAACCAGGTTCCTCAGGCTCTTCCTTACCCATGAAACTGTGTGGAGGAGCCTGAACACAAATACACCCACAATTGGCACAAGGTGTTTGGCACAAAGGTGAATTTTAGAACCTGTGCCCAGTTTTGAATTGTGTGGAGAAACAAGTGATTGGATGGTAAAGGGATTCTCAAAAAGTCCTAAGGTTTGTAATAAGATCAAGTCAGTCTGACACAGGACATCCTTTCTCCTGTCTTAGGACTTGTCTTTGTTGCAGAGCTTCACAACTGTAAAGTGACACAGTGGCAGCACCACAGTGGATGAGCACAAACTTGGTTGTAGCACTGTGCAAAGATGCTGGTTAAAGACAAAACAGAATAGATTATTTCATTTGGAAGGGACCTACAATTATCATCTTGTCCAGCTGCCCACCCAGGTCAGGGCTGACTAAGATTAAGATTAGTATTAATATTAACATTGTTAATGTTATTTAAGGCCATTGCCCAAATGGCTTTTAAACACTGACAGGCTTAGGGCCCAGCCTCACATGAGAAAGAAAAGTTTGTGTCATTGACCTTGCTTTAGAGCGTGCAGGAAGGTGAAACCTGAGTTTTCCTGCTTCTGCTGAAGATAAGGAGTTTTTTCATTAAGAAAAGAAGTTAATCCCTCTTCCCCTTCCCAGGGTTTTGAACATTTATGTTATCTAGGTAAGCCCAAAGTGAAAATAGTGTAAGAACTTAAGGAAAAAAATCACATGCCATTCTATCTAGTTATATTTCATTTGTTGATTTCTGATATTATAAACTTAGGTTTCAGTCTGTGTTGAGTCAAGGAAAAAAAATTAAAATGGATTATTTTATTTAAAAAACTAATTTCCACAATTTGTTCTCTCTCCATCTTACCACTTAGAAGCAGCTCTCAACCCTCTTTCCTTCAGCAATGCAGACCGTGTAATAAAGGCAGCTCAAACTCAGTGTTTCCATTCCAAAGGAGTTACAGACCAAACAATTTCTCTCTAACTACTTGACAGCTCCTCAAAAGGCCTAGCAAAGCAACCCCGACTCACACAATATTTCCCCTGAGGCTCTTGATTAGATGAGAATCTTTGCTTTCAGGAAAAGAAAAAAATGTAACTCTTATGGCTGTGGAGCAGGATTTGAAGATAATGATCCTGTCTCAAATGAAAAAAAAAAAAAAAAAAAAGGAGGCCGTGGGAAGAAAGAATGAATTGCCTTTTTTGTTTTTTTTTTTTCAATTCTCAGTTTTGGAGAATCTGAGTCATGTTTTTTCAGCACTGGAAATGGCAATATTATACTGAGCTTTTAAATTTTATAAAGAGGATGCATTACTAACTAATTTACAGTTCTGCCATATTAGACAAAACCATGGACATCCATGTCTTTGAGCACAGCATCATGAAATACAGTAAATATAAATTAGGTGGTTGATGAAAACTGATGGGCAACTCAAATTAAAAATCCCAGTATAAACATACCCAAAGGATATGTCTGGAGTGGATCATGGTCAAATCTTATTAGAGGAAATGGTGAATACAATCAGTAGAACTCTTGGGAACATAATCACATTGTCTGCAGGGGTTCATCCTGTACTACATTTCCAACTTCCGAAGTAATGCTTATACAAAGAAATGTGCAGGGGACCAAGGGCATCTTTGGGAACATGAATTTAAACAGGTCATTATCCAGCCTCTCACCAGGTTGTCATTCATCTGGGCTGAACTCTCAGCTGGCCACAAGTGTTGGTGAATATCCACACAAAACTTAAAAATGCTTTGAGATTGTGGATAATAATTTTGTTTTAGTTAAAACACAAACAAGTTTGTAAAGAATGCAAAAGGGCTAAATGGTCAAATTAATCTTGTGATTGTGTTGGTAAAAAAATTCAATTGGACCAAATAAGAATGCTGTTTTTAAAAAGTGTTTGTACATTTTTAATAAGTGTTAGTGTTAATAAGCCTTTGAAGAACTGAGATTTATTGTAGCCTAAAAAATAGATTATAATGACCCACAAGTTCACTATGTTAAAAAGTTCAGTAATTTCATGAAGTATGAATCATTATGTTTTTGTGAAAATATTTTACCTGAAATAAGCAAAATGATCACATTAGTATGGCACTGTCCATTGGAAATACTTTTGCTGGTTTAAGTTTAAAATATGTATTTATTTGCATACATATCTATTACATATGCCACTATGGTGAAATGAGATCATGGCATTAAAGGAAAGTCTCCTGTAGTCAGAAAACCATTTGTTGTATCTGTTTAAGAGCATTCATGAAAGAATGGATTTTAGACTTCATAAATTGGTTTTGTTAATCTGCTATTTTTAAAATACTTGCAAGACCTCTTCTGTTGCCATGACAATTTGATTTCCATAAACATGATATTTTGGATGTGACTGTCCAACAGTGTGTTTGCTGTGCTGTGTGGGGAAAGGAGATGGCAACTTGGCACCACAGAAATTACAATGCAGAGAGGCCCTCAGAATCAGACCTCTCACTGAGAGTAGTTGGGACAAGTTCATTATAGTAAGAAAAAATATCAAGTTATTAAAAAATACCACGTATATATTTATCAAGTTAAAATATCAAGGATCAAGTTATATGTATTTATATTCACTGTAAATTAGATTTTTTTTCATATCTTCTTGTTTTGGAGTGAGGAAACTTCAAGTTTCCAATGAAAATTGGTTCCAAGAATGTGAAGACTGGCTGAAAGTATAGCTGGACCTTTTTGGATCTACACACACAAAGCAGCTCTAAGGACACAAAATTCTCATTGCCCTGCAACACACTCTGGATTCGCTGTCTCAGTGGAAGGGGTTCACAAAGGATTTAGGATGATGAGAAAGTGATGGTCAAAAAATGAGACATTTGTGAGGTTAGCCAGAGGAAAATCCCACCCTGGCTGAGGGATCAGCATGATTTCCCCATACTCTCCTTCTGTGTTTTTGAAATTATTGCAACAAACCAGACCCCTTTCAAAACTCATTTGCACCAGATTAGTTACTGAGAAATCCACTGAAAGACTTATGACATTTTTTCCAATGTAGTTAGACAATTTGATGAGTGTGGATTCTCTGGATTGGGCCATTAAATTACCTCTCTTGATCTGTTTAATTGTGAAAGCATAGCCAAATCTTTCTGTCTGCAGTGCAAATCTGATAATGCTTTTTTTGCTACATATCTTGCTACTTTGGCTCTGCATCTGACAAACTGATCAATGCCAGGGAAGATTTAGCAAATTTTTTACAAAACAAAACCAAAACTTTTTTAAAAACAATATTTTAGACTCAGCATCACAGGATTTTTTTTTTTTCCTCCTACTGAAATTTCATTGTGGCTGCAGAGAGCTGGTGGGAGGGTTTCTTGTCTCATGTAAAAGAGCAAAAAGAGCACAGGGACTACAGTCATTGTCAGTTGAGAGTTTCTTGTTTTCTCTTTTACAAGTCAGAATGTAATTTTATACATTGACTTGCGTCTGAGTACCTATTTCACTCAGTCCACCACACATCCCACAAAAACAATGTGGAAGTGGAGTCTCCTGACAGCCCTTTGGAGCTGACTCCCTGAGTTGATCTGACTTGGCTGCCGTTTTCTTGGTCAGCTGGACATGGGGAGCTGATTTTTGTGCCTGGAGAGCCAACCCCTTCCATGGGCATTGCCGCAGGACATCGTGTGTCTTTACACCCCCACTGCAGAGGTGTGGACACCTGCACACACACAGGGCAGAGCTTGAACCAAGCCAAGGGTGTGGAGAGCAGAATGGGGGCACTCTGGGCTCAGCCAGTTCGTTGCACCAGCCCATCCCACCCAAATAACGCCTTACGCACAACGGCGCCAATGAGTGAACGCTCATTTCGGCCACAGCTAAGCCTCAGCATTTCCACTTTGGATGGCAAATTCAAGGCAGTGTAGTTAAAAGTAGGATCTGTCTCCTTGTGCTGGGTGCAGCTGACACTTAGAAGAAACCTGTGGTGGAGCTGGGAATGCATTTTAGACCAAGCATGTGTTCCTGGGAACCACACCTGCTCAGCAATTACACAGGGAACCCTTCTTTTACTGAGGTTGTGATGATTAAACAGCAACAGTTCACCCTTGGTTGTACTGACACAAAGAATAAAAGATTTTTGTTCTGTGTATTAACTAAAACATGGTATTTTTGCTACAATACATGTGTGTCTGTGTTCTGGTCTCACATCAGTGCTTTCAGTCCACCAGATGTTCTTTCAGGTTCATTTATTCATTTAGTGCCAAGGCAGAACTGCACAGAAAGGGTATCCTCTTCCCAGTTGCTCTGTAGATTCCAGGTCACATTGCTTGGAACACCAGCCCATTATATGAACCAGTGCAGAACAGGTACAAAATGTTCCCACTGCAAGCTCAACTCCTTTGTCAGAACTGAGAACCCACAACTTACAGAGCAATGTGGTGTTGAGCCTCTGGAACTATTTTATCTCACCCCCTGCTCACCTCTTTGGTTCTAGTAACATTGAGCTGGCCCCTTGAGGTTGCTCCTGTCAATAAGTATTATTTACTGTAAAGAAGCATTGCAGAGCTGAGCTCTTTGCCCTTTCAAACAGGGAAGACCCTTTCCAAGTTGCAGTATCAAGCTGGACTCACTGAGAATTGTATTTCCCAAATTAGCCAGCAGCCAAAGCTAAAAATCTGGTTTATGCTGCATCATAAAATTTAATCTGCTTTCTCCCTTACAAATGTGGTTTTGTTTTAAATATTTATGACACTTCATCACACCCTAGTAAATGTTCTTCAGTACATTTTGTAAAAGGAATGATGCCTGAATGACATGATAGCTTACTCCAGGGACTGTGATTTAAGTTTTTCCTGAGAAGTTTAATATTTACTGGTTTGAGAAGTGCCAACAGGCAGTCAAGCAATGTTTTCATAGAATCATAGCATCGTTCAGGCTGAACAAGACCTTTAAGATCATCGAGTCCAATCATTAATCCATCACAGCCAGCCCTAAACAACATCCCCAAGTGCCACATACACACAGCATCATTATTTCAGTAGCACTGTGAGGTGCAGACTACACTCAAGCCCTGTAATGATCCAGAAGGGAATGTTATGATATGAAGGAGAAGTATATTTCATACACTTCAGACTATCTGTAATCTGAGTGGAGAATTCAGGGGAAATACCCAGATTGTCCAGGAAGTCAGTGCAAAACTGCTGAGAGAATTTACATGGACTTCTTGCAATTCGGCACCCCAGATAATGCAGCCACACTTTAGTGCCATTAATCTCTTCCAGGAAAACTGTTATTAATGAACTACTTCCCTCACTCTTGGACTTCGTGTTCATTGAGAAGAGAGGTGGTGTCTGTGGTATGCATTAATGAAAACACAGTAAATGCCTAGGATGGACAAAGCAGTTTTTAGTTTGGATGTGCTGGTTACTCCCTCACATGTTTCTATGATCTGCTTCATGCCTGTGAGAGATACAAACTCTCTTGCACACACGAGGGGCTTCAGCATGTTTTAGTTAGTATATGGCAAAAAAGAAAACCCACACCACACCCAAAGCCAGGCAAACACGGATGCAGCCCAGGCTTGCCATTTGCAAGAGCACTGATTTATATTGTGCTTTGTAGTTTAGTATTTACCAATATTTGCAGTAAGTAGGCTCTGTATTCCTTCTTGTTTGCACCACAGTTGTGCACAAAATGGGGCCTTACTGTGACCTTCAAATAATACCATTTTAAAATATATTATTTATACAACTATGTAGGTGACCATGGCACTGTACAGACAATGAAAAAAGGTCCTCTCCCAGAAGTCTGTGATAGAAATGTAACCTCAAGAGTCAGATCCAAGTTAAAAGAAGCCCTAATAAAAACACAAAATACAGTGTAATGAAAAGAAAAACATTTCCTTGAGTTGTATGTTTAAAAACAGAGTTTTAAAGGCACAGTTGGGACTTGTTTCTTAGCAACAGGGCTCATCTGAGCCCTGCAAATGCTGTCATGTTGGAAAAAGATACCCTCCAGAAGAGAAGCAATATGAAAAGAGCTAGAAACATCAAATTGAGATGTCTTCCTGCTGTTGCAGGAGCATTTCATCAGCATTGCAAAGCCTTCAGGCAACAACAAGGTCATTTTGATAAACTGTAATGATCAGAACAAAGAACTCCTCTTCTCTTTATCAACAGGGACGAGTAGTAAAAATATTATTTAAAAATAGGCGCATTGGTATTACCATAAAGCACAGTTTGGGTTCTGCCATCCTCCCATATCCGTAGAAACAGGGCTGTTTTCTGCACTGAGGGCAGGGGAGTCCTGCAGAACAAAGTCCTGGCTCTGTTGTGCCTCACTCTGTCAGTACCAGAAGTTTCAGAGGAAGATCTGTAATGCACAGAGTAAAATCCTACTGGCCTGTAGGAAGAGCTCCTCCTAAAGGAGTTGATTAGCTGGCCTGATACACCAAAGCAGGGGAATTTTTATAAGTATCATTTAATCAAAATAGATTAATGGCAAACATATTTATTGGGCAGATTAGATGGGGTTCATGTAACCTGTGCACCTGAGTTGGTTGCCTTTATAATGCGAGAGGAGGAATTGGGTACTACCAGCATGTGACTCATCTCTTTAAACTAGGTTAAGTGAATCACACCCTCTGGGGGCTTCCATCTCTTTTTAGTGTTTTTGTTTGTTTGTTTGTTTTGTTTTGTTGTTTTTGTTTTGTGGGTTGTTTTTTTTTCTGTTGGTGTTTTTTTTTTTTTTTCCTCCAAAGGGTAAGTGGCTCAGATCAAGACACCATCCTTGCAGACATCAGAAGTTAGGTCAGATGAAAGCTACCCATTATCTGGTTTGCAAAATGAGGCATTTGCTTCAATAGTTTCAAAACATTTCAGGCATTGCCCACACATCTTTCTGGATTTCATCTTGTCCTTACAAGAACTGAAGTAGTTCTGACCTCTGTGCTGTCTCCTAATGCATTCACATCTGCTGTGTCTCATGGAATTTGTGCATTTTTGAAACTCAGACCTTTTCTCTTTCTTATGAGTACTCAACATAAAACCCTATAATTTCTGTAATTTCCATCATTACAGAGTGCAGCTCTTTGGTAACTCTTTTCCAAAGCACGTGCTATTGAGAGGGAGGGAGGGAGGGAGGGAGGGAGGGAGGGAAGGTGACACATCTGTGAGAACATCCCAGAGAGATGTGCATGGAGAACCCATGGAGAGGAGAACTTCCTTGAAGTGACCACAAATCCTTTGTCACTCCCAATCCATCCTGCACTGTTCAGAGTGGGCAGAGGAAGAGAAATCAGGAATGAAAGAGTGAAGTGAAAGGTGAAGAAAACCTCCACCTGGGAGTGGAGGGAAATTTAAGGGGCAAGGGTCAGTCACATTTTGTTTCTCACTATCCAAACCTATTTTAATTGGCAATAAATTGATTTTCCCCAAGTCCGGTCTGTTTCACCTTTGACAATAATTGGTAAGTGATCCTGTTGTTCTTTACCTTGATCCACAAACCTTTTCAGTGTTATTTTTGCCATCTACCCTTTGGAAGGGAAGGGGAGTGAGGGAGTGGCTGGGTGGGTGTGTGGCAGCCAGCCATGGGCAGCTCACCACAGCACATCACCAATTTCTGTCCTGCTCTTCCATAGCATCCCTCCTTAGCCCAGCCTGCAAATCGCGAGGGCTTTGCTGACCCTGGAACACCTTGAGCATGTGTTCTCTCAGCACTGCTCACAGTGATACTTAGATTCCTTCCTTGAGGGATGTGCTGGGTGTTCACAATGTTTCTTTTTTTCATGCATTATCTAAGGGATAGAAAACATGAGAGAGGTCCTTGCATGCTCTGTATCAGTAGCATTGAGAGCTGCTCAATTTACCAGTGAGGCTGACAGGTGATCCCAGGGGACTCTTGAGAGCTGGCTAGTGCCTCTCCTCACTTCACCCCAGCCAGCCAGGATGGTGCCTGGCTGTAATCCCTGGGTGTGATGACTGATGTAGAATGGTTTCCCTTCTCACTCTTCTGACTTCTGGGACACTGACATATCCGCCAGAGACTTTATCCATCAGAGGCAATTCTACAAACAGTGTCTGTCCCTTGATCTTGGCTGGAGATGACAGCACTTCACTGCGGCAGCAGCTCTCTGGCCACACAAAGAAACAACTTTCCCAGCATTGTCCTGGGGAAAAGTCTGTGAAAAGATCAGAGAAAAGAATGAGAAACAATTCTTATCTTAGCTTGCTGCACCTGTTATTGTGAACATGTGGAATGTGTTATGGAAATTTGTTTACCTAAGGGTGGTTTCTTAATTAGCCAATGGTGATGGTATTTTGGATTGGAGGACCAATTAGGTCCACCTGTATCATAACTGTCTATAAAAGCAATGGGTTTCTTAATAATGATAATATAAATTTAAAGAGATTGATCAGCCTTCTGTGAATCGTGGAGTCAATGCTAATTATTACCCAGCCAGGGCCCTGTGACAGCACCTCACATCAATAAAAAGCACAGAATACCATCTACCAAAAACTCAGTGCAAAGTGTGACACAGATAAGTGTTTCCTTCTGTTGACTCTGATACAGGTTTATAACCTATACTAAGAAGAGATTAATTGAGTAGCCACTGTTCCTCTTCAGCCTATGAAGTTCTAATACAGCTTCACAGCATAAACACTTGATAGGAATCTATTGTATCAGTTCTGCTCTCCTCAAGTCATAAAAGTCCTCATAAGATGTCATTAGCATTGCTAAAGCAGGAAGAAATATCACAGCATGGGAAAGACATTTCAGATGAACATTCCTTAATATCCTGAAACACTTCTTTTCTGGTCCATACTTGTAATCTTAATCTATATATTTCATTATAGCCAAAACCCATGGAGGGCAGCAAGGCTTAACTAGGAAATCCAGAATTTGATTGAGCAACCTGATGGCTCTTTCACTATGGCCTGAGGCATGATTTAGCCTGGAATTCCTTGATTTCAGTAGGAATTTGGTACCAAAGTATTTTCAAATGTCCATGCTCTAGTTTCTCTGCCTTCCTTCTATCATTCTTCAACTGCTGGAAGAGAACATTGCCATGTGTAATTACACAGACATACACTGGGGTATCATTAGCACTTATCAGATGCTAAAATAAAGGGAACTAGATGAAGTGCTGCTCTTGGTCAGTATGGACATTCTGAGAGAAGAGACAGTAGGTTTAAAACAGAATAAGTAGAAAAATAGATGCAGTTACTTGCATATGTAAAAAACTTTTTTGAAGGATTATAAATAGTTTAGGGCCAGACGTTTGAGAAGGGTAAGAATTATGTTTGTGTTCTCTCCCTGCTGAACAGTTTGGCTCAGCTGTTAATTTTCACTAACAGGAAAATAAAAAGCACTTTTCTGATGGACTTGTATTGCCTTAATGCCAGATCTAGAAAATGGGATGTTTCACATGGATCCCATGGATGGTACACACTGTCCTGCCTTGTATGATTTGTCACTTGTCTGGGAATGATGAGGCTGAATTCCCCACAGCACCACACAGCTTCTGCTTAGTGTAGCCAGCCAACATGTCAGCAAACGCACCTGCACCTCCTCCAGGTACTCCTTTCTTCCTCAAGGTATTCTAAGATTCAGGGAATTTCCTACCCCATGAGTGGCACCCTGTATTGTTCTTTTCTTTGATCTTTCTTCTCTGTGTATTTTGATCAGTATTAGTTCAAAGAGTACTAAGGAGAATTAATCACCATTTTCACTCCATCCAGTCCTCTTCCCACCCTGAATCTGGTCATGCTTTCTGTCAGATGTGATGGTTGAGAAGAGCACAGAGCAAATTGCAAAGGTGAATGCAAGGATTTCTAAAAAGTCCTGGGGCTGCCTCTAGTTTCTTGCAGGGGAGCACTGCAACCTTGAGCTCCCTGTGGTTTCATGAATGACACATTCAGGCTGGTTTGTTCTACTTACACCCCAGGCCCACCCATGACCACAATTTTGCCCAGTCACAAGCACCCAGTGTTTTTACTATGTGCTGAAGTTCCTTTTCAGCATGAGGAGCATTTTCTGGGTGAGAGCTAATGGGGTCTGCATAACCCTTAGCAACTTCTCATCCAGGAGTTTGATCCGTGCATTTTGAACTTCAGCTTCCCTTCTCCCCTGCTGTCCTGTGAACCAACTTGTTACAGATCTCCTGACAGGGAGCTGCCATAGGACAGTGGTTCCATTTGTAGGGCACAGTGTAAGGATCATTAAGGATGAGAGATCCTACAGTAAACCCTTCTGCTTAGAGTATTGCACTGTCTTAATTCCTTCCCTGTGTCTGAGATGGAGAGCTGTGGTTTGCTGTGGATGGCTGATGTCCCAGACTGGTGGTGCTGCTGTTCCAATCTATTTCCAAGAAAAGGAGTAAGGTGCAGCTGCTCTGTGGTAAGGTCTTAGTGCATCAGTGTCTTTGGATTTTTCATCGAACAGACACTTTTCTCTGAAAAATGCTAATTGTAAAATTTAAGATAATTTTTCATGAGTGCATCTGGTTAAACAAATGGTCCTTAAAATGACAATAACAGGCCTCTGCTATTGTTCTGTGTAGCACAGCTAAAAATACATGCTTATTTTTTTTTTCATTGCAGACAAGGCACAATAAAAGATGGCAGAATAGTTCTGATGGGTCAGATTGCTGCTTTTGTACAGTACTGTACTAGAAATTGCATTTTGTAAAATGTGAGAGAAGAAAAAGTGCTATGCTTTTAATCACTAAAATTAAAAGAAAAATTAATTATTTTAGCTAGAAATGTGGGGTAATTTAATGCTTAAGTGTAGGAAGTTATAATGACTGTAGAAATACACTTCAGACACCTGTAGGGATTAGCAGAGAAGAGTAAGGAATCCCTCAGTAGGAGGAGAACATCGAGGTGTATAGCAGCACATCAGTGGTCCGTGCTTTCAGAGCACACAGGAGCCCATGCTTTGGGGAGGGGTGTGGGAAAGAGCACTACTATTGAATTTTGGGCAGGAGAAAGTATTGCTGCCTATCTTTTTGGTAGTCAGAACTGCAGGTACCTACATGTGCAAGAAAAGCATCTGACCTATAAATAAAAAGGCACAAGAGTGGTTTAACTGATGCAGCCTTTCTAGATTCCTAATATACACCAGGACATCGGTTAACTACAGAAATAAATTGTTACAGCAAGTTACCTTTTGTCACACAGGATCTAGAACAAATCCCTAATTCAAGGTAGGGCATTTGTGTTGCAGGATGTCTGTAAACAGAAACAATAACAGGTTTTCACCAGCTCTGAAAGGCAAGTCTTAGAGGGAAAAGCATTTGATGTGGCATGTGAAAGGGAACTCTGGCTGGAGAGTAGGTGAATATAAGGAAGGAAAAAATACTTAATTTTATGAGAGAGAGGAAAAAGAAATAGAAGTTGGAGCAACCTGACTGCATGTGGAAAGGAGAGGGAGGAATAAAATACATAATTATCTGCCTTTTATATTTCCTTGCAAGCCAGATTGTTGGAAAGGTGGTTGTTGGTGTCATCAATAAGAAACATTCACTGTGCAAAGAAATTGAGTTTGACTTTGCCATCTTCATTAAGAGGAGAGAATGTCCAAGCACAGAGACCACAAGGAGTGGGCAGGATATGGGAGAAGTGTCCTGAAGAGATGCAGGAGTTGAGTCACTGGCAAAGAAATGGAGATGGCACACAAAGGCTTGTGTGCAGGTGAAGTTTAAAGGGGGCATATTATGGAGAGAGCAGAATGGGGAAGGGAATTGCAGAGGCTGAGTCAGTGCCTCTGTAAAACAGGAAGAGAAGGATGGCAACAAAGAGTGAGAGATACTCAGAGGGCAGGGTCAGAGACAGAAGGGAGGCAGAAGGCAAGATGTCAGAGAGCCCTGGTTCAGGCCAGAGCTAGGAACCAGAAACGTGGAGCACAGGTCCTGACACTCATCCAGACTCTGCAGACCTTGGTGAGAACTGTTTCAGCAGAGAGGACAGAAACGTTTGCAACATTTCCAAGATAAAGCAAGAGAGGAAGGGAGTTGGTATGGGGCCTGGAGAGACAAGTGAAGCTGCATGACTGACACAATTCTGCTGAGGTAGGAGACCTGCAAGAGACCTTTTTCTGCAGTGGGGTACAGTGTAGACCTCCCCTTAGTTTCAGCTGTGCAGTCCCATACACTGAATTCATGTTGTAGTGTGAATGCTGATACAGTGAATCCAAATGACCTTAAACCACAGCTGCCATTAGAAGCTAGAGACTCACAGGAGCTGGATAATGAGTCTCACAGCTGTTCAGCTGCTGGGCACAAGGCAAGCCCAAAGAACCTGCCATGATCACCAGGTGCCTGGGCCTGCTCAGCTGGGGAGCAAGGACAGCAACACCATCTGCTGAGCAGAGCCTGCTCCTCACACAGCTCACCAGACTCACAAAAAAGTTAGGAAAGTACATGTATGCACATAGAATCACTTTTCTACAATTTCTAATTCTGCTTAAGGATGTATCCATGCTATCCATGTTTGAATTTATCAACCTCATACCTAGCAGCAGGTGTATGCTGTGACTATTATTTAAAAGTACTGTTTTCTGCAGTTTGCACTGCAGAATTGCTGCCAAGATCAGGTTAGCCCTGGTGAGCCAAATTAATCCCTGGTGTAACTCTGGCAGTCAGTGGATTTCTGTCAGGGATGAATCTGGGTCCAATATAGATGTATTTTTTGGCAGAAGGAAAAGTAAAACAACAGAGGAATGAATAAAGGTTAGATGGATGGTCCCTCAGCTGTGCCTGGCCTTCTTGAAAGAAGTGTTTTCCTCCTATGCCCACTACTCCTTTCCAAGGAAATGCATTCCTCTGGTTCAGAGTCCTGAACTGGGGGAGCCATGTAAAGTGCAAAAGGCAGTCCTTGGTGAGTGGGAGGTGATGAAGCTTTCTGAGCTGTTCCAGGGAGCCACGGGCTCTTGAGAGACACAGTACCCAGTTCCCAAGAAAATATGGGAGGAGTAGCTTTGGGGACAGTCAAGAACTACAGAAAGAGCTCTTGGGCCCAGGGAGAGCCTGGGGTGCAAACACTGCTTACCACTTGAAGCCTGGCCCTGGCTGGCACACAAGTGGCAAATGTGGATTCCCTTTCCTCTGCAGGACTGGTACTCCCCAAAAAATCAGCCTTGCTTAGAAAACACAATGGAAAACTGACCATAGTGAATTCCAGTTAGCCAAACTGGAGGGTGTACAGAAGCAGAGAAACAACATCTTTGTTTAGATTGAGAAGTCTTGCATTGCAATGTCAGTGTCAGGTGTCATGGTTGGTCTGCTGCCCCCAGACTGACTTCTGGAAGGAATATTTAAAAGGCTGAATCTCAGCTGCACTGTTTGACAGTGAGATAAGTGCTTCCAGCAGTCCTGCATAGGAGTGTTGAACCACGTTACCATTGTGCCCAACCTCATTGTAACCTGTTCCACATCAGAATTAAGAAAAGGAAGATGTGGGATGAAACCATGCTAATTTCAAGTTTCTCTGCATAACCCTTTTTCCTGGTACACCTCACTCCATATAAATCTCCTCTAGCCTCCAAAAAATGAGTTTCTTGAGTCTTTATACATAGAGGTATTACTTTTGGTATTTTACTCAAAATCATTATGTGTTCTATTGTGATGTTGGTAGCTCAGTTCTTTGTGACATCTAAAAAAAAAAAAAAAAAAGGCATGAATTTTTATCTAGTGCTG